>NC_141328.1:21650125-22002625 GCF_037954235.1 Aulostomus chinensis | reverse complement strand
ATCAACAATTATTTCTTTGAATTAAGTTAAATTTATACCATTTTTTATTGTCTGTTAACTTTGTGACCTTAGCTTGTATTAATTGAATGCTAAGTCGAAGCAGATTGGCAGCATAAGCTTTTCCCCCCCGACAGCCCGGTTGCCATGTGTTTTCAGAGAAAACACAGGTGTAATTAATAACATTAATTATGGCTCAGCTCAATTTAGGGAGGCCACCAGAACGGCTTTGACAGAATGGGACCATAATTAATGTGATCTATGACACCTGCTGTACTTGTCTACCTGCGATGACGCAACAAAATGATAATGGCTTTTTAGAAGTAGATGTCATTTTTTCCTTTACAAGAAACAGCGAAAAAGAAGGTTTAATGTCAGTCAGGTTTAGTCAGTCTGAGTTGTAACTGATGTGACTTAACAACAGACAGATTTATTCAAAGAATTGCTTCGTCATCATTCCCCTTGATTATTGTAACGTTTCTGTTTATGGAGGTCATTTAGACAAATAATCAATCAGCCAGATGCAAATGTCACTCCCCAGTTTGACTCGTAACCCCTCAACAGATAAACAGCAACAAATGTTTCTTTTCAGTTCAATGCTTCGTTGGAAACTGAACTATCTTCCCGTTTGATGTACTGCCTCAGCACAGTAATTGCTTGGGGGTGGAATCTGATGAATTGTGTTGCTCAACAAGTCCAAACCCTGAACAAAACAAGCATTAAAGTTATTATTGTAAGATTGTTTTGAATCTGAGATCAGTGTGAAGCAAAGAAACTGAACTTTTTGCTGAATATTACCCAGTAAGATTTATTGCACATCTCCTACTGTGCTGGTTATCTCTCCATTTTCTCTGAGTCACATATTCCACTGTCATTTTTTTTCTGTCCGAGAGCAGCGGAGGTAGGGCGTGGTCACCCCATCCTGGCCTAAAACACCCAGGTATACGGGATTCTAAACATGTCCACCAATCACAATGCTGACGAGCCAGGCCTGTTTGCTTGGCAGCCAGAGTGCATATTTTAGCGATGTTTTACAGATAATCTCTGCCCATAATAATGTGTGAAAACCCACATCACATGATCATACGTGTATACTGGGCATGCATGTGTGGATGATACTGCTCCGTTGCTGCTAGCATAGACAAAAAGGTGAGCAATGCCCCTAATTTGTTGCACAGCTTGACAGGTTGTTGCTCTGTAAAGTTTTTCAGATGTTCTCACAATTCAGAACTCCAGCGCTCCATAAAACATCACATTCGTGCTCCGAGGGAAGTTCCAATAGTCAGAAAGATGTGAACAGATCAGAAAAGTTCTCCTGCAATCGCCGCGATGATTTCAAACACAAATGATTCATGTCAGCTGTAGTCCAGACTCCCTGTAGAAAACCTGCGATTGTACCGAGGCAGTATTAGGCACTAATTAGACACGGCTCAGATGCTCCCATCCAGCAGGCCCAGCGGTATGGCCTCCTGGAAGCAGGTGATGACATTCACTTCCAGCAGTTGCAGACAAAGCCTTTCTGACCCACTGCAGCTTAGCTGTGGCTTAGCTGGCAAGAAGAGTCAATGTACAGCAGGGACCGGGTCAGCAGTGAGGCAGAGCTCTCCTCTGACTCGCAGACGACCCGCAGGTCCAGGAACAGCACACACTCCTCCCGTTGCATTGCAGGTTGAAAATGACAGTGAACCCTGATTGTAGCAAGTTGGTTTGCTGATGGACTGATTGGTATGAAGCAGGGATGATGTGGTTTTGTGGGTTGCCATGTAATCGAGTCGTCCAGTGAATAAGACAATAGCTTGATGAATTACAGTCCGTAGTCATGTGTTATGCAGTACGCGTTAACAACTGGGACCAGTACAGAAAAATGAGGATTTAATATCCAAGGATTTATTTTATATACACATACCACCCCTGTGACACACGCTGACCAGACGAGGTTTGACCCAGTCTTGTTTGGGTTCCTTTCATGGTATCCCTTTCTCCTGCTGTCTCTGTCTTATTTTGTGTACTCCTCTGTAGTCCCACAAGTACCAAATCTCCCATGCTCTTAACTTCATGTTATCCCTCCTGTCGTCATTTTTCACCCTGTCATCACATCATTTTTCCTTTCATCTCGTCTTTTGCCTCATTTTTTCATCCGCATCGTCCTCAATCCGCCGTTCTATCTATCATTCTTCTCGGCTATTACACTACAGTATTTCCTCACACTGTTCGCTACTCTTTTGCTTCGCCTTCCTCTCCCACCGGTTCCCCTTCCTCCTCAATCCGCCAATGTGCCCATCATCCCCTCCCCGCCCTGTCGTTACTCCTTGATTTTTACAGACACTCTCTCCTCCTCTCTCATCAACCTATCCAATCCAATCCCCACGTGTCTTTTCTCATACTTAGTCTCGCTCATCCTCCATCAATATTTATTAATTTCCTCCATCAAGATGCCTTTCACTCCATCCCCCTCTGCACCTCACCCCTCTCCCCTCTTTTCCCCATCTGTCCATCATCTTGTCATATTTTGACATTTTTCCCATTCTCATCTCGTAACTGCCTTCACCCATCAGACCGTTTTTATCTCGTTGTCACTTTGGCATGTCATTTTTCTCATTATGTGTCCCTGCTGATTCTCCCTTCCCATTTTCTCCTCCCTTTTACTTGTGTGCTTCTTAGCCCGCTCCCATTTACTTCATGGTTTATGTGCACAGCGCAGACATACAGATTTAAATTGCTTCAAAAACACAGCAGTGAGTTTCAAACTCCCAAGTTGTATGCAATCACACAAGAAGGTCCCAAAGAAAAGTTGACTCATTCGGTTTAATAATTGTGTCTGTTCGGATGACATCATTATATACTGGCCAGGGACTGTAAACAAATGTAACATGGGCTCACAGCGAGGAGCTTGTTAATTGGACAGAGTTGTGGAAATCTGTCATCCCGCCATGTTAGACGTTTTGATGAGTTTGGCTTGGGTCCAGACAAATGTGATTCAGGGTCTGGTAAATTTAGTTACGCATGATTTCCTTACTCCTTTCATGCAAGCCAGTTAAAAGCATGCAAAGACACAGCTCAGTATGGACGGCACTGTAAAAATGTGAAAGCGCAAATAGGTTTTTTTGAAGAGACGACGGAAGCCTTGGTTTTGCTGCTCACTCATCACGTTTCCATCAACGTTTTTTTGATGCTCAGTTTGAAGAATCACATGAGAAAAGGTTTGATGGAAAAGGCAAACAAACAAACAAAACCAACAACATTTTAAAAATTAACACTCATTTGATGTGTTTTTTTTTTTTTGCCTATTTAAAAAAATAAAAACAGTAAATGAACAAAATAAGCTCTGACGCAGTGAACATCGGGCAACTGGCCCGCTGTTTCTCTTTCCCACATCTTCCCAAACTTTGAAAGACAACTTTGAAAAGCAAAAATAACCACAGCTCCTTCCTCTTCTTCTTCTTCTTCTTTTATTGTTATAAAAATCATATTATATTTTCTTCAGACCAGGTCATGGAAACCAATGTAATTTCTATTTCTGTTTTTGCAACATTTCCAAACTTTGATGATTGAATAGAAACATGAGCACTGGTGTTTTTAGAAGGTGTATTTAGATTGGGAATTGTTAACCAAGCAACCCATCTACTCATTTGCCTGCAGGTTGATCGAACTTTGCACGACTTTCAAGGACTCTTTTTTGTCATTTAAACAAACGCGCCATTGGGTGCCAAGATGGAAATGTCTTAGCAGCCATGTCTTCTGCCTCTTCCTGGGAGATTTTGAGGCACTTCCAGATCAATATGCAACCCCCCCCTTTCCACTCAGGGTCTGCCCTAGGGTCTCTTTTCTATGCAGGGAAGATTCTGAGTCTTACTATTCAAATGCAACTTTGTGAAAGACAAGAATCACTGTCACTTCAATATAACACAGTCTGAGTGGTGCAGTCTCTTAGTTGAACTGAATTTCAACACCTTAGCTGTATTTCTAATATTTCGCTGTAGCCATCTCAAAAGTTTTTATTTTTTGTATTGTTCCTTTACAGATTACTTTCTCAACATCAGCATAAAGAACCACAATTATCTAAAATACTGCATTTGCAGCAGCCCGCTGTGATTATTCTGTCCCACTGGACTTCAGGGGTCTTAACTCTCCTGAGCGTACAGATAGTCATTAAACTAACTGCTACAAATATGCTCAGGATGAATTTGGCCTTCCTCTCACCCCAGGGTGCTGCTTGCCATTGATCCTTGTATTCTATAACTAGTCTGTAATCACTCCATCACATTTTTTTCCTCCATGGCTTCATCTCATTTCTTTCTCTGGATCGATCCCCCCCAACCTTAGCTGAATCCCACTCTCTATCTGTCAATCTCTCCAATTTTCTTTTCTTATTATCTTTAGTCTGCACTCCTCAACACATAACAGTAATCTATTAAGTCTTTTCATCTGAGTTTCTCAAAGGATTGTGTTCTTCTCCTTTTCCATCAAAGTTAAATGGAATCGCATTTTCTTTTTGTCTCCAACAGTGTATTTATCTGCTGGGTAAATCACTTTGCCTGAGTTCTTGTCAGGGAAAATAATCATTAAATCTTGAATTTAAATTCTTTTATGACGCACCAGCTAGTTGTGCATCAGTTCACTAAAATACTGTCTTCATACTTTCTTGAAATACAGCACATCAAATGGTATGTAGAGCATTAATGCCATTGTTCTATCATGGTTAGAACTCACTGAGCAGCTGTTACATGAGCCTTAGACTCTGAAAAACAAACTGCATTAGCTTTCCCTCTAAAGTGTCTTTCTTAAAAAACATGAATGCATTTCCGCTTGTTGAATGGGCCACCAAGCAAACGTTCAGCAGAAAAAGAGCACTAATGTCACTTTGTACACAAGCTAATTAGCAGCGCAGCTGGAGTACTTTTTGTGTTTATTCTACCACTTTAGAGCTTGAATGAGGGGCGAAAAGACGAGGCACTGTAAGGAGAAAGCATCAACAAGGCCGCAGGCGTCAACATGCTGCTTATTGCCTTGATTTTAGTCCCACTGGAGGATCCTCTCAAAATGTATTTTTCATATATATCCAAAATACCAAAAGAAGCATCTTACATTGCAAAACAGATGGTGAAAAATCTGCTCCTTGAAATTAAGTTTTTACTTAATCAACCTTGATGAAATTTTGATGCTGACAAATACATCAACTACCCTGTCAGAAAAGAACCCCAAAACAAAACAAAAATCTATCCGAAATTCATCTAAATTTGATCCCCACCAAAACTTGGCTGAATAACATCTTCACTTAGGTACAGCACACTGAAACTGACCATGTCAAATTGTCCTTGCACCCCAAACTGCTCTTTATAAGCATGTTGTCAGGTTGCATGGCAGCTTTCATCATTCATGTGTGAGAGTGAATGTAGAGTAGGTGCCACATAAATGAAATCTGATTCTGGAAGTGTTTACTTTCATGTTTAGGAATATCAAACAGATTATATTCTGCATGATGTTTTAAATTGCTTTCCATCACTGCATTTAGAGAAACCCCACTTATACAAATGGAAACTCTGGAAGTGTTTCCCCTTGATAAGAGATAGCTAAGAGTTTATTGCTGAGAAGATGTTAAATTATTAATTTCTTATTTAAATATTCCTCTGAGAGAATCATATTGTGTGCTAAAGCTATACTGGGAAAAGGTATGGTAATTAGAAATATCCAATTTCTTCTTAGGGTTCGTTTTATGGACTTCGATTGCCTGCCCCTCTTCCACCCTTTGGTATCATTTGGCGCAAAGCAACACAGATTCTCCAGATTGCTAAACAAAAACATTCTGTCTGCATTTTATTAACTTTCTGGCTCCATTTTCTCAGTATTTGAAGTTCAAACTGTTTTTATGAGCTGTTCCCTCTCTGTCTCTGCTATTTGGAGTTGCCAATGTGTGTGTGCCTGTATGTTTATGCTTTGTCAGCTGATTCCAGTTGACTCCAAAGTAAAACACTTGACATTGACTTGACAAAGGTACCAGGACGGACATGCAATTCCTGCTCTATCGGCTATCAGCTGATCTCCCGCACCATAGTTCTCATAGTTTACATGGTGCAACAGTGTAATCATTTAAAAACATAGAATTGCACGCTCGTTATCTGTGGTTTCATAATCACTTATTATCTTACAATCTGTCTGGAGATGTCGTTCAGGAACAGTGTATCTGTGTGGAACACTTTTGTTTAAGGTGAGGGTCGGTTTTAGAGAAACTAGGCTGCAAGTAAAGTAACAATGGCAGTTGATAGATACTGCAGGTGTGTGAAATTTGGTCTGATTATTTCTCTATTAAAAAATAATAATTTCTTAAGAAATAGGCCATCTGTTACTTTTACATATATTTGCTATGTGTGTTTATTTATGTGTTTAATTTTGTTCATTATTCCCTTTCATGTGATGGCTGTTGGGAACTTTAACACCCTTCTTTAATCAAATAAATTCAAGTATATGGTGTCAAACAATGTGCGTATGCGTATACGTTTGTGTGCTATATTAAAAATGTTCTCTTTGCAGCAAACCTTGGTAAACACTCCTGTTGGAACTGTCTATGGGTTTTGACGTCTTTATTGGAGTATTTAAAATTGGGTGTGCATCTTAAGCTTGGTTTTACTCTTATCTTTCAGGAAGGTCATTCTGTGAGGAAATTGTTGAACAGTTACTGTACCAAGATAAGAGTTCCACAGGGATCCATTCTTGGGCCCCTTGCTATTTTCCATTTATACGCTGGTCAATAACTGGATGGCATGAAATTTTCTACTACTATTTACCCTGGGATTATTATCTTATCTACTAATGTTTGTAAATCCTCTATGTTGTCTTTCATAATCCTTTTGACAAACGTCTGTTTTCCAAAGAAATTTAAAAATCAGGTCATGTCTGTCTGCCAAGATCTGACAAATAGAGAAACAGTGACACATGCTTTCATGGCATCCCAGTTTGATTACTTCAACATGCTCTTCTCATCTCTTATGCAACAGAACCTCAACAAACTTCAGATCATTGAATATGAGCCCGCTAGACTCAAATTGAGCAGGAGAACACACTGGTTTTAACACAAATTCATTGGCTTCTAGTCTGTTTTAGAGTGGATTTAAAATTTTTAATGATGACGTAAAAGGCTTGTATGGTTGACCTCCTTACCCCCTACGAACATGAAGGTAACCGCAGCTCCTTGTTCATACAGTCCTCGTAATTGTTTAACTCTAAAACGTAGGGTGGCTGGTGCCTTTTCAGTTTGGGCCCCTCAGTTGTGGAACAACTTGCCAGAGGAGATAAGGAAATCCAACACCCTAAGTTCTTCTAAGTCACCTGTAAAAATGCACTATTTTATACTTGACTATTAATTATTATACAGTTTGTGTTTTATTGTTAACTATCATGTGCCTGTTATTTTTAATCGGATGTAAAACACTTTGTAACCTTGAAAGTTTAATATTTCATTTTGATGTATTTGCCAACATTAGCATTTATGTCACAGTTCTACCTTCTACAGTTTCTACCTGTTTTGTCACTTGGTCAGAAACAGACTGTTTGGCTCCTTCCACTCCTCTGAAAAGCTCACTCTATTGGCCAGCAGCTCAAAGTGACTTCAGAATATGACGGCCCTAACATAACCACAGTTTGCCTTGGCAGCCTGAAATGAAAACACACTCGTGGGTACAATATGCACGATGCGACGTGGTCGCAAGATGCAGGGGCGGTTACAATTTCAACGAAGCCCCTTGTGATGTGTTAAGGGGTGTCAAATCTGAGCAGCTTGTTAAATTGCAATACTAAAGAGCAAGCCAGCCCTCTGGAAAGAGTGTGCTCTTGTATTTCAGTTTGTGTATTTGCAGGCACATGAGACCCAAATACATATGCAGCAACACTGCGATTTTTTTTTTCCATTATATGGCCACTTTTAAGTGTGTGTGAACTGCGTCACAGGAAGTGAAATTTTTACCACCCTGCTAATTTCAAGTTTCCATGACATGACCTCATCCTGTACATACAGTTTCCACACCGCTGAAACCATGAGGGGATCTTAACTGAACTGAATCTTGACTTTATTTTGTTATCCTGCTTTTCCTCATCAGAGCTGATCCAGAATGGGCGCCTGCTAACGTTACCCCTGGTGGCAGGAGACCTGCACTCCCTGCTACCTGATGAAGACGGGAGGCGTCTTTATGTGGCCATGAAAGATAACCTGCTGTCTACCAGTATGGATGACATAACACAGAACCCACACAAGGTTAGAATTGGAGGACACAGGACACAACACACACACACACACACACGCACGTGCTTAGGCGCATACCATCTGATTATTTGTGTTCAAGGTAGAATACCAGATTTATATGTCTATGTTCAGCAGATTGAAACAGCTAATGTGTCACGGCTTTGATTGGACTGTTACGTCTTGTTGTGTGGAAGAGGAAAGTCATGCCACTCTGATTCATATCCCAGTTCTCTTATCACTCTTAATTCCTCATCCTCTATATAGAAACAAACATCTTTAGTTTCTCAGTCATTGTTCTCTGCATCCTTCCTTCATAAAGTGTCTTTTAATCTCAACTTTCCACATACAATGTTTTCCAACAAAGTGCAGTACTTCTCACCTTTCCAACTTGTTCCAACTTGGCTGACAGCCACATTGAAACTGCAGCTTTGTTGCTGTTTGATAAATCATCACCTTTTCAGGAAAAATAATAGACTTTTGCCCTGATACCCTTGTATTTTTTTGCACATACTGGGATGTTTGGAAATGTTTCAAAACCCAAAAAGCCTGAGCCAGTTGTACACTTAAATTGAAATATAAGAAAGGGGCTATTTAGACAACCTGCGAGTGGTATAAATATCTTCAAGATCCACATTTTCTGACTTTTCCAAGGCAAACAGATAGGAACATAATGGGTTGTAGTCAGGCCCCAAATTATTTTCTTTACATTTCTCACATTCCTTTTCATGCTCTGTACATGGTCAGTGCCAAACTACACCAGAAGCCTCTGTACTGGCAATGAAACACTGATACGGTTTCAGAAAACAAGCAGAGACAGAGCATAGTTGATATATGGATGATCCGTCCCCTCCACTCCAACGTTTTTTCAGTACTGGCAAAAGTTGCTACCTGCGTGCAGCCTTTTAATGCAATATTTTATTTTCTATAGCCTGTATCCTCCGCTCTCAGTGACTGCTTCTACTTTTCTACTACTTGATTGTAGGATCATGTTAATCTTTTGGGGTAATTTGAGCAAGACATGAAGCCAGTAATATGAAGCTTGACGCCCTGTGGCAGGAAGTGTTTGGTCGGCCCTACCCTTTCCTGATTCAGCTGGTCAAGTTCCCAACCTTCACTCATCCTCAAGAGGCTCAACTAATATTTAGGTCACCATGCAATAGTACAAACTGTGAATGTGTGAATGACAAAATTTCCCCAGAGTCCATGTAAACAATAATCAAAGCAATTCAGGATTTGCAGCAAAAACAACTTCTGGGTTCTTTTGGACATATAATGTGTTTGGAAATCAATTTAAAGTGGTCTAAGATGACAATTAGATTTATTGTATCAGTGTTTTGTTCTGCTGCATTAGTCTCCAGACGGTCATGGTGATGGTTTCCCAGTCTGTCAGGATGAGTTCAGGGTCAAAGCAAGGACAGAGACAGTGCTGCCTTTTCATAACTCTGCCCCGTCACATCAAATCAATACTTCATCAGTCAGGCGTGCGTGCAACCGATCAGAGAGCCAAACAGGTAGGCACGCAGACAAACAACCAGAGAAGACAGACAGCAGTCAAGCTGGCCAGCCACCCACTCAGCCAGGCGGACAGCCAACTAAAGGATAGATAGTCATAGTCATCTCATAACTCAGCCCTGTGCTGGCTGTTAAGTGATATACATTATTTATAGTGTGTTTATACCGTTCCAGCCAATCCCCCCCCCCATCTGCTGTTAAAACCACTCACAGTGCCACGTTCTCTACATTTCTGTTTATTTTCTCTCCATGCTTCCAGAGTTTCTTATCAATTCAAACTCAAGTGATTCCCACTTTCATTGTTTTCCACAAGATCTACAGTCTTTAAAGTTCATAAAAACTAATTTTGATTCAAAAAATGGATGTGTGGCCCAGCTGGGTCAGGGCAAAGGGCTGAACGTGATGCTGTTTACCCGCAGTTGCATTCTTCTTTGATCAGACCAAAACCCTCAAGGCATTCCTTCTGAGTGAGGCCACAGCTGCCAGTCCACATTACACAAAGGGTTACCAAGAGTTTGTTGCTTTTGTTACATATTTGCTCTTTATTCACGACTTCCTCTTTTGTCCATTTTCTCTCTGTCCTTTTTTGGCAGCATAATTTAATATTGGAAGGAAACACAACAATTTTTATCCCCCATTGTTTGATTTGTTCTTTTCAGTTCTGCATGGTCCCACAGTCTGCCATCTATGTTATATATAAAACCATCCTGCTTTTCACATACAAGCAAATCTCCATTAAATCAAATCTGTATGTGATGAGAATCCGTTCGTGCTGGTTCACGTTCCTGTCTGTGTGTGGTATTCGGAGATAAGGGGGACCGTGGTTTCTAATCTAATCTGCACTGCATCAGGCTCTGCAGCACTAATGACATCAGAAAACTATTACTGGATGTCCAGGGATTGTTTTCTGAAGGTGTTGTTGTTTTGGAAGAGTTTCTGTCACAAAGTTTGAAGCAAATTCAGACATTTTTAATCAAGTTGTTTAAATTAGTCCCTTAAAGATGATACAGCAATCAAGTTCCTCTGTTTACGCATTCTTTATACACTGACGTAGAAAACATCACCTCGTCATTCAACACACCAATACGTGTCTGATCTATTGCCCCCAAAGGCCAAGCAGTGGATCCATGTGTGTATTTTTACACAGAAGTTACAGCTCTGTGCATTCCTTCAATAAACTTTGGAGTTTGTGCTGTACGTTGAGATAAGTGAAACTTATCGTACAGATTCCATCTTGGCTTCAAGCTTCTGCTCTGTGAGGAATCCAGTGACTCAGGGAACCAAAGCTGCTACCTGACACCAGGCCTCACATCTCCCTCATTTTCTATGACTCCATTATTTCCTCTACTTATGGCTTAACATGAGCTCTGTAGAATAATCCCCCTATTGGCACTGTTTTCATTACACACTGATTATGTTTACAGGTCATGCAATTATTAAGTGATTAAAAAAGGGAAATGTGAGACTCATGTAAACACAGCGGGTTTGATCATATTACTTCCATTAGAGTTTAAGTTAGTTTGTTTGAATGATAATGAGAGTTATTATGGATAATTGTCTCACCTGGAACCAGGATGAATACATTCATTTCAGTCAACCACAGGGCCAGAACTGAATGGGCCTGAGGAAAATGGGACCTGATTCTGAAACAACTTGTGATTTTGTTCCGATGCAGTGATTCAGTCTCAGGTTTTAAAAGTGGATTAAGACGGGCATCCAGGTAGTCCAGCAGTCTAGAGGGGTCACTAGTTCAGATCCCTGTGTTTCCTCTGCCTTGGTCAGGCATCCGTACAGACAGTTGGCCTTGTCTGTATGAGGGTCTGTTTCCTGCTGCACTAGCGCCTCCTCTGGTTGGTCAAGACACCTGTTCAGGAGATTGAGATGAGCAGCATAATCCTCTTTTGCACTACGTCCCTTGTCGCCATCAGGTAAAAAGCCAAGGACTCCACGGGTGGAGGAGTAAGCATGGGGTAGTCCACAGTGTTCCTCAGAGCAGCAGAGGGCGGAGCAATGACTTAGATATCTTGGTTGGGTGAATTGCTGATGTACAATTTGCAAGAAGAATATTGTCAAAGTAAAAAAAAAAAAAAAGATCGCTACAGAAGTGAAATTAAGACAGAAAATTTTGCAGCTTTGTTTCACACATCACTCTGGGAGCGCAAACCTTCACTAAAGAGAAAAATACCGCTAAAAAACAGAACCGGCCTCTTCCACGTCCAGGACCTACAATTGAATCCAGATTACCTCCAAATGGTAATCATTTAAAAATCCCTAAGCACAAAGTTTGTCCTTTTCAATCCCATTCCTATAATATGACATATGCTCACCAAATCCCATTACAATCTGTCCAGTAGTTTTTGAGATACCTTGCTACAAACCAACAGATGCTCTTGACCTTGGCAGAGGTAAACATCCCTTCTGATTTGCGGCGCATATAAAAAAATATTGTGTGTTGTTCTGTGTGCGGTATGTATTTAGGCTTCTGTATGGGCAAACTGTCTAACCAAAACAAATCATACAACGTTTTTGCTTCCAAGCCAAAGTGCCGTTATTTTAATATAATAAGGAAACATTTGAATTCTTCTGAGTTCCTGTGGGCTTCAAGGAAAACAGTCTACATTAGATTGACTGGAAACTAGATCCACGTTAGAGGAGCAAGTCTAGAGCTGGAGTCATGTTTGGGTCAGGTTGGGTCTCTAATGTCTGCTGTCAAATGCTCATCATAACTTTGGGGTCTTCAGTACCATTTTAACCACGAAATATGACCGGAGGGGTGTTCATTTAGTCAACAACAGAATGACTTTAAGTACAAAAGCTGCATTATTAGTGAGGGTAAGTGTAGCCAATGAGTGTATAGTTTCAGTCTGCCAATCAGATTAATTAGTCGTGTCCGTCTCTCCTCCTCCTGACCTCTTTCTCCCAGATTAGTGTTCTAGTTCTGCTGATTCTCCCTCTCTCGCTTCCTTGTACAGCCATTCCAGAAGCCTTTTATCTAACTGAGCCTGACTCTTTATTTTCTTTATCTCTCTCTCTCTCTCTCTCTTGCTTCTCTCTCTCTCTCTCTGTAGCTGTATTGGCCAGCCAGTCCAGACCGTGTCCAGGAATGTCTCATGGCTGGGAAGGATCCAGAGGTGACGCAATAGCACACACAAACACACTGGATTGCACGAGCAAAACAATGTATATCACAATAACTACTCTAGGTTTCCATGAATGAAGTTCATTGCTGTTTGAGTCCCTCAAGGATTAGATTGCATTTACACATTTTATGTCATACAGATATGGATCTGCAGCTCTTTTTATTGTTCCTTCCTGTTCAGCTGCAATTCCAAACTCCCACATATGAAACTGTTAGAGGGCAAATGCAAAATGAAACCGCAGATGCACAATTTGAGTAGAATCAGTCTGTTTTACATGGGAACAAACAAAATAGCACGGCAGATCAATCAGGATTTATTCAGGGAGAACAGGAATTTCTATATATCCTCTTTGATTTCTCACACGGTCGTCTCTCTCTCTCTCCGTCCAGTTGGAGTGTGCCAACTTCCTGCGAGTCCTGCAGCCTTTTAACCAAACTCACCTGTATGTGTGTGGCACTGGGGCCTTCAATCCCCGATGTGCTTTCATAGCTACCAGCATCTTCCAGCAGGTATTACTACAAACACATAAACACTCAAACATAGTCTTTTTTTTTTCCACATTAACTAGAATTTGGTGACTCATCCGAGTGACTGGAAGAGTTATCAGTGTTGTGTGTTATTTCTTTTGTACCAGTCACACATGTGGATTCATTTACAAAGCTCTACAGTGACTGTCCACTTTTGAGGCCGCTTCGGTTCAGTTTGCATTGTTAGCACAAAACTAATGTGTGATTCACCCCAAAGGTTAAAATCCAGCATTTTTCATAAAAATGGTTCCTATCTCCTCAAGTACATGAGAGAGTTACACTGCAGAACTTCTCCTTGGATGTTTTTCTTACTCAAGTCATATCTTTGTTAACCAGCGAGTGGACTTCACACTTTCTTAAATAAATTAGGCTTTTTTATTTATTTTAACTTTTTTATTTATGTTGAGGAACTTTAACAAGAATAAAAAGATAAAATAAAAAATATTGAGTACTTTTAGGGTAGGGTAGGTACTTGTAGGGTGAAGCAATGTTGTTGCGACCACCCATGTGTGTATTTGAGTCAAAGCCCCTATAAGCAGGTATATCAGCAGTGTAAATGTCAGAGGTGTGGCGTCTGCCCTCATGCCCACATATCTGAGTAGGTTCATCCTGTTTCATCTGTCTGTTATATATACTGTCTACCTTTTTCCAGCAGGACTGCACACCTGTTGTTAATGGACACAGACATTTTTTATTTGACATCATACATCAAGTTCATATCTCAACTGCGGATTGTTGGAATGTCCTTCAAATCTGTGGATTGTTTTGTCAGAAATAGGCTGATGGTTATATGCTCCCTCGTGTGTGTGTGTGTGTGTGTGCACGCGCGCGCGTGTGTGTGTGTACATGCATATATGCGAGGTGTAAACCCATGTCACTTGTGTGAGTGTAGGGTCAGAGACTGAAATGTTATGTGTGTAGGGGAATGTGCATTCCTGTATTTGTGGTTTTCTTTAAGTTTCACGCATACCTTTTCGCAGTGTGCGTGCGTGTGTGTGTGTGTGTGTGTGTGTGTGTGTGTGTGTGTGTGTGTGTGTGTGTGTGTGTGTGTGTGTGTGAAGGAACAGATAATCCCATGAAAGGCCAAGCAAGATCAGAGTAAATGTTCAGACGTGGTGCTTAGAGGAGCCAGTGGTGCTGACTGGTTTAAGACTGGACTTCACACATTTTAAATCCCTCCACTTAGCCCGATTACCCTCAATTAGCAGCTCACTCATGATGCATGTGTGTGTGTGTGTGTGTTTGAGGGGTATATAACTGAGTCTGTGGATGTAACTCAACAAAATCCGTTGCTCGCTGTTTGTGAAGTTACCTCCATCTTTATATTCTTCACCAGTCAGGACACCAGACTCTCTCCTATAGCCAGACAGAGTGTGGGAAGGGGAAGTGTCCCTATGATCCCTTCCAGAAAACCGCTTCTGCTGTTGTAGGTAGGTTAACCATCAGTTTCCTCAAATCAAGTGATAACCCAAAGCCTTTTTTATCCCGCTGTTACAAAAACACAACCTTTACCCATTTCTTGCCATACTTGAAGAAGATGCTCTCCCTCATGATCTTTGGATGAACATGTATAAGACTGTGTTCCAATCAAATTAAACCTGTTATAATCCTGTGTAGATGGAGAGCTTTACGCTGGCATTACCTCAGACTTTATGAGCCGGGATTCTGCCTTCTTCCGTAGTCTTGGCAACCGGCATGTCATCCGCACCGAGCAGTATGACTCCACCTGGCTGCAGGGTAAGTTAAAACAACAAATGCCAACAAAAACAAGCTGTTACAAGTATATACATTAACAATTATTCTCTGCATTTTTTATTTTGTATCCTGAGTGTCCTGCATTAAACTGAAAGTCTTATCCCTGTAAACTAACATCTCAAAATCCATCTCCTGAACGCCCGCTTGGTGTGTTATCAGGCCAGTGCGTGGACGTCTTCTGCAGATAACAACAAGATACATGTTGTCTCTGTTGTTTGTAAACTTCATTTTACCGCCATCATACTGATGCTCCATCCCGACTCCGTGTGCACTCTTACATGTTACGTGCACATCAGCAGTGGTTTGCTGATTTATGATCATCGTCCTCTCTCACTCTTGCGCCAGATGCCCAGTTTGTGCGGGTTGCGCCGCTGTCTGAAACTGATAACCCAGAAGATGATAAGGTCTACGTGTTCTTCACTGAGCGCGCTCAGGAGGCCGAGGGGGCTGCAGGGAAGGTGCTCTACTCTAGAGTGGCACGCGTGTGCAAGGTATGGAGTGTGTTTATTTGAGAGAGATAGAGAGCTGCTGTGTTGGTGTGTGCTCATATCAGACTTAACCTTACAACTGTCTGCTTGTAGTTTATTTTAACATGCTTGCCTGTTCAGGTAGTTTGTACGTGCTGGTCAGTGTGTGTCTGAGTCTGCGGGGGTGTGTGTTTATGTAACAGGCAGCTATGTGTTTAGATGTTCCTGCTGCCTCGCATAGATAACCGTTTGTGTATAGAGGACTGCTTATCATTGTGTCTTTACCATGTCTTCTGCTTCAGTGTGAATGGTGAATTTGGTAATTTGCGTGCCACTTTTGGGCCACAGCTTTTGATGATGAGCAGCCGGGGCTCCAATATTAACAATATATACATGGAGGCAATGAAAGCTTGTCACCTCTCACAGTAACTTCTGCAATTTTTTGTCATCTCAGCCACAAATTCAACCCATCTGAATGCAAGCAGCACTCCAACACTGTTCAGTTGGCACCAAGTTTAAAAAATGGGACTGGAAAAAAGAAAAAATAATAACTACAGAAACAGCATCACTGCCCTCAGTGCTGTTTCTACGAAACTGTTTGTTTACCCTGTGACATTTGCACCATCAAAATCTCCACAAAAACACAGAAGCAACTTGTCAATCAGCTTTTTTAAGGGGGGGGGGTTAAAAACCACACATGTATGCTGGTATGTGTAGCAGAAATGGGTTATTAGAATGATAAACCAGTTCGTGTCTGTGTGTGGTTGTGTGTGTGTGTGCGCGTGTGCATGTGCGTGTGTTTGTAGAATGACATTGGAGGCCAGAGGAGTTTAGTCAATAAGTGGAGCACCTTTCAAAAGGCCCGACTTGTGTGTTCAGTCCCAGGACCAGATGGCCTACAGACGCATTTCGACCAGCTGCGTGAGTACATACACAGACATTACAACTGACATATCACATGTTACCCACTCACATCATCATCTGCAGTGCTGAAAGCAAGATGTGAGCATTTATGTTTGATACATAACAGGAGGAGCATCTTGCTTGAATATTTTGAGGTGACAGGGGAGAGTTTACTGACTGAGGAAGCTTACAAGCGCTTAACCACAGCCTCGTCTGAATGGTTCACCCGTTACCACGGTGATCAACAACCCTGGCGGTCACCTTGGATTCATCTTTGTGCCTCAGCCTTGGTAACCACGGCAACTGGCCTCAACATTTAGTTGCTGTGAATGTATTCATTATCAAGGGTGTCCTTCAGGTAGCTGAGTTTGTGTGTGCGTGTGGAGGGGGGGCAAGAGTGGGGCACAAGGGGCTTAAGAATGCTTGTGAATACATGAATGGTGATAATTGGTGGCCATGAAGACAGTGACATTTGATACTCTGTGTATCAGTCCAAGTCAGTTCCCAGATGTTTTTCTTTCTGTCTTCTTTCTGCATTTAAATGTCCATTCATGCTCCACTGTATGACTGATAATCACACACCTGTATAGTGGCACATTTGAAAGGCCCTGACAAACCCACATAGCTGGGTGATGAAAAAACTTTTGTCCTCATTTTGTATCAGTTTGATTTCGCTGTTCAGTCTTATACTCCAAAACTTGCACGATTATGAATTATTCTGCATCTGTTGAACTTGCTTTCCACATACATGAGAATTAATTTAGTGCATCAAAGCGACCACATAGTGATGGAAATGATTATGAATGTAAATGTGGGAACGCAATTGCTGTGTGTCTCTGTTTGAGATGCTTGAATAAATTAGATGTGCTGCTGCTGCCTGAAGCTGTCAGAGGCATGAGACAAACTTTACAGAGGACAGTGGTTTACTCTAATGCTCCAAACCTGAACCAGTTCCAGATGACTGGAGACAAACTGACTGGTTAAGAACTCTTTGAGGGAAGAATTTTACGACCGTAGCGGATTCATCTCTGGGAAGTGGTGGCAATTTTGTGCTAAGTTGAAATGTAAACTGATTTAATGTCCCAACATTGTTTTAAACTGAAGTTTGACACAAAGTCATAAACTCTATTTGCTAGTTAATTTCAAGGGGAGGTGTTTTTCGTGAGTGTGAGACATAAAATGGATATAAACGCTTTTCGTATTTGTCTAGTTAACGGTACAATAATTGATAGTCACCCCAGATGGGACTCGAACCCACAATCCCTGGCTTAGGAGGCCAGTGCCTTATCCATTAGGCCACTGGGGCTTTTGTATTTGTCTAAAACACATGAATCAGTGAATATACACGCCTGAGTACATTCATCCTACAGAGAGCTAACTGGTAGGTTAGAGATACCAAATGCAGCTGGTTTGTATAGTAGATGGAAAAAGTAAGCACCATATGGACCACTGGGAATCATTCTCATGGGGGGACAAAGAGCCTCATGATTTAGCTTTATGGGAGCTACAATCTTCATGATTTTGATCTGAAGTGTGGGTGTTAAGTCTATGTACATACAGTATAGGAACCACATTAGTGAATTTGAAGAATACAAGTTTTCAAGCTGATCATCTCTTGATTCTTCTCTGCCAGTCACCCCAGATGGGACTCGAACCCACAATCCCTGGCTTAGGAGGCCAGTGCCTTATCCATTAGGCCACTGGGGCACTTGTGTTTGTCTAAAACACATGATTCAGTGAATATACACGCCTGAGTACATACATACTGCAGACAGATAACTGGTAGGTTAGAGATACCAAATGCAGCTGGTTTGTATAGTAGATGGTAAAAATAAGCACTGTATGGACCACTGGGAATCACTCTCATGGGGGGACAACGAGCCTCATGATTTAGCTTTATGGGAGCTACAATCTTCATGATTTTGATTCTGAAGTGTGGGAGTTAAGTCTATGTACATACAGTATATGAACCACATTAGTGAATGACGACAACACAAGGTTACAAGCTGATCATCACTTGATTCTTCTATATCAATCACCCCAGATGGGACTCGAACCCACAATCCCTGGCTTAGGAGGCCAGTGCCTTATCCATTAGGCCACTGAGGCTTTTGTACATGTTTAAAACACATGATTCAGTGAATATACACGCCTGAGTACATACATACAAAGAGATAACTGGTAGGTTAGAGATACCAAATGCAGCTGGTTTGCATAGTAGATGGAAAATTTGCACTCTTATGGACCACTGGGAGTAATTCTAATGTGGTGGACAACATTAAGGGTTTTCAAGCAGAGCTTTTCATACATCTCCCCTACCAGTCACCCCAGATGGGACTCGAACCCACAATCCCTGGCTTAGGAGGCCAGTGCCTTATCCATTAGGCCACTGGGGCTTTTGTATTTGTCTAAAACACATGAATCAGTGAATATACACGCCTGAGTACATTCATCCTACAGAGAGCTAACTGGTAGGTTAGAGATACCAAATGCAGCTGGTTTGTATAGTAGATGGAAAAAGTAAGCACCATATGGACCACTGGGAATCATTCTCACGGGGGGACAAAGAGCCTCATGATTTAGCTTTATGGGAGCTACAATCTTCATGATTTTGATCTGAAGTGTGGGTGTTAAGTCTATGTACATACAGTATATGAACCACATTAGTGAATTTGAAGAACACAAGTTTTCAAGCTGATTATCTCTTGATTCTTCAATGCCAGTCACCCCAGATGGGACTCGAACCCACAATCCCTGGCTTAGGAGGCCAGTGCCTTATCCATTAGGCCACTGGAGCTTTTGTATTTGTCTAAAACACACGATTCAGTGAATATACACGCCTGAGTACATACATACGACAGAGAGATAACTGGTAGGTTAGAGATACCAAATGCAGCTGGTTTGCATAGTAGATGGAAAATTTGCACTCTTATGGACCACTGGGAGTAATTCTAATGTGGTGGACAACATTAAGGGTTTTCAAGCAGAGCTTTTCATACATCTCCCCTACCAGTCACCCCAGATGGGACTCGAACCCACAATCCCTGGCTTAGGAGGCCAGTGCCTTATCCATTAGGCCACTGGGGCTTTTGTATTTGTCTAAAACACATGATTCAGTGAATATACACGCCTGAGTACATACATACAGAGAGATAACTGGTAGGTTAGAGATACCAAATGCAGCTGGTTTGTATAGTAGATGGAAAAAGTAAGCACCATATGGACCACTGGGAATCACTCTCATGGGGGGACAACGAGCCTCATGATTTAGCTTTATGGGAGCTACAATCTTCATGATTTTGATCTGAAGTGTGGGTGTTAAGTCTATGTACATACAGTATATGAACCACATTAGTGAATTTGAAGAACACAAGTTTTCAAGCTGATCATCTCTTGATTCTTCTCTGCCAGTCACCCCAGATGGGACTCGAACCCACAATCCCTGGCTTAGGAGGCCAGTGCCTTATCCATTAGGCCACTGGGGCACTTGTGTTTGTCTAAAACACATGATTCAGTGAATATACACGCCTGAGTACATACATACTGCAGACAGATAACTGGTAGGTTAGAGATACCAAATGCAGCTGGTTTGTATAGTAGATGGAAAAAATAAGCACTGTGTGGACCACTGGGAATCACTCTCATGGGGGGACAACAAGCCTCATGATTTAGCTTTATGGGAGCTACAATCTTCATGATTTTGATTCTGAAGTGTGGGAGTTAAGTCTATGTACATACAGTATATGAACCACATTAGTGAATGACGACAACACAAGGTTACAAGCTGATCATCACTTGATTCTTCTATATCAATCACCCCAGATGGGACTCGAACCCACAATCCCTGGCTTAGGAGGCCAGTGCCTTATCCATTAGGCCACTGAGGCTTTTGTACATGTTTAAAACACATGATTCAGTGAATATACACGCCTGAGTACATACATACAAAGAGATAACTGGTAGGTTAGAGATACCAAATGCAGCTGGTTTGCATAGTAGATGGAAAATTTGCACTCTTATGGACCACTGGGAGTAATTCTAATGTGGTGGATAACATTAAGGGTTTTCAAGCAGAGCTTTTCATACATCTCCCCTACCAGTCACCCCAGATGGGACTCGAACCCACAATCCCTGGCTTAGGAGGCCAGTGCCTTATCCATTAGGCCACCGGGGCTTTTGTATTTGTCTAAAACACATGAATCAGTGAATATACACGCCTGAGTACATTCATCCTACAGAGAGCTAACTGGTAGGTTAGAGATACCAAATGCAGCTGGTTTGTATAGTAGATGGAAAAAGTAAGCACCATATGGACCACTGGGAATCATTCTCACGGGGGGACAAAGAGCCTCATGATTTAGCTTTATGGGAGCTACAATCTTCATGATTTTGATCTGAAGTGTGGGTGTTAAGTCTATGTACATACAGTATATGAACCACATTAGTGAATTTGAAGAACACAAGTTTTCAAGCTGATCATCTCTTGATTCTTCAATGCCAGTCACCCCAGATGGGACTCGAACCCACAATCCCTGGCTTAGGAGGCCAGTGCCTTATCCATTAGGCCACTGGAGCTTTTGTATTTGTCTAAAACACACGATTCAGTGAATATACACGCCTGAGTACATACATACGACAGAGAGATAACTGGTAGGTTAGAGATACCAAATGCAGCTGGTTTGTATAGTAGATGGAAAATTTGCACTCTTATGGACCACTGGGAGTAATTCTAATGTGGTGGACAACATTAAGGGTTTTCAAGCAGAGCTTTTCATACATCTCCCCTACCAGTCACCCCAGATGGGACTCGAACCCACAATCCCTGGCTTAGGAGGCCAGTGCCTTATCCATTAGGCCACTGGGGCTTTTGTATTTGTCTAAAACACATGATTCAGTCAATATACACGCCTGAGTACATACATACAGAGAGATAACTGGTAGGTTAGAGATACCAAATGCAGCTGGTTTGTATAGTAGATGGAAAAAGTAAGCACCATATGGACCACTGGGAATCACTCTCACGGGGGGACAACGAGCCTCATGATTTAGCTTTATGGGAGCTACAATCTTCATGATTTTGATCTGAAGTGTGGGTGTTAAGTCTATGTACATACAGTATATGAACCACATTAGTGAATTTGAAGAACACAAGTTTTCAAGCTGATCATCTCTTGATTCTTCAATGCCAGTCACCCCAGATGGGACTCGAACCCACAATCCCTGGCTTAGGAGGCCAGTGCCTTATCCATTAGGCCACTGGGGCACTTGTGTTTGTCTAAAACACATGATTCAGTGAATATACACGCCTGAGTACATACATACTGCAGACAGATAACTGGTAGGTTAGAGATACCAAATGCAGCTGGTTTGTATAGTAGATGGAAAAAATAAGCACTGTATGGACCACTGGGAATCACTCTCATGGGGGGACAACAAGCCTCATGATTTAGCTTTATGGGAGCTACAATCTTCATGATTTTGATTCTGAAGTGTGGGAGTTAAGTCTATGTACATACAGTATATGAACCACATTAGTGAATGACGACAACACAAGGTTACAAGCTGATCATCACTTGATTCTTCAATATCAATCACCCCAGATGGGACTCGAACCCACAATCCCTGGCTTAGGAGGCCAGTGCCTTATCCATTAGGCCACTGAGGCTTTTGTACATGTTTAAAACACATGATTCAGTGAATATACACGCCTGAGTACATACATACAAAGAGATAACTGTTAGGTTAGAGATACCAAATGCAGCTGGTTTGTATAGTAGATGGAAAATTTGCACTCTTATGGACCACTGGGAGTAATTCTAATGTGGTGGACAACATTAAGGGCTTTCAAGCAGAGCTTTTCATACAGCTCCCCTACCAGTTACCCCAGATAGGACTCGAACCCACAATCCCTGGCTTAGGAGGCCAGTGCCTTATCCATTAGGCCACTGGGGCTTTTGTATTTGTCTAAAACACATGATTCAGTGAATATACACGCCTGAGTACATACATACAGAGAGATAACTGGTAGGTTAGAGATACCAAATGCAGCTGGTTTGTATAGTAGATGGAAAAAGTAAGCACCATATGGACCACTGGGAATCACTCTCATGGGGGGACAACGAGCCTCATGATTTAGCTTTATGGGAGCTACAATCTTCATGATTTTGATCTGAAGTGTGGGTGTTAAGTCTATGTACATACAGTATATGAACCACATTAGTGAATGACAACACAGGCTTTCAAACTGAACATCACTTGATTCTTCTCTGCTAGTCACCCCAGATGGGACTCGAACCCACAATCCCTGGCTTAGGAGGCCAGTGCCTTATCCATTAGGGGCACTGGTGGTTGTCTAAAACACATGATTCAGTGAATATACATGCCTGAGTACTAGGCTTGTCACAATAACTGATACTTCGGTACCAAGTCGGTACTAAGATTTGACGGTACCTACTTTTCTAGGATACCCGAAGTATCGGTGGTACCATGGAGCCAGATCTGGCCGCTTCTTTAGCGTTGTTTTTTGGCTGTCAGTGAGCAATTATCTGGCATTTGTGATGAGTTAATCTCATATTTCAGTTCATACACGACAGTTGGAATTCTACAACCACTTGACTAGGCTGTTATAGTGAAAAATGTGGCTGGTTCATGGTCATGGACCCTGTAGGCCATTGGTAAGCATTTTGATGTGGAGCAAAAAGTCAAAGATTTTTGAGAACAACGTGACACAATAATATTGGCTTTGTCCTGAACTGCAAGTTTAACGTACGGATTAAAGTAGGAAAGTAGGGATTGGATGATTTTAAGGAAAGTACGTTGACCAGATTGGACTCAGAACTACCGTCCCTGGTTTAGGAGGCCAGTGCCTTATACATAAGGTCACTAGGGCTTTTGCGATTGTTTTTTTTTCCCTCATATTTCAGTTCATACACGAGACAAAGAATACTACAACCATGTGACTAGGCCGGTATATTTGAAAAATGTGGCTGGTTCATGGGCACACACCCTGTAGGCCATTGGTAATCATTCTGATGTGGAGCAAAAATTTGAAGCTGTTTGGGAACAACATGATTTTATGAATTTGGTCTTTGTCCTAAACTACAGGTTTAAAATAGGCATTTTAAGGAAACTACGCCACCCCAAATGGGACTCAAACCCATTGTCCCTTGCTTTGGAGGCCTGTGGCTTGTCCATTGACGTTCACATGAAGCAATGTTACTTCTCCAAGACAAACTTCTCCCTCATTTCTTTGTAAAATTAAATTGATTTTTTTTTGGAAACATTTTTGGTCCAGGATAAAAGAAATCGAAACAACAAGCAACCAACAGAAACAAGAATGTATTTAAACACCAATAATGGAAGGTTGATGCAGAATTTATGGGAAAACACACTTTGTAGTCCCCATAGTTCCACTGGCTGCAATTGGCTTTTGATGGTGTGACTCACTGGATGTTGGATGTTATGGATTTATTATGACATTCTCGTCACCCGGACCTCTGCAATTATACTGACAAGAATGACCTTGAATTTGAGGTTTAGGGGAATATGAGATCCAAGTTTTAATGAAATACACTTCTATATGGTCTTTCATCTTGATGGAAGTACTAACTTGCTGCAATATTGGCATACCAGAGACTGCCATGTCTTTAAGAACAAACAGCTTCCAGTAAAAGCTGAGAAGCGAATGGTCTTGATTTAGACTATGGAAGACATAACAAAACTGTAAGTGATACTGTAAAGAAACAAGAAAAAGTACGGTGCCTTAAAATAACTTTTATATTATATTGTTTTCAAATATTACACACATGGATCTTGTTTCATGAACTCAGACTAAAGCCATCCTTGAACAAAAGATTATTAAATTTGAAATAACTCTCGTCAGGATTACAGTTTTCTGCCAGCTCTCATTGTATTACTTATTCATTAGGCCAGAGGGGATTAAGGTTTGAACATTTCACAAATTGCAGATAGAGAACATAGAAATAGAGAGAGCATTGTGGAGACAGGGTAGATATTTTAATCGCAGCTGTTTGTTGTAAACAGAAAACTCTCAAAGTTAACAGCAGGACTGCAGCACCCCTTGCTGAAACCTCACACCTGCACGTACAAGTTCCATTTGAAAGAACATATAAACTCAACAAATATCACTCTCTTTCTTATTGTCCGACACTTTCACTAACGCATTGTAATGAGTGTGTGGAGACACCTTTTGACATACTTGAGACCGAATTTTTCGGTGTACACAAAACCGTCCTGACTTGTCAGGAGCATAAACATTTCTCCCCAGTGTGCCTATGGCCACGTTTAACACATCTGATAAGGGTGCATCCAAATTTGTTTGCGAATACACTTCAGCAACACACCCGTGCGTAAACACACACATACACACACAAAACCACAAACCCATATATAGGAGATTAGGCCATCAGGTTAAGAATGCTGCCAGTGTTGTGTTTACACCATGCTTAGCCGCACAGAAACACTACAAATCCCATAAAGCCTTGAGGGTCTGCGGGTCCCTCATGGCAGCAGAGTGGTGGTTACCACCTGGCTGTGCGTGTCTGTGTCTGTGTGTTGATGTATGAGTATGTGTTTTAATTATATTTTTCAGAAATCTATGAGGTTGTTCAGCTTCAGAAACACTGGAGAGAAATAAATCAATCAAAAGAACCTTGTGTAACTCACCAACACAGGAGATTTTTCTATGTGCAACTTCAGGCACCTGACAAGTCTTTTTGCCAAATCACATGGGCAGAAAAATCCTGTTAGCAGAGGATGGTTTCGATCCATCGACCTCTGGGTTATGGGCCCAGCACGCTTCCGCTGCGCCACTCTGCTAGTAGTGACTTGGACGCTGACTCAGATTGTAAATCTCTGGCTTAGCTAAGCAGGCCAGGGCTTTATGCATCAGGCCGCTGGGGCTTCCGTGCTCTGATTTGCAGGCAAACATGCAAAGCATTGAAAGCACAAGGAACGCAAGACACAGGGATGCTGTGAAAAAAACAACACTGGTAGCATAATCACAGTGTATACAGACATGCTACTAAATACTTTGTGGCCTCCACAGTGAAAGCTTTTGCGGTTGAGCGCTTGTTGATCTAAAGGTACCCTTGTCAAAAAATGTTTTATTCATGCTTTTTTATAGACCCTGAAACTAAAAAGGCATAATGTACAGAAGAGGAAGGATTGAAATGAATACTGAGTTTTGACCAGATCAGGTGTCTGTGGCATGAAGTGCGAAGCTATACAAAACTAGAAAACTGCAATTGCAGATTGGTAGTGTTACCGCTGGTGTTTATTAAGGAAGATAATGGCACCAGTAACAGTTCTACAGCACAAATTGCCTTGGTGAAAATGAACCACCTTCGTGATACCGAAAATCACAGACTTAAACTGAGTTTTACCTCACCAACCCACTAATTTTGCGTCCTGAAAGTATGAGCACTGAGTATTTGCACTGTGGTAGTGTAGTAATTTCAGGTACTTCATTTTGTAATTTTGACACCGTTCCTCCAAGTGTATTTTGATATCTGTCGTCTCACATATTGAAGTTTCTGAAGACCCTCACGGTTGGCTGGGTTTTAAACAGAGCATCTGGTCTAAGATCACACTTCAACTGAGTCATGAGACAGGATTGCTTTGAGTATATTGTTCAGTTGTTTTCCTGGCTGAAGACTCTCTCTTGGTGTGTCTGGCGCTTATTGTTGATGCCTCGTGTTGTGTGAAATTGTAAGTCAAGCCTCATTTAACCATAATTATTCAGAAAGAAAACAGTCAAGTGGAAGTGGTTTGTGTTTGCTGTTGTCTGTCTTGTGGAGGATGGATGTTCTTGCTGCTTTTTCAGGCTGTAACACCTCAGATTGCCTTCTGCTGTGTACATTCCAGCGATCAGCTCAGAGGGAAGATTCACTGCTGTTTTCTGCCATCATGGTTGTTGTTGTGGTTGAGGAGGAGAGTCATCCTATGAGGTTTTGAAGCTGGAAACAAAAAGCTCTTTGTGGCCAGACTCGGTGTCATGACACCACAGACTCCGAGATATTTTCAGGCATTTTCTGTCATCTATTTTTTTGTGAGAAATTTAATGTTCCAGACATAAGACATCATCCATTGTCTTGCTGGGAAATGAAGTCTGGAAGAACTGTGGAAACAACTGGACATCCAGACGTCTGCAAAACCAGAAACAAATAAGCTAATAGAAAGACAGAAAAAAGATGGACATGGACATGAGACAGAGAAACCTCACCAGATCCGACAGCTATATTTACCTCTGAATGTTAGGATCCTCTATAGCCATAAATCAGATGTAATTTAGCTGTAAATTAGTTCCATATGCCACAAGAAATCATGGTGCATTTCAGCCCAAAACCAGCAAAAATATCCTTCTTCATATGGTATCAAGTCATACGGTTTGTTTTTGAGGCAGAAAAAAGATGTAAAAAATGTGCTTTAAATCATTTTTAAGAAAAAAACCTTCTTTTGTTCAAACTTCATTTTCTTTTCATTCGTTCAGTTATCAGTACAATAAGAGGATTTCTAAGCTTTTTTTTTCTTCTTTTTTTTTTTGACATCTTACTAACAAGATTTTTATCCAGAGCAACTATTGAACAATCTTACACTGAAATTAAGCCTTTAGTTTGGGTCATTTGAAACCTCTTTGGGACAGTCTGTCAAGAGAGACAATATGTCAAGTCTAAGACTGAGGCCCAGTCCTGTCAGACTAATGTGACAAATGTATTTCCTTTGCTATTTACTTTTACCTGCCAACAGAAAGACTTCTTATATAAAGTGGGTATGAAAACATGTTTTGTTATACCGAGAAAGATTAATCATGTTCTGAGGCCTCCATTCACCTTTTGCAATCCATCATAGTTGCTATGAAAAAAAGGCTTGAATGGAAACCCAAGTTTATTAGAAGGACAAACAGGGGAGAAAGATATGAGGAGAGGGGTTGCTGGCCAAGGGAAGAGGAGGAAAAACCACAGGGCTTCAAAAGAGGGGGAGGGGGTGGGAAGATGAAATAGGGCGAGTAGGAAGAGGTCAGAGGGGTTGAGCGAACAAGAGATGGAAGAAGGAGGAGATGGGGAAAATTGATGCTGCAGTTAGAGGTTGAGGAAGGTGAGAAAGGGAGAAGAAGCTGTTATCAAAGTGTTGTTCCTCTCTTGCCGTGAAGGAGGAGATGAAAGGGGATAGGGTAGAAGATAAGGGGAAATAAAAATTTCAAGGGGGGATGGGTGATGGAGAAAGACTTTAGCGAAGCTTGTCAGTCATCAGGGTCATGGTTTAACTAACTGGAAAAAAGGCAGCTTGTCCAAAAGAAGGACGTTGAGCCTCGGAAAAACAGGAGGACAGACATATGTGCCTTCTATTTACAGGGTACCTAAGGCTTCTAATGGCTTAGTGGAAGGAACGTGGGCACAATTTGCCTGCTACCACACGTCTGGTACAGCCTCCAGGTTTCTACTGAGCAGGACTAAATGTGACACAACAGAAGCCACATTTTCCTTCTGCAGAGCTGACTAAGAAATCCAGGCGAGAAGATTTGAGCAAAGTTTTATAAGTAAGAAAGGTACTTTTCTGTCAGCTCATGTTAGAAAAAAGATGTGAAGTCAACAAATCAATGCATTGACGAGACAGCAGGGGATGAGTAGGATGAAACTAGAGGGAAAGAACAGAGACAGAGAGAAGATATTTATGTTCTAGGAAATTCTACAGGCCAAGCTTGTTTGGAGACAGTCATAGAGAGATCGAGCTGAAAGAAGGGGAAGAACGTCACGGAGGTGATAAAATAGACACTAAATTGAGAGCTAAAACGCAAAGTAGACTTTTTAAAGCTGCAGGTAACCTGTAATGTACAGTGGTTATGCAAACCTCCATGTTTAAGATATAATTCCATCCAATGTTCCCTCTAAGCTGCGCGCTCGCACAATCGTGCATCGCTCGCGCATTCTCAGCGCACAAGAAAATCTATGCAGCGCATAGACTCGGTGAGTGACAGGTGTCCAGCCATATATATGATGAGATACGGTTCACTTACGTTACGCAGCCAATCATAGCATTGACAGTGCTTGCGTATGTGCCCTGCCCATACGCGCCGTGGCACCGTGCAGGTTAGCTAGCTAACAACAGCGCGGCAGAGATAAGAGACGGGGACGGGCCAGAGCCGGTAGCTCAGCAGTTGAGTGGTAAACCCTCGAAAATATTAAAAGTAAACTGATAGAAATTGCTGCTGTGATTTGATTCTTTTGATAAGCCGTGTACCTTGCTATGCTCCCAGGTGTTGAACAGGTGTGATACTAGTGTGTGTTGTTCACATTGATCCTCAGTGTGCTCAGGGAGCTTGTGTGTATGTCCAGACACATGAAAAATTAGAGGGGACATTGATTCCATTCATCCATTGTTTCCAAATAGTGTTTTTTCTTCTTTAAATCTGCAAATAATTTTGACACAGTTGTAGAATTTCTTGGGGAAAAAAGGTGTTCAGATTGACTTTTACCACAAAATGAAAAAAGAAAAAATCTCTCTGTCCAAATAGTCTGGACATAACTGTTAAGATTGAGAGAGACATCAAGAGGAAGTACATCAGTGGCTGGAGGGGGAAAATGTGTCATGGAGAAAAAAGATGGAACGACAGAAGGAATAAGGCCAATAGCCGGAGGGGGGCGAAGAACCAGACAAGATGGGAGCGAGGCTATTATTGAGAAATTAAGATGGCAATGGCAAAACAGGAGGAACAGTGAGGTGATAGTGAGGCGAAGGTGGATGTTGGCATTTCAGGGTGGTTGGGCAAGGAGGGAGGGTAAGAGGAGCGTAGGGGTCTTAGCCTGGGGGGGCTGTGACTAGACAATTAGGGGGAGGTGGAGGAAGATAGGGGTTGAAGCTGCAGGTCTGCGGGCTAGACAAGCCTATCTTCCCTCAGGGGGAAACAGCCTTTTTGTTCAGAGAAGAAGACACAAGAACAATCCTCCGGAGAAAATAGGCCAGACAGACAGATGGACGGGGGAGATAGAGGGATGGAGAGATAGAGGGAGGAAGGGATGGAGGCTGGGAGGGACGGTGAAAGTGAGAGACAAAGACATTCAGAGACGCCCACAGGGATCTTGAGAAATCCAGGTGGATTTAAGCGAAGAGGGATGGGGGATGAGACCTGATCAAAGATAAAGAGACAGAAAAAACTCAGAGACAAAGGAATGTAACTTAGATTAAGCACTCACTGTCAGAACAAGACAGCACCAGTATGGTAATATTTTAAAATGCTGCATTGGAGCGTGAAAAAATGATCTGCCGTTCAGCTCAACTCACCTGGTCGCAGTATATTATCTACAGTCAACAGGTTCTGATGAACATGTGTGCTTTACCTCCCCTCCATAAAAGATCAATGGCATTAAATTCACTACACTTTCATGAATCAAACCAAGGCAAGGCAGAACGGCGCTCCATCAGCGCTGATTCAAACTTGTCACACAGCGATAAGAGTGATTTTTTTTTTTTTTGCCAAGCCGAGCTGTAAATAACCGAGGCGTCTTCTTCAAAGTCTGACAAGAAAAAAATGTTCTGGCTGTGTCTTCCCAAGTTTAACTCTGTTTTCATGTGAAGCTGAATGCACACAGAGGTGCTGAGAATAAAAGACACTTTCAAGCAGGATGCAGAGTTGTTCCTTATGGGGATTACTGAAGTTTAACTTTCTGCAGTACTTTTTCAATATTAAGTCATCTATATTTATTTTTACATGCTATGTGACCTCATTTCTACCAGACTTTAAGCATTTCATTGTTTTACTTGGTAAAATTACATTTTTTATTCCCCTCAGACCAAGTGGTGTACATTCTACACTAATTGTCTCTCATTTTTAGAGCCAAACAGGCAGAAAGATAACCCACCTCTCCCCTCTGTGTGCATCCAGAACCCCTCTGGATGGCTGTTTGCAAGTTAGCTTAGCTGCGACACCAGCAGTGGATCAAACCAGCTCAAAAGTCAACAACTACACTTTTGTCCAAAATGGTCTTTGCCTGCATTCATAGAACTAGAGGTTTTGCTCCGAACTACATTCCCGACCATGCGCAGTGATTTGATTCAGCTCCTTGTTAACGCGGTCAACAACTAGAGGAATGACTGCTAATAATCACGGCCGGCTTTGTCAGCAAGAATGAGGAGGACAAACCAAGAGATTGATCCTGGTCTATCTGAACTGAAATACACAGAGAGGAGGAACTGCAGTCTTTGGAAGCTGAGAGACGAAGAAATGATGGGATGGGAGGCTGTTAGGTTTGGTTGACATGTGTGAATTGAAACCCTGGGTTGTGCATTGAACAGTTTTCTTGTTTTTGTGTTTTTTACCGTGCAGTTTCGCATCTGTAGAGTGTAGGTGGCTCTAGTATTTATGGTGTGTCCTGCACATTGGCCCTTTCCTGTCTGGAGAAAACTGGATGCTCAGAATTTCAATGTCAGAGTTTAAGGCTGTGTGGAGGGATCTAATTTTGTATCTGAGTGATGGATGACAAAAACCAAATACACAGATGACAACTTACCTGTCTATGTAGCAGTGGACTGGAATTACCGGGAGAAAGTTGTCCTGCTGTGGACTAAAAATAAAAGGCAATAGCAAATATCAAAATGGCAATGCTGTCCTCTAGCACGGTGGTCTAAGGTGTGGATCACATAGTCCCTCCTGTAGACGATGCTGGCGTTGATCTCCAAATATACTGATGGAGTCAGTCTCATGTAAATATCAGATTTAGGTACTTTTACACCGGATGAGACCTGTAATCTGCTTTGCATTATCTCAAGCCATTTGTCTTTGTATTTATCCAGAGTAAGAAAAGGCTCTCCGTCTGCTGTGACTAACTGTTGTGAACTTTATAGTGAACTGTGGCGGATAATCTGTTAAAGCCTCTAATTTGACAGTTGCGACATAAAGGTTACGTGAGATATATGGTTTCAAATAGAACTATTCTACAGAAACCCCATAAAATAGAAAAAGTCAGGCTGGGCAATATTAACAAAATAAATTACACTATAATTTTGACCAAGTACCTTGATTTTGTGGTATTAATGTAGGGATGACTATGTTTTTTTTCCCCTAAAACTATTAACAAAATGTCATTTTTGATAAAAGTCATCATGGATATGATGGTTAGTCAAATGTTTGAACAGTTAGAAAACTACATTCCTATAAGTCTAAGCTGATATCTGTCAATTACCAACTCATCGCTTCTGCTCGTTATTGGAACACGTTTCTCTCTCACGGGCTGTCACGCTTGTCATCTTGTTGCCATGAGCTGCACTTCAATCAGTATTCAGCCCAAACTTGTGGACTCAATTCTAACTGCGTCAACACTTAGTTGTTAACATGCTCAAATATGGCTCTGATCACCTAAAAGGATTAATCAGTGATTCATCATCTTTTTTTTTTTTTTTTTTGTTGCTCTATTATGATCATCCAGTAAACTTTCCCCCCCGTCAGTTGTAGGGAGTTACAGAAGTCTGTCTTTCATCTGTGCTGTAATGGGCTGAGGCTATAAAACTTAGCTCTGCAGGTTGAGATGTAAATCTCTCTGTTGTGGTTCACCCCCCCCCCCCCCCCCCCTTGACAAAAACATCAGATTAAAGCGTGCACCACCAGCGTATATCATCCCAACTAATAAAGAGAAACTGCTCTTAGAACATTTTGAGGACAAGTGGAGTAGGGAGTGTCAAAAAAAGTGAAAGATAAACTGTTTGATGAATGAAAGGTGGGAAAGTCATTCTTTGGGAGATGTGGGCTTGAAAGAAAATGGATAACAAGTGAGACAAAAGTGGGAAGGGGGAGGAGGAGTGAAATAATGCTGGGGTGATATGCATTATGAGTGTGATATGGGAGGAGGAGGAGGAGTAGAAGATGGGAGTAGAAGTGAAGAGAGGCGATGGCGCTAACGTCTGCATTCAAAGTAAGGACAAAGGAGGATAATGAAGAATATATTCAAACTGTAGTCAGTCCTCTGTTCTTTCCCAAGGAGCCTGCTAATAGTTTTTGTGTGTGTGTGTGTGTGTGTGTGTGTGTGTGCGCGCGCGCGTGCGTGCGTGCATGTGAGTGAATGCGTACGTGTGTGTATATATCTACTATGTTCCTTGGTGTGTGAAATTTTGTGTGTGTGTGGATGCATATGGCCACAAAGGCTTTTATTTCTACTTCCTTGATTTGTATGTGCTCCTGGATCTGTCAGTGTGTGTGTGTGTGTGTGTGTGTGTGTGTGTGTGTGTGTGATGAGATTAGACTTCCTACAGGGCTGTAGCTCCATGGAGGCCACCTGAAGAAGCAGGAACGACAGGAATGTGGGAACAGCGATATGCTTTGCTGTGTCCCTCACCACAATAACTTCCCTGCCTCACCGTGGCGGAGGAGGGGAGGCGAGATGAGAAAACAGGAGATGTGGGGGAAGAAGTGAGGAAGGGAGAATAATGGCAGAGAATCAAAATCATGGTTGAAAAGGAACTGTTGAATCCTTTTGTACAGTTTCTTTTAAATTATTTGCCAACCGTTCATCTCAGGTTGGAAGAGTTTACAAAATCCAGTTTGTCACAGTTTTAGATTCAGTTTTCTTTTGCTGATGCTGTAGTATACATCATCCTTTAACATTTATAGCAATTAACTAATTACACTTTGTCATACACTGTACTGTTAAGAAAAAGAAAACAAATATAAGACATCAAAAGGTGCTAAAAACTGTGCTGAGATTTTTTTAGCCCCCCCCATGAAAAATTTGCAAGTATAGGTTTTACTTTTAGGTTGTTGTGTTTTTTTTTTCCTTTTTGTTTTTTGTTCTGCTCTTGTCCCCCCTATACATGAGTAACAGATCCATCTTGAAATGTACTGGGACCCTCTTTGTCCGGTTTTGCACCCCTCCGTCAAGTTTCAATAAAATCGGTCGTATAGTTTTAGCGTCATCCTTCTGAGAGACAAACCAGCAGATGAAGGTGAAAGTGTGACCTGTGTTGTTGTTGTTGCTGGTATTATCCAGACTGACTTCAGCATCACCCTCTCCATTAGAAGATTTAAAGTCTTGTTCATTTGTTGGTTTTGTGCAGCTGCCATCTGTTCATTTGTGGTCCTGCATCACATTGGACGACATCATTTCCATTGTATTCAGGGATTCGCAGAGATCAGAGAAATACGATGTGGATCGTATGGAACAGTCTTTTTTTTTGTGGTTCTTCTTGTGTTTTCTTTTCTGTTTTTCTGTGTTTTTTTTTTATGATCACACTTGAAACATTTGAGCAAAATTTAGAAATGCCACTACCATTGCAATATATTCTGGCCTTCAAGTTCAAGGTTGTCTGTATGAAGTTACTACACTGAACTTTATTGGTCAGTGACACAAAATGTTGCTAAGTTTTGTAATATATGATAAAGTCAAGATGAGACAAACGATGTCTTAATGATCTTGTTCCAATTAAAAACATATCCAGAGTTAAATCTGTCCAGTAGTAAAAGATTCATAATTATTCAGCTCAGTCAAAATTGGAGCAGTGGTGCGTGAGGTTTGAACGAACAGACAGATGGAAGGAATGAAAATCTACACTCCACCTGATGGCGCTGAATGAGCGACACCAGTCGGAGCAGCACCAAAGCGTGAACAACGTGTCAAATGTTGTGATCCGCTGCGTTTGAAATGAGGAGCGAGGGCTGAGGTGCGGTGCTGGTGTGTGTGACAGCAGGTGTTGTTCTCCCGTGGTGGACTTGGCGCTCGGCTCTCCCACTGTGGCTGGTTATTAATGGCCACAGATTCATTACAAGCAGCCAGTCAGCCATGCTGCCAGCACGCCTGGCATTATTAGTCACACAGTCAGGCTGATAGATGCACACACAGAATGAATATCAAGTAACACACAATCATAGAATGTTTCACTCACTTGAAGAAATCCAAACACACATTTACAGTTCATTCCTCCTCTTTATCTCTCTGTCTTTTCTCTCATTCCAGAAGACATATTCATCCTCCATGGGAAAGACAAGAAGAACCCTCTCATCTACGGCCTGTTTACCACTTCAAGGTACATAAAGTGGTGTTTTGTAATCTTCAAACTGTGTTGAAAATGCCAGTGTGTTGGTGGGTGGAAGGCAGCAGGAAATCGCACAGATTTTCTTTCTACATAGATTCTGAATGGCGAGAAGAAGCCGCTGTATTGATCAACTCCTGCAAATATATTCAGCTGTGTTGAGCTAAAGTGCAAAACCTCTCAGCATTCAAGTGAAAGAAATGTGGCCTCAATTACGAGACAGTAAAAAGTGAGACAAAGACCAAGTCCTTGTCTTGATGGTGATTTAAAGTGAGTCAAGAACTGTGACAGGATGTGAATGTCACACTGGAACGTGTTGTAGTGTGTCGATGATACTTGGTTCAGCAACATGTGGAGGATCCCAGCCTTGTATTGTGGTATTCACACAGGCCACAGCCTCCTCTGCTACTGTGACTCACAATTGAAGCACACACATGCTAAGAAAATGGAGCTCATATGAGTCTTCATCATCATGCTGTCATCATCGCTACAACTGCACTGCCCGCTTTGCCCCGGCTCAACGGTTTTCCTTCTGCTAAAACAGAAAGAAAAAAAAAGTCCAGGCTTGATTTTGTTTCTGTAAACCAATCAGAATCAACATCCTGAATGATCACCCGGGGGCAATCTTATACCTGCTTGGTACTTACGGTAAACCAAACTGTTTAGAGTGGGACACAGAACAGGTTTATGTGGGGACACGGTCATGTCATGCGTGTCTCCATCTGGAAAAATAAACAAATAAATAGATAAATTGTAGATATTCAGTTTATTCGGACTAGATTCTCTACAAATCAAAAAAATTCTGTACTCCACAGTGTAACAGGGAAGTTATAAAAGACTTAGCTGAGGTCATGTTACAAAAATTCTATGATAATTCAGCTGAACTGCAACTGGCAGGGTGTGAAAACCCTCTAAAAGCTTATTTATAGACTGAGAATGTCTTGAATGTCAGTATGAATGTTTCCTGGTGACACTTCAGAGCACTTGGAATGAATTCTGCACATATTGTTTCCAAGCCTTTACAATTTTTGTAAAATAGATCAATAGAGAAAGAAATTCCACTAGAATTTATGGCGTTTTAACTGCATAGCATGGCGCAAAAGAGAATTTTGAGTACTTCTCTTTTGAACTGTGATTGTCCTCTTTCCACAGAGGAGCAGGACTTAATGTCGCAGTGAACGCTGAGCCGACACTTGAGGAAATATGCCACAAGAGCAAAAAACATTATGAAGGGTTTAGAAGGTTAACCTCCTAAATGTGTCTCCACAGTTAAAGCTGCACAGGATCGTAGTCGATCATAGGATAGGATGATCATAGGATCCCAGTTGTGAACTGTCTCTGTAGCCGCAAGATTAACTTATTATTTTTATCCTTTCAATTCACTGATATAGATATGTCTTATAAACGTGATGTAAAGCAACTTTAAGACCTCAAAAACCCCAGGATTTTGAATTCACAAAGAATAATCATGAATAATAAAAATAATTATTTTCCCGAAAGAAAGCATAAAAACACGCCACAGAACAGCAAACTTCATTCAAATCTTTGTCAAAACCCCATGGAAAATATGAATCAGCCCCAAAATGGGTTTGACATGAGTGTTAAAAACAATATGTTTACGCTTGGTTTCTACAAAACAGCAATTTGCTTGCATCTGAGTAAAAGGCTGCTGTAACAGGGAGAGGAAGAGAATACATCTTTCTGCTCTGTCGGTTTAATGACACCACTGCACAATGAGAAGCAGACAGACAGATGGATGACAGCTGATAGTCAAAGAGACAGGCGCTCATTACTATACGAAACACACACATGAAAAAACTTGCTGAAAAAAATAAAAGAAAGACAAGCCAGAACAAATGAGCAAGTGAGTAAGAAACTAAAAAAAATCCTGCAGTATCTCATTTTCTCCCAAGTTTCTGACGGCACCACATGCTCTGAGAATAAACCGTGCTTCTGAGACGGACGGCTGAGCTCAACAGTAGCAGCGCGAGTGTGACGACATTTGGCACAGCGAGGCAGGGAGTTGGTTTGTTTCTGGGCTCTGGAAAAGTGTGTGGAATCTCAGCGGAGCAGGACAAAGATCCAAAGCATCATCCAGGGTGGGGTCCCAACCACACCACTGCTGAGTGCACAAAGGTCATTGCCGTCTCTCAGGATTACAAAGACAGAGGTGTTTGCCCTTTGAGGATGGTGAATGGGAGGCCTCAAATCAGCCTGGGCTGTATTATTTTTCACGGAATATCTTAATGAAGGTCTATCACGTGCAACTGCTCTGATTGCTGTTAGGAGGAAGCAAGTTGTGATTCCTTTTCTTGATTTATTTTTTTCGTGTGCTAGCTACACTGTTAGCTGTGTATGAATTGCCAGTCACTCGCAAGTAGGTGTAATAAGTAGGTGTCTTGAGCTCACGAAACATTCTTAACCTCCTGCATCACTTCTGTGTGACTGTAGAATGCAGAAAGAGACACATATTTAGCTTGAAGCTAACGGTGGGCCAAGACCACCATTCACAAACAGCAAAAGTGTCCCTAAATGTCTGCAAACAGATTGTTGACAAACTCTCAAGCACGTCTGCCGTAAACCACGTCCTCGACCGGTACAGTTTGTGTTCAGCACCAATCAAAGTTTTTGTGGATTCCAGGGCATATGGCACATGCCATTAGTCTCGAGCTAGGTTCATGTAACCAGTTCTTTCTGCATTCCTGAGTAATAAAGAAGTGATTCAGTGTTAAAATAAAATCTTTGAGTGCATATATAAGTACTTAAAGGACAAAACACACTGTTTTGGTGTAGTTTTGCTTTGATGGTGCTCACATTTGTTATTTTGCATATGTTCCCCCCCAAAAAACATGGATTCTCTTCATGCGAATGTATGTCATACTAATGTGTAGCTCAAGCTTGCTTGAGTGTTTTATTAAGTCAGCTAAACTGTGACCGACCAGAAAACCTGGGAGAAAAATCAATTTTCGGAATGACATCAAAAGTCTGTTTTTTATAGGATTGGATCGCATTCACGTGGGTTTCTTTGGTTTATTGATTTCACACTCACAATCACCAGGATTTTATAGTGAGGGCGGCAGTGGGACTGGGGTTTAAAACTGGTTTGGAAGACTTTCACTACCTAGATTTTGCCCTGCTGAGGAACCCTTGAGTAAGACACAAAATTAACAATAGCTTTGCTTCCCAAGAAGCAGAGAAAACACAACTTTCCATCACTTGAAGTTCACGCACAACTAAAAAATTGTGTGTTATGTGTCTTCTGAGTGGAGGGAAACCACCGTGATACATCACAAGCCGGCCTTTCGATCGATTCTGTTTTTAGCTGCTCTCCTCATCAAACACGGCTGGAATCTATAACGCAGATACGCTTTGCCAAAAATTTTGACCATGATCCTAAGTGCAGTGGAGGTTTTGTCTTGTGGTGGGGACTGAAGTACTGAAAGCAGAGCATTCTTCTCCTCTTTGGGGTTGAATCACAGTTGGTGAACTTGTGCGTTCAAGCTGAACAACCCACAGTGAGTCACAGCTCCACATCAAGTCTATACATCACTTTCTTATTTTACTGTCCAAAGACCATTTCAGCTAATCAAGCAAAATCATCCGACATGCACAGTTTACATTTTTATTCATGCAGGCGGGTGGAGTGAAGCATTGAAAGGAGACAGTGATAAATGATGTTTCTTTTCTTCCTTTCTTTAGTGATATTCTGAATGGCTCAGCAGTGTGTGTTTACCGAATGGAGGACGTTGTTCGCGCTTTTAAGGGAAACTTTTTGCATAAGGAAGGGCCCCAGTACAAGTGGGCAGAGTTTACTGGCAAGGTGCCCTACCCTCGACCAGGAACGGTAAGTCAAAACTGCTCGTTCCTTCAGGCAGTGGTGAAGAAGTAAATGTCTAATGTGAATAGTAGGACGGTTTAGCTGATAAAGAGAGGTGATAGGTGCTTGCAGATGTTGAGACAAAACCAGCTTACACCTGACATTAACTGTCTTTGCTTTTGTGTCTGTCGTATTCCTCTCAGTGTCCCAGCAGCACGTATGGAAGCTACAGCTCCACCAGAGAGTATCCTGATGATGTCATCTTCTTCAGCAGGACTCACCCGCTGCTGCAGGTTTGGCTGATGTTTCCCTTCTTTTTAATTCAGTTGCCTTTTTATTTAGATTTGGTTCAATTGACATATTTCTGTATTTTTTGAGGGTCTTAATTCCCACATGAGATTAGAAAATAAGACCTGTTCACCAAAACCAAACCTAGCATCAACGTGTGTCTTGTCTCGTGGTCAGATCTCACTTCCTTGCTTTAAATAAACATAAACGTGTATCTAGGAAATTGAAATAATTCTAACATATTCAAAAAGTAATAGGTCTATTCCTTGGCATGTTCCAGGCAAACCAGATTACCCACGATATTTGATATACTGTGTAATATTTGCATGCCCACAGATTTGTAAACTCAAAGTCGGTCAGTATTTTCCACTTTGTACGTTGTTTCCGGATGGACAGCACTCTCTTGTTCACAGTAAACCGTGTAGCTTGTGAATGCTGCTTCTCAGACCTACGAAACCCAAATGCTGAAATTCCACTCTGTTTTAGGAAAACGTGCTACCCCTGGGAGAGCGCCCCCTCCTGGTCAGAGTGGGCGTCCATTACAAATTCAGCAAACTGCTGGTGGACAGAGTGGAAGCTATCGACAGCACCTACGATGTCTTGTTCATCGGCACAGGTAGACTGACCACGATGGATCATTCCTGTAGTGTAGAGCTCTGTCCCTAGCTGGTTCATATGAAAGTTCTTTTTTTGTTTTTTCAACGGTAATTACTTATAAATGTCAATCAAATTTGCTACAGATTCCGGACTGGTGCTGAAGGCCATTCACCTGCCCAGAGAACATGGTCAGAGTCAGGAAGTCACACTGGAGCAGCTGCAGGTCTTCCAGGTACAGCAAACTCCTTTCAAGGACAGTGAAATGGAGTGAGCATTTCATATCCATCCATCCATCCATCCATCCATTTTCTTCCGCTTAGCCTGTTAAGTCTTACGGGGCACTGGAACCTACCCCAGCATCCTGGACAGATCGCCAGTCCATCACAGGGCCAACACATATAGACAGACAACCATTTACACTCACAGTCACACCTACGGTCAATTTAGAGCAGGGGTGGGCAACCATGTGCCATGGAGAGCTGTGTGTATGCATCTTTTCCTTCCAACCAAACACTTTAACAGGTGATTTCACTGATTAACAGACCTTCAGCCACAGAAGAGTGTTAATCAGTGGAATCACCTGTTAAAGTGTTTGGTTGGAAGGAAAAGCTGCATACACACAGCTCTCCATGGCACATGGTTGCCCACCCCTTATTTAGCGTATCAGTTAGCCTAGAAGGGAACCCATCCAGGCACAGGGAGAACATGCAAACTCCACACTGAAAGATCCCGTGCCTGAGCTGGGGCTCAAACCCAGAACCTTCTTGCTATGAGGCGACAGTGCTGACCACCGTGCCGCCCCATATCAGATCCCGTTCACTTTAAAAGTCATCATGAAGTTCTTTTTTGTACAGCAGCCATACTTCAGATTTAATTTTTTTTTTCTTTGAACATATTTCAAGCTAATAGTCACCTAGCTGTTGAAAAGAGATGCACCACAGATGCTGCAAATCAGGATTACAGTATGAAAAAACACTTATGTCAGACAAATATCCACACATGATATTCGCTGTGATGAATTACGTATCTGTGGCGAGTTTCAAGGGTCAGTCCGCTGCTTTTCTTATAACTGAAATGAATGGAACCCAGCGGAACAATCTGAAATACCACTGTGTGCGTGTGTGCTGAGAGTGTTTTAATAATTCAAAATGGGTGTCGTTTTCCATTTGTCTCAATTTAAACTCAGTTCTCTCGCTTTTCTCCTCCCCACAGCACAAATCACCTGTGACAGCGATGACACTCTCAAAGAAAAAGGTAACAGATGAAACACAGAGACAGAACTCGCTTTCAAACTCCCAAACTTTCCACTCTCACACACAGACATGCACAACGTCACACACACACGCACGAGCGCGCGCGCACACACACACACACACATACACACACAGAGGCACACAATATTGCATGTATCACTCATCTCTCCACCTTGCATCTCCAAGGACAGTTGCCATGGTAACCGAACCTCAGCCCCAGCAGTAATGAAGAGATGACACAAACACAAACACAGAAATAGAAATAAACTGTACATTATTAAAATAGTCTGTCTTTCTCACACAACCATGAACTCCATATATATATATATATATACACACACACACCGTGGCCACAGAGTGACCTTGTCTTTTTCCACTTCCCACCACCCACCATCCTGGGTCTCTTCGTCCACCAGCAGTGGTTGTTTGTGGGCTCCAGTGAGGGAGTGTCCCAGTTGGCCCTGTACCAGTGTGAGCTGTATGGCCAGGCCTGTGCTGAGTGCTGCCTGGCCAGAGACCCCTACTGCACCTGGGATGGTCACGCCTGCAGTCCCTACATGCCCACTGTGCGCAGGTAGCAACAATAAGCTACTTTATTTTTATCCAAACAACAGTAATGTGATTATTGGATCTCGCTCACTAGCAGGAAGATTTTCCGCTTTGTGAAGCAAAGGAGAAACACATGGAACCAATCAGCTCAAATCAGATCCAACCACATTTGTTGATCATTGAAAATGTGGCCCAGATTACATCTCAATCGAGATCTTTCTGATTACATTTTAAACATTTTTTCCCTCTTGACCAGCCCAATTTACAGATCACCTGACCTCTTCTCCTCTGACTCTATCATCATTATCATTCTCCTTTGCTGACTCGAAATCTAATAATGTATAACTGGCATGAAATCAGCTGAGCAAATTCTTGCGCCCATGTAGGATGACTTTGCTCTTCCCTCTAGCACCACCCTTAGGATGAGTATTATTGGCACTTTCTGTTCAGATCTTCTCACATTACACAGTGAATCATTGGAGTCTCTGGGGGTAACTAATAGAAGTTTGTTTGCTTTTTTTCTCGACAGGAGGAACGCTCGTCATTTGGGGGAGGATGAGGATCCGTTAACTCAGTGTGTCAGGCAGGGAGGTGAGGATCTGACTCACCAACACAGAAAATCAATGTAGTGAGAGATCAGTCAGCGTCAGCCACATTTCATGTGTTTAGAATTTTATTGAATGTTCAATAAATGTGCTTTACATTCTGTATGTTTGGTCATACGTCCAACAAGATCTTTAGTACAGGAAACATACATTTCTGCATCCTTCAATATAAATCAAGACAGAATACAAACCCTGACCTTTAACCTATCACATCTTTTCCTTGATTGGATTCAGCTGGGCTGCAGGTGGAGGCAGAGCAGAGGGTGATGATGGTTGCCGAGGGTAACAGCACCTACCTGGAATGTCTTCCTCGATCCAGACACGCTGCTGTCACCTGGTACAAACAAGCAGGGGAGAACAGTCCAGAGCTAAACCAGGTACACACACGCACGCGCACACTCACGCACACACATGCACGCATGCGCACACTCATGCGCGCGCACACACACATACATTTTACTATACAACAAAATAATAAATAAATGTTGCCAATTATGAATATGCTTTTCAGCTGTCATGTGATCTCTGGCCTCAGGTGGTATCAGGAGACCAGGTGGTGGTGATCGAGAGGGGAGTTCTGATCCGTCGAGCAGAACTGTCTCATGGCGGCGTCTACCATTGCCAGGTGGAGGAGCATGGCTACCACTGGACCGCAGTCACCGTCCGCCTCGCTGTCTGGAGCCCCGCCGCCAATCGCCTCCTAGCCTCCTGGTCCAGCTCGTCCTACCAGAGCACAGGAACCCAACACTGGTATGAAGACGTCATGGCGCTGGTTCACCCCAGAAACCTCGGCCAGCACTGCCGTACTCTTGGATACCGCCCTCCGCGCAACCACCGCCGCCATGGTGATGTCATAGTGGAGCCTAACAAAGAAAGAGAGAGGGGGGAGAGGCATAAGCACGGGGGAGGGAGAGGAGGAGGAGGCGGTGGAGGAGGAAGAGTGGCAGGCAGGAAGAGCAGGAGCAAGCCGCAACAGAGAGCACCTAGGAGCGCTTGAATGTGTCACTGAGCAGGGTTGATTCTCAGTGACTTAAACACGCACACACACACACACACACGTTTATGTTAACGTATACACACACACAAACACACACACTTAACTTATACACTGACACAAGTTGTACATAGAGACTAAAGACATGCGCATGCACTTATCTACAAACAAACAAACAAGCATTGTTTCATTACAGTATAGTGAGGAGCTGTCAGACCGAAGTGTGTACAGGAGGCCGCTGGCAGCAAAGACTGTTTCACCTGGACAAAAACTCTGAATACAAACTTTAGGCTGCGACGCATGCTGAATGAAGGAAGAGCAGCACGTCCACATCGCTCTGCTCCACTCCATGTCGTGACATGTGGGGATTTCAAGCTTTTCCGAAGAAAAAAAATATTCCAAATGTAGAAAAAATATGTATCCACCCCTCTGAAATGATTACTGCCTCAAGGGTCATTTTTGTGGCTTTGCATGTTTCGCCCATGAACATCAAACCCCATATACAGTACTTTACATCACTCACAATCATCCTCCAGAGCAGAGCAGATGTTTTAGATTGATCGCAGACCTCCAGGCTGGTTTCCATACATTTCACTATATGAAAATCATATGAATGATGATATTCGCTCCATCACCATGTTATATTATTGGAGTTTTTCCAGACTTTTCATCATGCTGCTTGAGTTTCCTTCATTTTGTCACAGATAGTTGCTACTTGTAGGGCAAAGGAGAGAAGGTGATGAAAAGGATTTGGTTCATGTTTGGCAGCAAAGCGTCAGATGTTGGAGGATCCGGGAGTACAAGAAAGAAGTACCTGCATAACACCTGTGTACCTGCAGTATCAGTATAACCATTCTGTCTGCTTTGGAAATAATATGAAGCGAGAGTGTCTGAAAGTGATATGTCACTCAAAAAGTTTTGTTTAGTAGAAAGATGATCTTTCACTGCTATGTCACTTCTTTGTGAGTCCAGAATGTAGAAAGAGGCAGCAACGTATATTTAGCCTGAAGCTAATGTGGCATCGTAACCAGCGCCTACAAACACTCGACAGAACTGTCCAAGGACGTCCATTTACAAGCTCTTAAGCGCATCATCGAGCAGTGAAAAAACATCTTTATAAGCTCAAGACACCTATTTGTTAACACTTGAAAGGTGAAATACACTTTTAGGGTTAAGTATCGCTTTAAAACATTAAAAACCAGTTTCAGCTTTCTAACCTTGAAGCAGCCTGAGGACTGGTGAGTTTATACAAACAGGTTTGGAGCATATTTGGGAGGAAATCAGCCACAGTGGGAGTTTTTCTTGGTTTCTTCACTAAGGCGGAGTCCGACCGTGAGTCAAACAAAGATGAAAGGCAGAGACAAACACCACCACCGCTTCAGCCAGATCTGCTTTCATACTGTCTACTTTTTGTGTTGCAGCTGTACACATAGACACTGCAGGAGCTAATGTAGCTAATGTACGCTGGGTACTTCTTCGTGTGTGTAACTTCAGAATGTTCCATCTAGTTTGGAGTATTTTGGTTTGCCTGGATTCTCTTAAAAGTGTACAAATGTAAAGTTTGCAGCCCTGCAACGTTGCTTTTTTTTAATTATTTGTTTGTTTTTTTATGTTTCTGGGGAAAAATAGATTTGCTGCTATTATATGAGGCTTAATCAACTCTTTCCAGTGAGTTGGAAAAAAACCTTCAAAATTCCCCCATGGCATTCATGACTGAAATTGTGTGAACTGGTGTGTTTGGGTACATTGGCACCAGTAGCAGACATGTTTCAGTGCACACAGGTGGGTTAATAGTGGATTGTATTTAAAATCTTATTTCTAGCGAGTAACAGTTTTGATTGTTTGGTTCCGTATCTATTGGACCTTTGTACTCTTGCCACGGCAAGGAACTCACTTCAATGTGTGAAATATTAAGATGCATCCGAGAAGATTTGATGTTGTGTGGCGTTGAAGAGGACCTACCTATGGACCGACCCGCCCAGAGACTCTGTACAGAACATGCATGTTTCTCCACCAATGGCCCAGGACACAACACTTCCCTGGGTTCCCGCCTTGCTGCGGAGGAGTGGCGTCATATATTTCCGCAGCTCCAGCTGCTAATGAAATCTAGCTGTAAAATATGAAACAGGCCAAATGTAAAAGAAAGACATTTTTATTCTACTGTGTTGGAGCTGGAGGACGGGCTAATCAGGAATGGCGTCACATGGACTCTGTGGGATTTGAGCGACTTTATTAACCATGGCAGTAAATTGTGATTCGTTGTTAATGTTGACAAATGTTAAACCAACAACTGAAAAAATGTTCCACCTCTGTTTGACTTTCTTTTGTTTATTTGCTTCATCTGGAGAGAAACTACTGGATTGAGTTGTGAAGTCATATTTTTGGGTCGTCTTCAGGCTCTTTCTTAGATCACTTCATTGGTCGCACGTTTATGTATGCAGGGACGGATGAGTGCGTGACAGATGCACGACTGTTGCATCTAGTTCTGTTGATGCAGCCTCTTCTTTAAGACACATAATGTCTTAAAATTACATGGTGACACCACAGAAACAACGTAAATCAATAAGGATCCTTTTCCATTTTATGTAAACCCAGTGCTCTGATTCCTAATTCTTAGGTTTCTAAACCAGCTGCCTGTACAAGCAGCAGCCATGTCCATATATGGGCAAGTAAGAAGGGCGAAGGTCTACTTTCCTCAGGCAAGGACTGCGACCACCTTTCACCTGGAGATGTTCAGCTGTATTAAATGCATTATAGTGTTTTGTGTGACCTTAATACTGTGTATCAGAGTATTTACAGATTGCAAATCTGTGGATGTGGATTTAGAATGTGGTGGCTCGGATTACAATAAGGTTGCTTTAGGTTGCAACTGGGATTATTAACCCTACTTGTGATTTGTTAGGCAGGAGAAAAGATTTATGCTACTGTTTTTATGAGCAGTCCTCTGTCGGCACGGTGGAGTCCCGGCTCAAGCACAGGATCTTTCTGTGTGGAGTCTGCATGTTCTCCCTGTTCCTGTGCGGGTTCCCTCTGGTACTCCAGCTTCCTCCCACAGTCCAAAGACATCAAGAGGGGACGAGGCTGATTGATACTCTAAATTGACCGTAGGTGTAGCTGTGAGTGTGAATGGTTGTCTGTCTCTATGTGTTGGCCCTGCGACTGGTAACCTGTCCAGGGTGAACCCGCCCCTCACCTGAAGGCTGCTGGGATAGGCTCCAGCCCCCATGACCCTCAACAGGAATAAGTGGAAGAAAATGGACAGATGGGTGTCTCTGTCATGCCAAGAGAACATCATGTGGTCTTAGGAAGCCATTTTGAATTTTTCATAATTACATGAGGTGCAGGTTTTCCCGACTCCCTCTTGGACAATCTGGGTCATCCTGCAGGCTGAATAAGTCCCGTTCCCTGTGTCCTTTTTAGAAATGCTAATACAAACAGTCAATCGACTAATAAGCAGCCATGCAGCTTTCAGCTCGTACAAGCATTGCATGCAAGTTATAATAGTCATAACTGCTCCAGCTGGAGGCAGCAGCAGCTAAATATACATTCAGAGCTTGAGGGTTTGCTTTTCTGGTTTTCTCTAATATCTAGGTTTGGATCAGGGTTAGAATGGGGGAGGGGGGGGTTGGAACTCACACTATAAAGGCTCCTTATTAAAACAAAAATCAGTTGATGAAAACTATAAAAGTCAAAGGTATAAAATGAAGGTTTGCAGAAAAGGGAACTGACACAGTTGGAGCAGTCCAGGCTCCCTCGGTCTCTTCCCACCTGTTGAATGAAACACTTGGTGAATGTTAAACGATTCTTTAAAAAAAAAGGAAAAGCAATAAAACATTGTGTAGAAAAAGAAAAGAAAACAAGTGTAGAAAAGGAGTAAGGATAAGCATAAATCAAATGTGGATTTGAAATACAAATGTACACATAAACGCTAAAATGAGAGCGCTAAACTGTCGTTAATGCTTAAGCAGTTTAAGTTCATATACAAAATAATAAAATAGATTTACACACACAGTTGTGATGTGATTGCCTGTGTGTGTGGGTGTTTGTTCAGTAGGCTACTGTGAACGTTTGACTGTAGTTGGATCAGAGTGAGAGGAGCTTCAGACGTACGTCCTGTAAACCTGCCAAATAGGAAACTCCACAATGGCTGGGACAAGCTGGAAGAAAAATAAACCTAACCAGCTCGGAGCAAGTCTGGAGAAAATTAGCCGGGCCTGTCAGGCTGCTCGACTTCAGCCACATGAAACAAACTAACCAGCTCCTTCTCAATGTGTGTTTTAGCAAAGAGAAAGAAAGAGAATTCATGTGTGTGTCTTTTGGCATGTGAATGTTGAATGTGTGTGCGTGCGTGTGTGTGTGTGTGTGTGTGTGTGTGTGTATAGGTGTCAGGCAGAGCGACGTCTCTAAAATGAAAGGTTGTGAGTGTACAGTTGGCAGTGTAATCCAATGAAATCAGCTTTGGCGTGCTCTCTGGCTGCTGTCAACACTTGCGCCGCGCCCCGGGAGCCTGACGGTGAAGACATATGTCATATATCTGCTGTATTTGCAGTTCAATTCCAGGAGCAGGCCTGCGTGCTTGTCAGGTCCCATTTCTCTCTCGCCACCCGTGTTTCTTATCATCTCACAACTTTTGCTTTATTATAGAAGCCAAAAAAAGAAAAAGAATAGCTCTAAATAGAGATTGGTTAAAGAAACACAAAACTTAATCTGGGGAGTGAAGCTGTCGCGAGCTCCTGGTAAGGTTAGCTTTGCACGAAGGAAGGTATGGATGTGGGACAACCCCGCAACTAACCAGTGATCAAGTGTAGAAAATGCGACCTGTACAACAAAAACAAAAAAAGTCCAAATTTACAGTGCTTTTTCATTTTTTTTTAGGTCGCTGAACTCGATTTCATCTTGGAGACGTGATTTTATTTCATTTTCTCTGACTGTGATGTCAGTTTGAGTGTCTGATTTAATCTCAGTTTTCCTACAACACACATCGGATCCAACTAACAACAAAAATGAATATAATCAGGCTTGTGCTGAGGCTGGCCCGCGCATCGGGAGGCAGAGCAACCAGGTCATAATATTTAGCAGCGTTTCCTCTCAGCGTGAAAACTACCACAATAAAAAACATGGAACTTCTTTTTTTTTTGTTGATTGATTGGAAACTTGATAATTGATGCTATGACAATTTTGTCCTTGGTCTTGTTTGTTTTTGGTTGAGAATTTTTGATTAGAATTTTGCATTTTGGGGTTTTGTGCTAATGGCTGCACTGTACCATTAACACCCAGGAGCAAAAGACATACATCCACCCACTCGGTTGCTACAAATGTATTTTAAGTCGTTTATATTCATGCAATACTTCTTTTGGCTACACACCACACACAGGGTCAGTTGGCTATTTGTTAATATTATGTATTAAAATAAAGTGTATCCTGTCCTTTGCATCTAGTCCTAATACCTGGTACTGATTTGGGGTCATGCCATGTACGCTACTTAAAAAAACGAAATACTGAAAGGAAAAAAGACACCGAATGTTTAAGCACGCTGTTGTAATGTAAGATACACACCAGTGTATCACAGTGAGAGAAGGAGGGGCTTACCGGTGTTGAACAATAAAACAATAAATTCATCATGACCCAAACCGTCGTCTCATTTCTACTTGAGCTGATGAAAATATCGACTGTTGAATTGATGTGGCAGCAAAATGCCTCGCTGCCTGTTGTAGTGGGGTTAAGAGTAAGTCCTCGCCGCTTGTTATGAGACGTGTAACGAGTCACCCAAAAGACCAGAGGAGGGAGAACTTTAATTACTGAGGGAAGAGAATGACCTCCACTTAGTCTACTTTACTTTAAATCTGCTCTACAAATCCAGGAACTTGAACTGAGAGACCATAATACTCACTTGGTGACCGCGGTTTCTCCTCCTCGCCAAATGAGTCATCGTCATTCCTTATGAATCACTCTGGAAACAGTTTCTTACTTCCATAAACCATCCAGAGTTCTAATCCATAAAGGACGTCTGGCCAGTCCAGATCATCAGCGCGCCTCATGTTGTTCTCCCCAGCTTTAAACATCCTTCAGTTCAGTGACAAAGTCAGGACTCAAGGCATCGACACGGTATAGGAATTAAACTGTTAGCTTAGCCTTTAGCGACCACGTATCTCTAATATTCCCAGACAAAAGTTGACCTTCAACTCAGGTTGAGCGCCATCTAATATCCATAGATGGTTCAGAGAAGGGGCTGCACGGTGGTGCAGTGGTCAGCACTGTCGCCTCACAGCAAGAAGGTTCCGGGGTCAAGCCCCGGCTCGGGCACGGGATCTTTCTGTGTGGAGTTTGCATGTTCTCCCCGTGTCTGCGTGGGTTCTCTCTGGTACTCCGGCTTCCTCCCACAGTCCAAAAACATGCAATTGGGGAATAGGCTGATTGAATACTCTAAATTGACTGTAGGTATGAATGTGAGTGTGAATGGTTGTTCGTCTCTCTATGTTGGCCCTGCGATGGACTGGCGATCTGTCCAGGGTGTACCCCGCCTCTCGCCCGTTGACGCTGGGATAGGCTTCAGCCCCCCCGCGACCCTTAATGTGTAGGAATAAGCGGAAGACAATGGATGGATGGATGGTTCAGAGAAGTTTGAGGTAAAGTTTACAGTTCGCTAGTGTCATGGAGTGATGCAGGATCTTCGCAGGTGAATGTGCGTCCATCAAAACTGACCACAAGTCAAGGTCAAGTTTCCCTGACCCCCGTGTCAGACGTTGGCGCAAATCCCGCCAATCTCTCCGTCAAGGTTGTTTTGTTTTTTAATTGTAAAAACGGTACCAGCAGTGTCTGTTTTTATCTTTCTCAGAAGTCCCAAGATTTCTTTATCAGGGTTCATCAATTTTAAATTTCCTGGGCGCGCGCTCAGACGCTTTTATGTCAGGATCATGTGCTTAAATCATTTTTAACATCTTTTCTCAAAAGAATTTCCTCTGTTAAGATTTTCCCGGTGGTTTTGCGGTGGAAAAATCTTGCTTGGCACAGAAGACAACTATGTCTGTAAGAACAGTTCTATAGAAGCATTAACTTGGGTCTCCTCACCCAGCAGTTTTAATCTCTAGGAAGGACGTGTGTTTGGCCGTGTAGCAGCAACATGTGTTAATAGCTTCATGTTGGCCCCGTCTATAAACCCCACATCTGTCAGATTCCTTGCTTAAGTGGTGACATGGCTGATGAAATACAGTGTCCAGTGTATTCCAGCCAAGAATACTTATCAAATATAGCTACCGCTTTTGTAGTGAGGCGGAATGAGAGTAATTTAACTGACATGCAGGTCGGTCTACTGCTGATAGAGCCGTTACGGTCAGTCGCAGTTGGCGCCTGCATCTGGACGTTGTGAAAAGTTCAATTTTAACCCGTAACAATGTTCATTTCCAAAACGTAATCAATTAGTTTTGTTGCCAATTTAATGGATGGGTGGTGAACAGATAACTGATGATTTTTTTTTAAAAAAAGGAAGAAATTAAATCAATAAAGAAAAACAATTTGTCACTAAAAGCCAGATGCAGATTGGAAGTGTTGTTTTTTTTTTATCAGTGGGCTCATTTTCTCATCTCACATTTTAAGGAGTTTCTGATTCAAAGCGTCGCTCTGATCCAAAATTGAGGTAGGGGCGTTCAGAAGTTGTCTAACAGTAAAAACTGTCCCACCAGCAACTGGCATTGTGAGATGGTGCTGCTGCAGATACTGAAAACGAACTCCGTCAGAGTATGTGGATGTTTGTGGTGCAGCATATTCATTGGTATAAAACACCAGCACAATCTTTCATAAGTGCATGGTTCATCTGGCTACAGCTCTCTACTGGCTACTGACTACTGTTTGTGGACAACTGCCACTGTCCCAGTAAACATGAACTGCTTCATTCAACAAGGCATGTACAACTCCAGAACACTAGATGGCGGTATGCCCGCACACAGCTGGTGATGGTCAGAGTTACCTTAAAAAGATCTGAGAGAAAACAATCAAGTTTTTCCTGAAATGACGACATGATGAGTGTTTGTTGCAAGGGGATGGTACGGAACACGCTAAGAAGGTTCATCATCGTTTAGACTCGGACGTACCGGAGTGTGTGAGATGCCGTTGCCTATATGGTATATTTTTTAAAAAGTCTAAATTCTCCAACAAACCTGTCTCCTTCAGATATTATACGATCCCCTATCCTGCTGCAGTATCCCCTCAAAGTCCCACTGTCTCCCTGCCATACCCATCTTTTCAGCTAGCCTTTTTTCCCGTACATCAATTAATGTTAGTCCCAATTGTGGCCCACATTAGAGCCAGAAGTGCCAAAAGTGGCCCAGATGAGGTCCAAATGTGACTGCTTTCTCTGTTACCTAGAGTGTTTTACCCAGACGGAATAGTTTGCTCTCACATGACAGTTTGTCAGCTCAGTATAACGCAAAGTAATGCAAACTCTCCCCAAGCTCATAGTCTGGCTCCATTGTTGTTGTTGTTTTGTTTTTTTGACGATTCATGGTTTTTTTAGTTGCAACTTAACACGTTTAACATTTATTTTTGATGTTTGAAATGCGCGGATGGAAAGCAGTTACACTCCAGCTAGGTTGGTCTTCGTGCACATTGTCCATCACTGTCTGAAACAGTAACATACCATAAAATACCAAACCGCCGTCTTTCTCTGCCAAGTCGACCACATACATTTCTTTCTCATCAGATGTTAAACAACTGTGGTGGCTGAGAGATACATTCCAATTGTTCCTGATCAGCCTTCACTCGACTGACTCCAAACCCTCGAGGTAACGAGGAGGTCTGCGATTATCATTCTGCTTTCACTTTATATTGTTCTGGAGCTTCGACTCTGGTCAAACTAGCAGCTGCGGTTTTATTTATTGGATCTCCTTGAGGGAAGAATTGGCCTGATAGCGTTTCAAACTGAGAAACCATATATCTCAGCAAAATGGAAAACTATGCATTGAAAGTAAATGAGTGTATTGAAGTGGTGTGTGTTGTTAGGAATGAGACGTTCCTCCTCCACTGTTTTCTACAAACCTCCATTCTATGACAAAGGAAAGAAGTGATTCCATAATTATACCGGATAGACTTTCCTATTATACTGTAATATGGCCCAAGGGTATTCGCTGAAGACTTTCAAATTTGACCTTGTTTCAGTAAATATACTGGCTTTTTGATTGATTTGTGGTGGCAATTTATGCATCGTGGCCATGAAAAATTTCTAAAATACTTCTTTGGATCTCCTGTAACTCTCAGCTGTTCTAAAATTTAACACTCAGATGCTGTTTGAAAAAGAATAGGATAACACTCTTGTTTATATAGAATTCTTTTGAAATGGTCTTTACATGTTGTGAAGTGAAAACAAAAATAGTTCTTGCGCAAAAAAAGTAAATGCGGTTTTCTCTTGACCAGGGGATTAAAGTCATGCATCACAATGTAATGATCATTTATTCACCAATTATTCATCTCATATCTTGAATTTGAGAGAATTTTTTTCCACTCCTTGACATCCTGGTAAATTAAGAACAGTAGCTAAAGTTGTTGAAAGCTACTGGAGACCGAAGATTAACAACAAGGAAACTGTATAGATGTATATATGCTGTATAGACTATCCAGATTATCTACTCTGATTTCAAACAAGGTGTAACGTGAGTGACCTCTGGCTGACTTCTGGCTGACCTCTGGCTGACTTCTGGCCGACGTCTGACTGACTGAGCGCAATAGACTGTCCAAACCTACAAGGAGCAACTTCGCAGCAAACAGAGCGGCTGAGGTTTTTTCTTCCTCTGTTGGTTGTGATCTCTTCCTCGGAAATGAATATGTATCGAATAATTGGACAAATATTCTTAAGTAAAAAGAGAAAGACATAATTTAAATTTAAGTTTCTAAATCTGTTTGCTTGATCCAACACAACGTAGCGTCATTAATAACTCTCAATCCACTTGCACCATCATGAGGGCAAAATTGTCTCAATGACATATTTCTGAAAAACTAATGAGATTTGATTGATGCTAATTTGCAAACGCTAGCTTGCTCCAAATTAAGACGGTGAACAAGATGAGCACTTTAGCAGCAGACGTTGTTGTTGGGAGCATGCTAGCTCACAGCGCTGCTGGGCCAAAGTAGCCTCATTGACTCCTCTTGTCTTGTGGTTGGACAAAGCTGGTCATGAATTCACAGGGTGCAAGAGTGACCACCACCAGGAGAGACAAGCAGGCTTCAGGTCCTCATTATGACCAAAGTGAAACCAGACAGATTTTTTTTTTTTTTTAAATATCGTCAACTGATTAAATTTGTTGTGGGCATCGATGTGGGTGGCAACAATGAGGGGAAGTGAAGCGGTTCATACCTCATATTTCAGTAGGATGTGAAGGGCAGCCGGGGGGGGCTTCAACACCGTCAGCTCGAATTTCACAGCAACCCCGGCTGCAGATTCAACAGTTGTCTGCAGACATTTATTCCAGTTACAGGACTGTAGATTCGTTTCTCTGAAGCACCTGAGGATTCAGCCAACAGTCCGCGTTTGGGTGACTACAAAGGGATGACAAAATAAGTAGATTATGCAGTTTTGGTGAGTACTCACAATACTTCTGTCGTTGTCGGGAGAGTCACCACCTATTCTCTAATCTGACGCCTCAGCTGGTTGATTGAGCTGAAGTACGATTTAACTTCAAGTAGCAAAGAAGTACTCAAAAATAAACAAACACAGGAACTCAAACTGCGACATCTCCTGTTTGTCTGGATGCAATCTCGGAACCCCTCGGCTGTATCAGAAAACTTAGCCTCTGGGATCAAGGGCCAGTATTTGGGGGGTTCTGGAATAGCCAGTGGATATTTGGTTCAAGACTTTCTTGGTCCACTGGCTTGTTTGCTGCCTATATAGCAACTCAAGACATTTGCATTGAGTTGAAAGACTCAGTTAACAGTTTAAAACCACTATAACTGCCTTGTTAAATCCTTAGACAACGGACATTTTACATTTTTGCCAGTGCTTTCAGTCTCTTTTCCATTCCACATGGAATGTTTATGTGTACCCGCTCAAACGTGATTGGTCAAAGCGACTCAAACAGAAACCAGAAGCTTCCCTGTCCTGATATTTTCTCCATCGCCTAAAGATTCTCTATTTATATAGAAACTGCTAGAAATGAGTCTGGGTGAATCTTGCATCTTGTCTTGCATCTGAAGTTAAAAAAAATGTAGTGTCAACTTTTGCAGTGTTTAGTTTGACCTGATTGCATTTAGTCTACAACAATAACGTGCAAGTCAGGTGACTTGCCACTGTTTGTTCTTTGGGGTCAACGTAACCACAGGCTATTTTAACTGTCTAGAACATATGAAAAATATTTTTTTTACACACATTTTGGTTTGATATTGAGGCCAATACACCATTTAGCTGAAAACTTCCCTTTGAGGAGGGTTATAACCTAATGGAGGAAAGGAAAATATGAAAGAGCTTTGCCAGGAGCCTTCCCTCGGGGCTGTGTGTGCCTCGCTATGCTCTCTCTCTGTTCAATATGACCTATTAAGCTGCTGATATCAGGCTTTTGTCTGAAACGGGTTTCACTGCTGTCTGATGCGGTGACTACAATCATGATGTTGAACACACCAGAATAAAAGCAAAAAAAAAAAAAAAGACAGTTAACTTGTCTGCTTGCAGTGAGAATGGGATCGACGTTAAGCAGGTTTACTGGTTTTAAACCCTCCAAGTGTGTGCAGCAGGAGTAAGGTGTTTAAGGTACCTTTTTCTCTGACAGTGATAGAAACACGTATACGAAGGTGTCTGAGACAACCAGAGCAGATCGTTTCAACCACCAGGAGACACGATAACCTCGAAAAATGGAAAGCTATTATGGACTCTCTCCCTGGTGAGAGGACTTGGTGCTGCTAATGTCATCGAAATGGTTTTAGGCGCCACCAGATACTCTGTCATCCATCATGTCCAAGATATGAAATCTGCTCTTTGCAACACCATCTATCGACAAGGTTATATTTGACAAACTCAGAGGGGAGGCGCATGTTTGGAAACAGATGGAAAACCTTGGATGTGGTCCACGAGGACGAGAGTGAGACATGGCCTGCTCCTATATTAGGATACAATTAATAAATGAGATCTACGGGTGATCGGAGGGTTTTGACTGATGCTGGACATCATGTGGTCCATTTTTAATTTAAAAAAAAATCTCCATACATTTACATCTGCATTCAATTTCCTGGACTTTGCCTTTATGGTGGCGGTTAACATTCAAAATAGATCCATGCAGCGTAATCTCCTAAGAAGAAAAGGAAAATGCCGTCATGCTCATTAATAGTGGTTATTGAGCGTTCTTGGGGGAATCTTGACTGGACCTATTTCAGAGGTATAATTGTCATTTGGTAAATGTCTCAGGCTCTTTTTGATGTTTGGCAGAGAATTGGAAAGGGAACAAATGGGATAAAGCAGCGGATTCCCCGGCAAGTAGCAAGGGAGCAGCTGGCCTGCATGTCTGGGCTAGATTAGAGATTTTACTACGTCTTCAGATGTGGCGACAGTGTGGTTTCAAGTCCTCTCTCCTCCTCTGCTGCAGTGGTTGTTGTTCTGACCACAGACGCTGGCCTGGCTTCCACCGCTGAGGCAGAGATGACATCCAGAGACCTTTCCATTATTCAAACCTCCTCTCTAGTCTTTTTTTTTTTAAATGATCAATGTTCTGTCATTTGAAACACTTTTAAAAAATCAAATTAATGATTCAAGAATGTAAATCTTTGCCCAATATCCATTTTGCACAAATTAAAAACATACTCTGAAGAGGACATAAGGACAGAATCTTGTTATCCCGTAATTGTTCAATAAGACACTGTACTCCACACACTTTTCATTCATGGGGACAAAGATGTGGTGGTGTTACTGATATATGTGACCACATTTGTTACAATGTGTTTAGTATAATCTCTCCTGACAGGGAGTATGTACAAATCCTGCTCATATCACCAAAATTGTCTTCCCCATCTTTTTAACTGATATTTAGAGGATTATTTTGACATCGGATTAACCGGTCAAACTCTGCAAACACTCTGATGTGGCACAAAGTTTTTATCACTAACAGGACAATGTTAAACTTGCAGTCGTAGATTTTGTGGTTTATACATAAATTATTGTTTTGTTGAACCAGAGACCTCAGATCTATGAATGATGAAGATGAATCTCATGTCAAGCAGCTGAAACGTCCATACCTGATACCAAATTCACAGGCATCACAAGAACTAGGTACGCGCGCGCGCACACGCACACACACACACACACACACACACACACACACACACACACACACACACACACACACACACATACACTCAATGAAAGACAAAAATCTAGCCATTAGTTCAGTTGAATTGCAGAGGAATATCACCCTCCAGTGATAAAACCCTTGTACTGCATCAGTGCACAGACATACTGGATATTTGGGCTTGAAAAATCTATATTTCTATGTTCTGAAGGATTTTTTTTTTTTGCACAGCTACACCCAAGAAAATGATCATCCTTAATCTAGGGTGCATAAAAGCTTCTTACTCTAACAATCCTATTAATGTACAGTATCAACACATTTGAACTAAATGATAAGGACAACATCTCAGTCGCAGCAGAACTGCACAGACATGATGATTGCCACTCTCTTCCTAAATGAGAAAAAAGATGGGGCTACGGCACAGTTCAGAACAAACTGTCCTCTCACTTCATAGAGGAAAGGATTGTGTTTCCACTTTCTTTTGCCATAATTGTTTGAAATCTCACACTGGGGAGCCTTCCAATGTCTCTAAAAGGTACCATCTGCTTTAGTTTTGGAGAGGTTTAGTTTCAAGTTATGAGGAGAGCACCAGAATCAGAGATTAAGTGTGTTGTCTGCAAATTAACAGACAGAAAAATAGTCTGTTTGGAACCTTTTGCAGATGAGAAGAAAACCAAATCACAAGAGTGAGAAAAACATCAACTAAATATCATCCTGACAGCACAGGGGTGCTTGTCTATTCAGGTGTTATGTTTCCTCCATATATTCATACATTTGTTGTAACAAAAACAACAACAACAACAACAACAACAACAACAACAACAACAACAACAACAACAACAACAACAACAACAACAACAACAAAAGTAAGCCTCAATACCCACTGTGGGTTAACATAGCCATATTATGAAACACTCATTTCCTAAATGCTCATGAATGCATCTATATGTGCATTATATCCCTCAAACGGAAAAATCAGAAAACCGAGTCATTTGATTTGGGCTTACTTTATTGGAATCAATTACCTTTAAGCGGAACTGTTCTTTTTTTCCATGGTTTCAGTGGGGAGCGACTTTCAAGCCGGACTGGGTTGTTGCTTACAGTTTTAAAGAACTGAAATAAACTGCACGGGTGAGTGTTTCCGTCGATACTTTTGGTTTCTGAAAGGACAATAATTTACTTGAAGATATTGCAGTTTTCACATGAAACGTAATTCTTAACGTTAGCATGATAACAGTGAAAGTGAGTTTTAAATCATGATGTTTAGCGGCCTGGTTAGCAAACGTTAGCAACTCTCGCTGTTGACAGCCAGCTAGCAAGGCGGCTAATGCAGCACTACACTCAATTCCTTAACTTCCTTATTTCTTTACTTTCGTTTATATTTATGTATTTAACCGAATGGGCCATTTTCAACATGCACAAGCAATATTTGCTCAAAGTCGTGTGAATCTAAGTCAATGCTAACAAAGTTGGCCATGTTTAAGCTAGTGCTAACCTGAATTGTCTAATATGCGTCAATTCACACGTCTGAAATGTAGCATTAGCAGTAGCCTGATATAAAGCACATTTGTCTCTTAAAACTCAAGCTGTGATAGTCACATGTCTACCACCCGGGACAAGATGGTGACAACAAAGGGTTACATAATGATGCAATGTCTCAAGTTTTAGCTCGAGTTCTTCTCATAACGAGGTTGTTGTTTCGGGTTCAGTCCTAAAGTCTGACGGCGAACCACTTTACTTTCTTACTTTGAATTTAGTCGGTATAAAAATACTGGGTTAGATCAAGAGATAAAACAACTGAAACAGCCCATTAGTGAATGTTATTTACCATAATTCACATTTACATCGTCCAGCTTTTAGTGTTGGCTAATTGGAAGTATGCAACCAGGCAGTATTTCCGTGTTCCAATGCATTTTTGTTTTTTCTTTGATAGAATATTTTCTGATCTAATAAAAGTCCCCTCCTGTGCTTCATCCAAATTCTAGATCATACTGGTGTGAGATTTGACAACCAATAGTTTACCAACATATGCAAACAATTTATCACAGTTGACATATGTTTTATCTTTAAGTTATGCTCAATTCTGCCTGGTGGAATTAAATGTGGACATTTATTCTTTTGGTTTATTTGACTCCACAGGAATCTGTCTGTTCATGGACTAATTTTCCATGAGACATGATCAATGACTGAATGTTATTGTAGGTTGTTATTTAGATTCATGCCATCCCACACTGCCTGGAGCAAAGTTTATAAGAATCGAAGACGTATCAAGCAATTTGGCATACATGATAAGTGAAGGAAAACTGGTCAGTTTGGGTTAACAATTTCCAAAAACAAAGTGTCATCACGCGTCACACTGTAGAAATGAATTGCCCTCTGGGACTAATAAAGTATTCTGAATCTGAATCATTGTTATTTTTGTTTTGATAGCAGCACTGTAGCCTGGTTTGTGTTCTGATTGAAATTTTGCAAATGATCATCCCACTGTACCTTTAACAGTCCAACTGAATATGGATGTTTCTTCAGCAACACTCTCTTTCTTCTCCAGCAGGTGGAGGGATGAGTCTCTCCCCTGTGATCGGCACAGAAGTGCCAGAAACAACAGCCAATGGGGTTGTGACACCAGTCTCTTCCGAAAACGGCCCTCATGTTCCACTCTCAGTGAAATGTGGGGGAAGTAGAGAGCCATCGGAGGATGGTTCCCTGGGACACACAGAGAACCACTTGGGTGGGGAAAACAGAGTTTATGATGGTGACGTTTATTTGGACACAGAAATGGACAATAATGTTAGAACAACTAGTTTATTATTAAACCCCCCTCATGAGGAGCCCACCGTCCGCGCAGCAGACTCTGAATCAGGCTCCAAGGACACAGTCAGTCCTGTGGCCTCGAACACTGTCGAGTCTCCAGATGCAGCTCTGCTGTGGGACTCAGCACAATCCCAACATTCATTTCAGAGGGGAGAACCCACCACCTCAGACAGCCCTCAGACAGACGCAGAGACCGTAGGTGGAGGAGTTGACAGCCTCCAGGAAGAGAGAGATGGAGAGAGAGAGAAGCAGGATGAGGAGGAGGATGAGAAGAATGAAAAGAAGTGGCGGAGTCAGCATGCAGAAGAGAGAAAAGAGGCAGAGGTGAGTGGACTCTGTTTAGATATATTCAGACTATTGCAGATGAAAGAAATCTGCATAGTGATACCAAATATTTGAAACAGTCTCAATACTACTTTTCCTTAATTTCAGTACCACCGACGTCCTTGCTCTCTTCTCTAAAAGTGCTGCACCTACATAGACACCCCAACCCCTCCAACCGCGCAATCTTGTTGTCAGCAAGCGTTTCATTTGCTCTGGCTTTGGTTCCTCTGCTGGTGGACAAAGGACATAGCAAAGCTCAAACAAACAAGCTAGCCGATGTGGAGGCGATGCTACAGTACAGAGCTAACGAAATCTTCAAACACCGCAAATTTTATAAAGTACTTTAATGATTAGAAGTAAATGATTTACTCTTATATGCCTTATAGAAAACAAAAACAGTGATCCTCCTCTTTGACATTACTTAAATATAAAATTCCATTGCCAAAGTTGTTCCAATTTTCCCTTGTGGGTTGAAAATTGTGTGAAACATCAATAAGTTGTGTGGGCGATAGAAATTCCAGCACCGCAGCCAGTTCATCAGTACACCTGAGATGAAGGCTTGACGGAAATAACCGTGTTCAGAGGTGGAGCAGCTGTTGACAAGGTCAACAACTGAAGGAAGCGATTGAACACATGCCTGCTGGCAAATGAAGCAGAGGTCTAAGTTTGTGCAAGAAGTGAATGTTTATTATGTTAATATTCTGAATGTACAGAGAGTAAAGAGGCAGGAGGGAATTAAAAATCAGCTGGAGCACAACCGCAACATCCACACCAAACACACTGGGAAATTCTACCTTGTTTACAGATGAGCCATCTGGACTCAACAGCTTGTAAAAAAGACGCACGGATGAGAATCTAGTACGCTTCAAATGGACGATAATGTGTTCATGGACGTCAGCTGACAGCCAGATGTGGTGCTCTTGTGTTCTGTGTTATTTGATAATCCAGTTCTTCTTCTATTTGTCTTCTGCTTCCTTTCATCTCCTCTCTAGTCTTTACGGCACTACTCCTCCTCAGCACCAAGTCCCAGCACCTCCTCTTCTTCTCCTCCACCTCCTCTTCTGCCCTCAGATGATGCCCCCTGTCCTGCCCATGTCATGGCCCAAGTTTGGGTCCGTAATGTCCGAGGGATGCAAGACAGCAAGAGTCTGGATGAAATCAGCCACGCGTGTGGAGGTAGCATTCATTCCATGTGTCAACTTTGTCCGTGTTTTCTTCTCTGTTTGAGTTTACACTTGCATGCTCCCAACCAGGTGGATCTGGGGTCCGTGGAGCGGGCAGAGGCGGCCAGTCAGAGGGCCGACGCGCCACAATCTCCTCGGCTCTGGAACTCGAGGGGACGGTGAGCCACGAAGGAGATCTGACTAACTTCATCACAAAGAACCTGGAGCAGAAGATCAAGATGAGCTCGAAGCCAAGTCTGGACTGCAGTGACTGTGAGCATCAAATGATTAAATTCAAACCTATTAAGTATATTTCTGACCTGCAGGTGTGTTTATAGGTCTTCCAAGTATGCGCAAACAGAACACACTCCTGACAGTCTGTTTGTGGGTCAGGAGGCTGTATTTGTCCCCTGCACGAGGAGCCTTTTGTGGACATTGAAACTGCAGTGCAGCGTGTCTGAAGGAGATTTCACAGCCAGTTATCTCCAGCAGAAGCTGACACACCCAAGAAGCCTCCACTCATCAGTAATGTAGATTGTGGTCATGTGTTAACTCTAAATCCCAAGAGAGAATCAATGCTCTATATTTACCGAGCGCTTTATCTGTTCATGATGAATTGACAGAGGTTTGCTTGTATCATCTGACAGCCTGCTGACCTCAGCAGCAGCGTCGCCTCACTGGTCTGGCAGGCTTTTAATGATTGTTGTCATCTGATTCATTGTATCTTGTTCTTCCTGTACGATTTCTAATGTGTGCAGGTTGATTTCACATCCTCTCTAAATCATAGCATCTTTTGACAAATTTGCAGTGTTTTTTTGCGGTAGTGATATGTAATCAGATTCGGATTGATTCCTTTTCAAAGTGTCTTTCCGCTGATATATTGACACGTGGCTCAGTTAACCAGGGCTTCCAAAACTTTGTGCCCAAAATGACACCCTGTGCAAAGTGATATTCAGGAAAGAGAAATTTAACATCATAAGAAAGGGAATGACAAACACTTATGTGGCACAGCACAAATCAAGTATGTACATGTATGATATGATAATATAAGTTGAGTTATTTCCTAATCATGATGGTGTGGCGGGATATATTGAAGAAAAAAATGACTATTAATGATGTGCTGTGTTTGGAAGCTGCGAACTAAATGACAAGAGCCTCAAACTGAGTGAAATTAGAGAGCAGAGAATCTGTATGGAACAGATGAAAGTTATGTTTCTCAAAGGTTACACATAACCAAAGCCACCTCAGGCAAACACCTGCCAACCGTGTCTTTACAAATTTTTGAGGTGAAAGATGCTGATCTGCTGCCATTCACTCTGAGATCCCTGCCCATCCCCTCACCCCCCAGATGAGAGCATCAGCAAAACGGAGTCAATACGCCCTTCGTGGCAGCTCACTCTCCCTACCTCCTGATTCAATTAGGATGGACACACACTTTGTTTGGACTGGAAGGATTTATAGCTGAGTCCCTGCTTCTGCTAGCTTGACAAGAATCAGTTTCAGAGATGATGGAAACTTTTTTTAAATCACAGGCTGCAGTGTTTGTGTATTTTAAGATTTACTGGAATGAGGTGAAAGTATACCATGTGTTTATGCCTACTATTCTGCGTTTGTCTAATCTCCAATTTATTTCCTACCAGCGGATTGTTCGGGGCCCATCTATCGGAGCCGGGGGTTGTCACGGAGGCCGGCGGATATCCCCCCCATTGATCCTGCTGTCCTCGTGGACCTTCAGAGACACACCCAGGAAGTTGCCCACAGTGTGGAGATGATGATGCGGAGCCTCAACGGAACAATCCAGAACGTGAGTCTCCAACAATGACAGTTTGTGTTCTATGTGGAGTCATTTCATCTCCCCGAGTGTAGCTTGGGGCACATGTATTTACACACTGCCATTTACACACCTCCCTTACCAGTACTCAGCTTCTCTGTATCTGTCGGTTCATCCAGATGACAGCTCTGAGTGTTGGCTACATCCAGACCTACAGAGACTCAGTGGACAGCCTGGGAGAGTCTGTGGACATGAGTATAAAGGTGAGACTTCATTTCTACATCACTCAACTGCCATTTTAGCAGTTTTTCCCAGGTTATGTGCTTTTTTTTCCCAGAACTACTTTAATGTGCAGTGATGTAGATGCAAAAGGTGCGGCAGTCATTTCTCTCTCTATCATGATGTGACTGTCACACTCAAGCGCGTCCCAAAGGAAGTCTTCCTGACCTGGCGTATCCTGATGAGGGGAGCCACTATTCGATGGGTACACTGTGGTCTTCAGGAAGATCATTGTGTTTCAGTGATGCTCGTTAGTGAAAATGAGGCAAAGGTGTGCTAAGAAATTACGCCCCACATTCTTACAGGACCATCACCAACCTAATTGTTGGCGCCAGGCAGGATGGATCTCTGCTTCCATATTAATTACCCTGGACATGGACCCGCCTCTCTGGGTGTTGCAGCAGAGAGCTGTCGCCCATCTGCTTGAGAGTTCCATGTGTCATGCGTTCACGGATGTAGGAATCTCACTAGAACCAGTACTTTGGCACAAAGTTGGTACCAAAATTCTGAACACTGACAGTGTTTGTTTTTCTGTAGTACCGATACCATTCGTGCCTGAGATCCAGGTCATTAGAGAGGTGGGGCAGCAACAGGTCTTATAGATTTGCAGAGATGGAAATGTTCTACTTATTGTCCCATTTATCAGCTTTTTTCATGCTTTTATATTTTCTGCTCTTGCAGGGCATGTACACGCTGATGGCTCGATGCGAGGAGTTGGATCGCTCCATGCAGCCCATACATGGCCTGGCTGCACAGATTCGAGACATCAAACGCACCTTGGACACCCTGGAGGCAATTTGCAAGTAACTCTTACACCTGTCCGGTACGAACACACATCCCCGCAAAGGTGCTACGTCAAGCACATCCCAAGCTGGGGGTGTTTAGCACCATCCCACCTTTCTGCAGGAGGTACACACTGCAGCAAAGACGAAGTGCACCTCTGGATTCCTTAAAACATTGCTACTAGGCATGCTGGATGATTGGCGCTCGTTGTCTATCCACTTGCTCCTTGTTTGAAGATCGTGTTTGTGTTTCAAGGTCTCCGATGTTTGCGCTTGATTCACTTTCGGGGCTGAGCTTTTGGCTTTTTTTTTTAAGTAACCTCATTTCTTCTCATGGTCTTGTAACACAACCTCACAGAATTTTAGGTGTCAATTACCAAACAAACATGCACGGTGATGTGCAGACTGCATTTATATCTGCAAGCGCTGCGGTTAATCTGTGATTTGGCTCACAGAAATTAACATTCTGAGATATAGCAGGTGGGTTGCAGATGGTGAAATGGTACATCGTGAAAAGAGAAAATATGAATTACAATCTGTGCAAGGTAAATAATGCGGAGCCATAAAATGCATCCTGCAGAGCTGCAGTCTGGTACACAGTACGCCCGGACATGTTGGTCTACCTGTGTCTGTGTCACTGCACTGCTGCTGCTGCCTGTTACCGCCACCACGGAGGACTGGTCTTCAGTGGTGTTTGGCAGCATGGTAACACAAAACCACGAGGCTGATTTTGATTGACAGAGGCGATGGGACTAATTCTTATGTTTCAGCAAAGAACAGGAAGCCGTTGTAACCGGAGACATCTACAGGATGAATTAAAGTCATGGTCACAGGGCCATCTCATGGTTACAGGAAGTGAGCCGGACATCACTGGATTCACATCTCGATTACACTGTGTTGTACCCAGGTGACGTACAGCAGCATCACACACAGCAGTTGTGTCTTCTCGAGCGGCACCTAGCGGACATGTTGATATTTGCACCATTTTTTTTATGCAAAGTCCAAATTTGATCAGGTTTCATCAAACTCTGACTTTTGGGAGCAGCCACACTGTGACGTGAGTTGGGATGTTACAGCTTGTGGCTTTTTAGTTCTACATTTAACTTCACGAACGAGAATATTTCTGCCCGTCACCTACGAGTCTATTTTTCCATTTTGACGTACAGTTTAGGTACAGAAATATGAGAGAAAAACCGATAAATAGGTGAGGGGAAATAATGCGGTGGGTTTCTGCCTATTCAGATGAAGTCAAGGCTGATGCACACATCACTCACACACACACACACACACACACACACACACACACACACACACACACACACACACACACACATATTTAATGATGTACTATTAACCAGTCTGCAGACCCAGGAGGAAATGTGTGTTTGATCCGTCCAGCTCATTGACTTAGATTGCACTAAACTCTCCTCACCACATGGGGGCGATGTTTCTCTCTCTACATAAATGGAGACGCCTGTCTGAACTGAAGACAGTGACTCTTGGACAATAAGCGAGAGAGAGTGTCTGTTTTGAATGTTACACATACATGATACCGCTCTCACCGCAGGTTTAGGTTGGGGAGCATCATGTGTGTCTTGTCTTTTTCTTGATGTTTATTTATTCAGTTTTCCCAGCATGCATTCTTCAACTGCATCTCTGCATCACATGATTACCAACTACACTGAGCAGTTTGAAGAGTTAAGGAACGTCGTTCAAATGCTGCTTGAGGCTACCTCTCAAAGTAGAGTCTTTTACTTTCTTTACTCAGATTCTCTCAGAATGTTTATCAATTTGAAGACCTTTGCAATCACAGGTCAGCTCCTCTGATTCAACGTCTCCACCATCAGCCACATCGTCTCTCTCTGTCAATCCAAGATTTTATGGAGACCACATTTGGGGAAAATATCCTCTTCAAATCCGAAGCTGTTTATTAATACGGTCTAATTTTCTGTCCTGTAAGTAGCTCCTCAGAGTTCCCATGAAGCCAATTTACATAAATTACACCTATATTTGGGAGAAAAATAAAAGCACCCCACACTTTTGGACTCATTTAACTCTTCTAGAAGAATGACTGTTGGAGCTTTGCCAGCCGAGGAGGACTCAAGGTGGCTGCTAATCTTCAGTCACACATAACGCACATCAAGGACACAGTTGGCGGTTCTCCACCGCAGGATGTAGCCGGCTGTTTGAGGTCAGCCTGCGCCTTTGTACGTGTTCCACTTATAGTACGTCTAATTGGTAACAAAGTGAGTATTCATTTATTTATTCAGAAATAAAAATATCAGACACTGAACGACTGCAGCGGCTGACCACCGTACTACTTCTCTAGTTTATTTATTGAAAGCGTGGTTCTACTGTCAATGTAGTAGATCCTAGTACTTGTACGTGCTTCTCTTACTGATGGAAGTCATTTAGGCAGAGTAGTGTTGACAGTGTTGTGATGACTTTCCTAATTTGGACCCTCCAGACGTATTGAGCGCTCCCCATTGGAACCACTGAAGTGGATGTTTGAGACGCTTCATCTGTTGAGCGTAATCAGAGCAATACTACGAGTAAAGTAACCACACCTTTCATTCACGGCTGCAATATTGATACTTTAATACCATGCAAATTTGTCAGTGTATCTTTGCAAGTAGCCCCTGGCTCCTCTGCAGCAGTGTAACTAATCATCTCAGCTCTACATGTGGCTCTGCAACTGTTACTGTGTCCACCAAGGGAAGTATGGTGAGTGACTTGACAAACAGCTGGGTTTGCATTTGTCCGCTCACTTTCCTTGACCTTGCTACAAGCAGGAATATTGTTATAAGGAAACCTATTCTGAGGATATGAGGTAGTGTTTGATGCGACATCATTTATCATAAGTACCAGAATGGATCTCTGACCTGTAATTGGGATGATTCCGGCTCCCCCCGGTGTCACACACTCAAACAGAAATGCTCTTTTGCAGATGAATTTGGTTTCATAAACAGAAAATGCAAAAAAGGCCAGAGTGATCCTTGACATTGGAGGTCCTGTTGTTGTTGGGTGTATATATTAATGTATGATTTGCGATCAGATGCACCTGTGTACATAGCTCTTTCTGTAACTACAAATGATTTCGATACCCTTTGTCTTGAGTGTATATTTTAATGAAAATAAATACATTGATGAGCTGCGTAAGTGTTTTAGTCTTTTTTTTTTATCTGCTGTCTCCTGGGGGAAGTTCTGTATGTATGTTTGTGTACATGGAAAAACGGATCAAGCACTCACAGGCCACAAATCTTTCTCTTAACGTGGTCAGAAATATCATAACACTCAAACACGCTCCGCTTCATCAGCAAACCTTGGTGATAAGCATGTTTTATAGTGAAAGTTCTCTTTGCGAAGGCAGAAGTGTTGCACTCCTGAACCTGCTGAAGAGTGCACAACGCTGCCTTCCACGTGGACAGGTGACCACATGCAGTGGGTCTGGTAGACTGAAGGACCGCAGCGTGCATGTGTTTCGTTTGGATTTAGTGCAGCTTCTGACAACTGTTTGAATAGAACAAAATTATTTTCCCAAGGCTTTAGTCGCAATTTAATCCCTGTGCAATTACAAAATTAATATTTTAACATATTTCCAGTAATTTTGGATATATTTAGTTGACAATTATCATAGTTTCAGGAGTTGGTTCACAGATATATTTATAGACGAGAAGTGGAGGTCTTGACTCTCCGAATGCTGCTGTAGCTTCTTTTTGTTCCGGGGGCTAAACTTGTGTTGAACACACCGTTAACAAGATGGCTTCCCAAAAACAAGATTATGTTTACTCTTGATAATCAACTTGGCTGTCAGCAGTACCTGTTAAAAGAGTAAGTAGTTTATCAGTCATGTGGGATACTGACGCTTCGACCAATGCTCCTGCACCGTCGTTCACTCACAACGAAACAGACTATTTGATGTGTGGAGAAAAATAAAATCCCATCCCAGGATATGGACTGCTGTCAAATGTGTGGTAGTGTTGGAGCTTTTATTGAGGATAGACGACAACCAGATGAGTGTGTTAAAATATACTGGATGTTGTCGTCTCCGCTACTCTACAGTAGTAAAGTTCACTCTCAAGCCAGCGTAGTAGAAACTGAAGTATTTGTACCGCTGTCTGTTGGCACGTCCAGGGAAAAGTTTTGAGTTCCAGAGCTGGTAATTGTTTTTATCAGTGATATTGCAGGATCCCCACTTGGCTGTATGTTCACTAGCAGGTCAGAGGTCAGGTTCAGCTACCGTTAGCTAGCAGGGATTCAGCGTCCTGCTAAAGGGCACTTTAGTAGGGTGCAATGTTGCAGTTTTAGCCCCAGACCTTGGGGTTGAAGGTGGGTTCATATTTTAAGGATCCAGGCAAAGACTTCCAGCCAGCAGCAGCAGCAGAACAGTTGGGGCACTCCGCAGTTTGGTTCCGCAGTCTGTAGGTACACCTACTGAAGGCGTGGCTTTTCCTGTAACAGGTGAGCCACTTCCTCTCACCTCAGTCACAGAGGCACCTTTTGTTGTCGAAGCTAGGGTTGCAGCTACAGTTGGAGCTGTGCTGGAAGCTACTGTGGTAGAAGCTACTGTGGTGGAAGCTACGGTAGAGGTGGTTGTGGTCGCCCTCCCATCTCCAGTGTTTTCCTTCACTGTTGCCCCAACAGAAGCGTCTTTGGGGGACTGCTGATCAGAGACGTCCCGGTCTGCCGTCTTGTACCACTGGCACTGGAAGTCTTTCTTCCAGACCTCAGCTGGGTCTGGTTCGGTTTTAACATCCGGCTGATCTGTGGCTTTTTCTGCCTGCGCCTGAACAGGAGGAACAGAACGTTTTTGTGGACCAAAAAAAAAAGAAAAAAAAGGTTCATTTACATATATATGTATATTTACGTGTGTGGATAATGTGTATATATGTATATGTATGTATACATATATATATATACATATGTATTAAATTTAAATTTCTTTCACGACACCCAAGGACGCATAACAATAATATATATGGGTGTGTGTGTGTGTGTGTGTATATATATATATATATATATATATATATATATATATACACACACATATACATACATACAAATATATATTAAAAACTGAAGATTAAATACAAATTCAAAGAATGGTATAAAATTTTCATCGTGCACTGCATCATTCACTGTATTGTTTTGCACTTTTTTATGCTACATGAATATTACAAAAGCTCAATCCCAAGAGTTCCCTGGTGGAAGATCGAACTCTGGCAGATCCCTCGCTGTTGTTTTCCTCTCTGCTTTCTGACTGACTAACCACAGAGCCTCCTCAGGCAATCGGACTTCCTGCTGGTCTTCCTCTTCTTTTCGTACGTCACGCCTGCGTCTCCTGACTCGAAATGAGTTGCTCTGTTTTATTCCTTTATTTCTAACTAAATGACCACAATTGCTCTGTCTACACATCAATAGAATCCCTCGGAAAAGAGGAAAAATCAGGTGGGCAGTAATGAAATTGATCTCTTTGATAATCCTTCGAGAAGCAGAAGAAGAAAAATACGCTTCAGTGTTCACGTTGGTTATGAGAGGCAACAGTAATTGCAGCCTCCAAAATAAAAAAAAGCTTGTGTCAAAAAGGAGACGACATCGGACTTGAGCAATATAACAGCAACTACAAATATTCTACTTTAAATGACATTCTCTCACCTTATCTGTCACCTTCTCCATCACTTCGTATGGAGGTGGGAGATGGAGGTAGGCGGAGCTCTCTGGATTTTGACGGACGCATCGACCTTTTCCCTGGCACAGGGAGACTGAGCAGAGTCGCGTTGCCGTGGTTACATTAACGGAATAAGGTCCAAGGACTTTGCGGATGAACCGTGACAGGTCGTGACACTCTTTCTGGGAAATGAGACGCTTTCATGGAACTTCAAACGCGATTTGATCAGACAGGAAGTAGAATGGTACAATTGCATCATGGACCAAGTATGATTGCATCTCTGAATAAACATGCAGCTGATTTAACGATGGGCACTTCTCGTTTATAGTTGTCTACCTCTGTCTTAGTCTCACTTCTATCCCAGATTACAACCCCGGCCGTTCCCATGGCTGCGCTCTCTCCTATGGTGTTGACCAGGTCTGCCTGTAAAAAGATAAAACAACAACAAAAAATGAAACGGTCTCTGGTTGAGGATCAGAGGGAGATCTCCTCTAATGTTTACCAGGGAAACACAGGATGTTCCTCTGTGCTGCTTTTTTTGATGTTTTGTAACAGGAGGATACGGGACACCTCAACACATTTCTGTCCAGTTCACCTCTAATCTTCCCAGTCCTGCAAGTGTGGACTGAAAAACACATTTCCGTCTTTCAGTTCTCTTTGCTGAATGATCAAAATAAGACCAAGTGACGGGATATAATAAATACCCCAGGAGCCCTGTACATCTCCCCTTCTCCTCTGTTTTAGGCCTCATAACAAGAAGCATTTTCACCATTTCTGCGCTGAAATCTTTTCATAGAGTTCATGAATAAAATACTCACCAGTCCCTCCAGGTTTCCAGGAGGTTTTTTTTTTTGTCTCTGATTGTTCTTCTTGCATTTGCAGCAGCTTGTCTTGAAAATCGTAACAAAATTTGCAAGGTGTTCTGTTCATTTTGTTGTTGTTTTCAGTAAGATTTTAAAATCGTATTACAAACAGCATTCTACATGAAGAAAGAGCTCCGAATTTTTAAGTTCTCAACTCCTTTTTATTTCCTAAATTGTAAAAAAAAAAAAAGACCCCGGCTTTAAACTTGCATTCATTTTTAAACAATGACCCCTAAAAAAAAGGGCTTCTGTTATAAAACTGATACATGTGTATATCCAAGTGTAAGTTTTCACGACTGCGACGTGTAGATATCTGTTGGAATTCACGAGATGGCTGTGTTTTCATCGTTATTTTTAAAACGGCCTCTCCTGGAAAACTGCTGTATTTTCTGACTTTTCCTGACTTTTTTTTCGTGCGGCAATTTTTTGAAAATATTCAAGCTTCCACAAATTCCGCTGTGGTTGGTTTATTTTGCATTAATTTATGTGATTGCAGTATCTCCATTTTCTTGAGAGACGGACTACCAGATGCGTGTATGTCACCTGTGACAGGTAGGTGTTCGTTGAGGCGTACACACTCTTCACCAGTGGGAAGACAGGAAGATCGAACGCCATCCCAGCCAGGGATGAGACTCGCATCGCTTCTCGGATTTGACTGGACAAGTAAAGCCTCGCTCCTGACGAACCTCCCTGTAGAAAGACAGTTTTTAACTGGAGATGAGATACAGCACAGTGAGGCATTAGTTTGACGATTCCAGACTTGGTTGTTCAGGGTCTAAACCGAGGTTCTTTGGGGAGAAAACAGGATCAGTCGTAATCATGATGACTGGTAATGGTCACTAATGTGTATTACGTGATGCTCTGAAATTAGATGCACAAATGTGTAAAAGGAAGTGGGCATAATTTTGGGAACTCATGAATAGGATCCCCAAACTGAAACAATCTGAAGCCATCACACAGATTAACAAAGGCACAAGTCTCACTTTGAGTTTGAAATTCACAGATTAGAAAAAGTTGAAGCTTAAATCTGGATTGGAACTCGCATTTCTGAGTTCCCAAAATCAAGCAGAAATCATTTATAGATCTTGTTTTTCGTTGAAGGTCGACGTATAACTCGTTTGTAAACCAGGATACGCAGTGGCGACGTAGCGTTCACCCACCAGCAGCTTCTCCAGGGTGAGGAGAGGATAGAGGGCGGAGCTTCGTTTCCACAGCCAGACGAGCTCGTCATTGAGGGCCATCTCTGCAGGGGGGCACTGGCCGGTGAAGTTGGCTAACATAATTTGTGCAGGGTCGCCATTGTAGCAGCTGGGGTAAGGGGAGACGCCCCATAATGCTTTGGGCCTTAACCTTTTGACCTCTCGTAGAGTTTCCATCATTACTGACTGGGCTGCTGCCTCGAAGTCCACCTGTGAGAAGATAAGTATATATATGTATATATATATATATATATATATATATGGTTATTTTCTACATCATCACACTTGAATGTAGATTTTGGTGGATGTCATGTTGTGGAACGTCAGGTTTCACTTCCTGGAACAAAATCAACTAAACCTTGAAGAAAAAATAATTTCAACTGCTTCTAACTTCTCTTTGTCTTACTGACAAAGACTATTGACTATTGCACTAAAACGTACAGTGAAAGTGAAATGACTGTGATTTCTTTTGCTCTCCAGCAGAAAATGAACAACCTTCATGAATTATTGATCTTTTTTAGGCGTTTCTCAAGCAAGATTTCTCAAATATCACCAAAGTGAAGGTTTGCCTCTTCTGTTGCTCTTTGTTTGAAGTGACAGGAAGTATTTTTTTATGTCAGCATTGGATAAATAGTGTTACTACATTGATAGAAGTACTTTGCCGGTTCTCCAGCTAATATTTTATTACACTACTACATTTCCTGTGTAAGACAATAGATTTGCACTTTAAATGTAAAAATATACAATATTTTAGACAGTTTTTTTTTTCAATGTCAGCTCCAATTCATCTGAATTGAAAAGACCTAAAACCGTTTTCTATGGTAGAGGTTTTCATCTCGTACATGCAGAGTCTCAGTCTCCAACAACCTAGTCTACCGAAGGTAACAACGCAAACGTTTGCAGTCAGTGTCTGAATTCTTCTTTGTTTTATCTCAGTAACCTCTCTATTTCTATTTATAGGTGCCTTGAGCTCACAAAGACATTTTTCCCCCTCCTGCATGACTCTTTTGTGCCCACAGAAAGAGCCAGACACGTATATTTCCCACAACAATGTCTGTTTACAAATGAAGGGCGTTATCCAGCATAATCTTCCTCCTATTAATCCAGCCACATGCCTGGTAATCCACATACACCTTGATTCAAGATAAAAACAAACTAGTGGTGACCCTGGTGACCCCTCCAATCCTGCTGGTGCTTTAAGTTGAGCCAACTCAAGCTCGTGTGCCTGTTCAGAGAAAGCGTTTATGGGTTTTTGAGGATACGGCTGGACATTTAAACTCTGGCTCAGTTTGCATTTCCCATCAAAGATGATTTTTTTCCCCCCTGACTGAAAATAGGAAATCATCTTGTATCATCACTTTCAAACTTGTTCTCTCCATCTTATTCCGTCCATGTTCCCCCAGGCTTTTCCATCTCCCTCTCTTTTCTTCTTTCTTTTCATCCCATCTTTCCCTGCTCTGTCCTTACCTTTGACCACTTTTCCACCTCCTCTGGGCTCCAGTTAGGAAAGAAAGTCTTCAGCAGGTTCCTGGATGCCTCCAGATACATTGCCTGCTTCTCTCGGTTTCTCAACCACTGGGGGGCCCACTCAGCCCAACGTAAGACCCCCAGCCCAAGGTACCTCGGGGCAGGTAGCGCGGCCTCCAAGTCTTGCTGTGTTTTCAGTAAATGGCTGTCAAGCCGTGTATGCTGGGGAAGCCCCCCATTGACCCGTGTGTCTTTATCTATAAAATATGGGTAGTTTCCCAGGGTGTCCTCATAAAAGACCACCACGCGGCCCTCTCTTTCCATCCCGAAAGATCCAGGATCTGGCCTCGTGGAGCAGGAAGAATCAGAAACGCCCCAGAAGATAATAAAAGGCTGTCCAGATAGGAGAGGGGGGCGAGCTGGCTGCGGTGGGCCGGCTGTTCCAAGGTCAGTGAAGGCAGCAAGTAGGAGGAGGAGGGGCAGGAAAAGTGGAGTCCTGAGATTATGATGTGTTAGCTTAGGCTCCGGCTTCAGGTCTGGATGAAACCGCCGGTCGGTCCACGCCATTGGAGCAGCCACCTGTCAGGCTCTCACTCCTTCAGGCCTTCGCAGCCAATCATGTTCCTGAAAATCACACAGAAGAAAATAAAATGTCTTCGGTCACTCGTGTAAAATTAAAGTCATGAACTAAAGGTCTTTTTAAAATTTTTTCCTAGCCTTCAGCTTCACGTGTTTTAAGTATGTGAGGGAGTCAGTGACGGATTATCTCATGGCTTCCCTGACTCAGTGGGCAGCTTTCTGCTTTTAAGATTGCAGCTTTGATTTGAGCGACTTCCTGACAGTTTTCTTTGTTGTCGTATGAAGAAATCATCTTTTTTAGTTTAAACAAGACAGCCTTCATCCTCTTCAAAAAAAGAAAAAGAAAAAACAGCCTACAGGTTAATACATCAATGATTCAACAGCCAAACATCAGCAGCAGCATGAAAAATGACAGACGGGCACTTTGAAGATGATTTGTGAAGCTTTGGAGTGTTTATGTGGCTCTTACAACCTCCGTTCAGAGATGATGGAAAACATCAAACAGGGAGGTCATTTTTTAGTGAAGAATAATAAACTGAACTTCACAAGGTCGTCATATATTTTTGATGTGTCACATGATAGCAGCAACCTGACACCCAGAGAGAAAAATAGATGTGGAAATGTGTTAAATCTACTTCTGAAAATTCCGGATGGCGATTGTTTTGAAGCCACGGATGAACTGCAGGTGGTTCGTCCCTTTGAAATCCTGGAGTTTAAAACCTCATAAGGAATGAACAAATCAGACTTTTAGAAATAACTTTTCATACATAAACTGCTCTGTATCACTTTGACTGTTGCCTGTGCTTATTTGACCCATTTCTTTGTTTTTCCTGGCAATATCTTTATTGCTGATACTCTTTTTATGTGATTTTTTGTTTGTTTTTTTTAAATGAGCATCTCTTTGATTTGCAAATCCTCGAGCTCCAGCTTTGCTAGATTTGGTGGGTTTCCACCCATTTGGGCTACTTTTGATCGTGTACTGGGAAAAAAGAAACCCTGTGCTTAGTATATAAATGTTGGTAAATGCAGATACTGACTGTGATCGTTGTTTCTGGCAAGCGAGCTGATCCCCTCAACCTGAAGTAGTCCTGGCCACTTCAAGTCTAACATTCTGGTTCTGTCCCTGGTGATTTGACGAGCCTGCAGGAGCTCCTCAGCCGTGGAAAATATCAGTCTTCAATGAAAGTTATCCCTCATTTTTGGAATGGCAGTGAAGAGTCACCTAAAGTCTCCTGCATCTATTTAATTTGACTGGGATCAGGTGACTGATATCAGGTGACTGCCGAGGTCACAGGATGTGATTTATGGCTTTGCCACCCTTCTGTAAAGGTATGCGCTCTCTTTAAAGGAATCCATGTCTGTTTTAAAGTTAATGGTTTTTCCTACGGTCTGATTTGATGCTGTCGATATCATTTTCTTCTTCGAGAAGACCTGTTCCTTCTCCTGACCCACTCCTCCGCCCTCCGTTGAATTTGATTTTCTGCCTTTATAAACCAATTTCTTCACAGCCATCGCAAGAGCTGACAATTCTAGACAAACAAATCAGTGCAGTGATGAGGACAAGAAGCCTTTTAAGATCCTAAATTAGAATCAGGCTGAGACAAGAGAGGACATTAAAAAAAAAAAAGTCCAGCGATCGCTTGTTTGGTGTGGCGTCTCAGTGAGTGACATCATTAAAAAGTAAAATGTTGCTCTATGTGGAGGGTTGTCACGACAACCCAAAACGCCAACAATTCATCTAATATTAAACACCTCTAAAAAACACACACGCACGCACACACACACACACACACACACACACACACACACACACACACACACACACACACAAAGCCATTAGGAGAAGAGGAACATCAGCAACCTCATTTCCTCTTCAAGGCGTTCCTCGGTTAATGTCCTGCCAGGTAAAAGTACGACGCCACAAAAAATAAATCCACACATTTTTTTACGTACAAATAAGAAACGCCTCCATCAACATGACGGAGTGCCCCTGCACGCTCAAGCAACATCACATCAGGTATCTGCAGGGCTTTGTAGTGACTAATAAAGTTTAAATCATTTCAAGTCAGTTTTATTTCAATCACAAAATTACAACCAAAGTTCTCTCTCGACACTTTGCAGATGGAGCAGGGAGCCTATACTCTGAAGCAGGATCCACACAACCAGCACATCTTCAATTTGCCTGGTCCACAATCTACCTCAGTCAGGGATCAGCAGCTGATATACTCCAATGTAAAGTGAACCATGTTTGTAACGTACAGAAAATCCCTGATTGAGCCTGAAGTTACTCGCTGACCCTGTATTCCTACCCTTCAGGCCCCAGTTCTGTAACCATGCTGTTGAAACTGAACCATCTGCATAGGCTGAGTGCAGGGTTGGTGAAAATGGCTGCAGTCTGATGAGTGTTTAAAGCCGTTGTAGTGGCTTTAAACTGATAACCGAGTGTAAACTGGCTCCTTTTTAAATAACCTGCTCGTATCCATCGTCTTTTCAACTCCATGCAAACGTCTCAAGTTCATATACAGATTGTAAAAAACGAGCGACACTTAGTACGAGGAAGTCTGGGACCGGATATCCGTTGGCTACACCGCAACCCTAAAATACTGGCTCTCATTCCTCGAGGCGTCAAACTGCTAGGATCAAAATTGAGTTTGAAAAGACCCTGCTATCCCCCATGAGCAAGCACTTGGTGACAGTGATAAAGGACCTCCGAGCAGACCCGGGCTCTATGTGGGCGGCCGTCTGCCTCGACCACGTGAACTCTGCAATAGAACCAGAGTGCAAAGACGAGTGATCCGACCTCTTTCACGCCGTTAAATCATGATAAGCTAATTGCAGCTTCATTTATAGAAACATTTTCTCTTTAAAATCTGCAAACGTCAGAGGTGCCTTCCAGCTACATTTGACACGAAAAGAACTTTCTCTGAAAGTGAAACTTAGTCTCTTTGCCACCTTTAGTTTTCTTAGTCTTTATGCAGAAAGGCTTAGTTATCTCCAATCACCTCACCGAGGAGGTCAAAGGTCAAACATCCAGCTCAGAGATTCTGTTGATGCTCCTTTTTTTGTATTCAAAAATCAACGTAATTTCCCGCTTCAGCGGAACTTCTCCTTTAACCTGAAAACAAGTTGACAAGCTATAAGCCATGGAGTGAATAGAGGAAGTCCAAATCTTCTGAGGATTTAAATGTGGTTCTTCGGTTATTTCAGGCACCTTTTTTAGTCCATCAGCTGTTATCTGGTCCTGCTGGATGTATGTAATCCCTGACTACAGTGCTGGGTGTGAATGGAAGATGCGATAGCTGGCTAATCTGTCCAGACAAAGCTTCTGGTCTCTGTTTACTTGTCTGTCTGGGCGGAGGCTGATCCTGAGCCCACTGCCTCCACAGCTTAAAGCAAATTAGACATCAACATGCTTATGGAGCTTCTATTGTTATTATAAGTCTTAATTAAATGTATCAGTGATGCACGTCATTATGACGTCCTTCAGACATGAAGGGATTATAAAATGTGACATTTTTCTTCATCATTTTGTTTTTCCAGCTCATTATATTCTCACACTTGTGCCCCCATGTCGCATGAACGTTGCCGTGCTGCACCAATGACACGAGGACGAGGCATCTTCTGTTTTCACCTGCCGGGAATCTGGTTTGATCTTGTCATCATCAAACTGTGTTATAATTTCTTCATTTTGCAGCCTGAAACTTCTGATTATCATCAACTTCAGACACAGAGATCTGCTGTAAGATGGCTAAAACCTCTGTGGCGTAACAGGCGTTCTGTGTTTTTCAGAATATCTGGTGACATCTATGATATGAAATGAGAGGGAACATTGTCATCTCTCTCGGCGAGAGGGAAATTAAGCAGCGATTCTGCCTTGTCATGTGCGGCTCACTGAACCAGAGTGAAAACGCCTGTAGGATCCAATCAGGAGCTGAGATTAGCACGATACCTGCGTCACTCCAATCTGATACCCAGAAAAGGGCTCACATGCAGACATGCGACAGCGAGTCACTGGTCAACGTACGCTTGTTAAAGCTTTTAGGAGTCATCGTGCGTTTGATGATAGACAATCAGGCATCACAGTCCGAAGATCTGCATCTTTCATCGGATGAATATCATTTAACAAAGCTTTAGCTGCAGGCTTTTCTTGTTTCTTTTTCTTCCTGGGCAGCCCTTTTTTCCAGTAATATCTCATGCTGTACACCACCATGAGCGACTAAAATCAGTGAAAAACATTTAGAAGTTTTCTTTTGGCAAAAAACCTTGAATGTAATTTTAGAATTCTGTTTTTCATTTTTTTCAATAGTCACCTGGACCTATGAATTGTTGTTTGTTTGTTCGCTTAAAATGAGCCCCCTTTTTTGTTTTATCCCCAAAGCGTCAGAGAGTCGGCCATGTTGAATCTACAGTAGCCTAGAATGGACAAACCATCGCTCTTTTTTACTCGTTCGGTAGTTGTTTTTTTTCTGTCATGCATCCTCACTCTCTGCAGTTGAGGAACAAAGTGATTTGGGAAGAGAGGAGAAGCTGTAACTTCATCCCAGCACCAAATTCCATAAGAAAAATGGGAATTCCTCTAGTGCAGAAGCAGTAACATGATTATTGTGAATCTGAGGTATTAAGTTCCTCCTCCTCTTCTATTTTCTGGAGGTGAATATTCACTGGTTGACTAAACACATTTTCAGGTGTATTGTGGCTACATTTCAGCTGCAAATTCCTGATTTTCATGTGAATCAATATAGAAAAAGACAACATGGCTTGTTGCTTCCTCCCTCTTTGAGCTGTCACAGCAGAAAGAAGAGCAGCAAGCAGCAAGAAAAACAGCAATATTGAATATAAATGCATCTGTTCATCGCTACTGACCTCACAACAATATTATCATTTTCGTAATGGAGCACAACCCATATTCTTTTTGATTAATTACTGTACCCCATACCTCGGCCCCTGGCTAGGACTATGCATACCCCTGTTTAAGGGCCGCTGGTGGAGAGTAAATGTTCTCATTATCATGTTAATTATAATTTTAGGCAGTCCATAATCATCTGACTTTCCTTTTCTTCTTTTCTTTCAATGCCCCCTACACTTCCTAAACCACACACCCAAACACTCCAGTCTCACACACACACACACACACACACACACACACACACACACACACACACACACACACACACACACACACACACACACACACACACAGTCAGAAAACTGACTACATAAAAACTCCAAACACATTTGGAAAATGATTCATGCAGTTGGATATTAGTATTATAAATTCTGTCTTTTTTTTTAATTCAGTGATTTAGTTAATTATTTAGTCTCTGGAGTCTTTTATTCTTCCATGTTCGAGACAAAGTTACTGAGGCCACTCTTCTCTCCATCATCCCCTTCATGACTTTCCTCGTTCCAGAGTTCTAAATCCATGAATGATATTTTTTCCCTGAACGATTCAAATCAAGTCGGTTAATGACTTAAAAATGAAATAAAACTGTTTTATTTGCTGAGATCTGTTTTGTTGTTTAGTCATACACTGCTCCACGACCTTGCTCCGTTGCACATCCATTGATATCTTGTATTTTACACTTTGCCAGTATTTGTCTTTTCATGACACCCCTGACTCTTACCGCATGTCAAAATGTAGTAAAACATTCTCACTTCACAAATAACTTTTACAGGCTGAATTAAATAAAACTAGACCAAAAAAAAAAAAGCAGACCAATCCAAGTAGTCCAACTTACCGAGGCCGAGCTTATTCATTCCTCTCACACACACATTGCTTGAGTGTCTTCAGTTATCTTCAGTTTTACTCTTCCGGTTAAAAAAAAAATAATCAAGGAATCCTCCTGGATTTGCGAGGACATGGATAAGCTGTGCATGTGTAACATGCAGCGAAGACATCCGGGAGAGATAGAGAGTGGGAGGAAGGGAGGGAACGAAGGGGGAGGATGAAGAGACAGAAATAGACAGGAGAAGTTAAAAAAGGAGAGACAAAGTTGAAAAAGCGAATAAAAAGAGGGGAGAAGTGGGAAAGAAGAAAAGAAACAGAGAAAAAGAAAAAAGAAAGCTGAGGATAGATAGCTGTGGTGTTGAAATCCTGCGGGGATGGAAAGATGTGTGTGTGTGTGTGTGTGTGTGTGTGTGTGTGTGTGTGTGTGTGTGTGTGTGTGTGTGTGTGTGTGACACCTCACCTCACAGCCAACAAGCTAAGCTTCCTTACTGTGTGAAGGTAAGCAGGGTCAGTGTTGACCACGCCGGCTCACATGACCAACAACACCGACTGTAATCCCATAATCCTCTGCTCTCCCACTGCTACTCTTGTCCAAACAAGCACCCGAGCTTGAGGATCACACCTGTCCTCCTCTTCCTCCCCCTCCCCTTCCTCTTTTGTTTCCTCTCCCTCCTCTACTTCTCAGTCACCTTTTCCTCCCCTCCCTTATTTTTCAATCACCCATCATATTTGACTTCGTCTCTCCTCTTCATCTCTTTTCCTCCTTCCCAAATCCCTCTCTCCCTAATCTCTTTTCTTTCACATTTGATTCTCTGTTTTATTTTCACCACAAAAAACCCCCCAAAACTCCAGAATCTCCTGAGCTGGTGTGACGCTGCCATAAACCCCCTGTTCCCTCTTTTTCATTTTCTGTCCCACTGCTCTCTTCATTCACACTTGTCCATCCTTCGTTTTTCATGCGCTCTCCATGCTGTTCAGTCAGGGAATCCAAACCAGCACCAGATATACCCGCGACACACAAAGCATGACACGCAGCTCTTTTTGAATTTTTTTAAAAAATATTTTAGAGCAAAATTCATTCTTTGTATTCTGCAAAATTTATCATTTTTTGTCTCAATCGCTTCCATGTCATGTGACCTAGGTACTCCAAATCAGCACCGGATATCAGTACAACACACAGAGTATGGGATTCACCTCTTTATATTTGTATATATTTATCACATAGAATATTTTATATGAATATTTCAGTGTAAAATACATTCATAATACTGTAAAAAAAAAAAACACTTTTTTTTAGTAGCTTCAATGTTATGTGACATTGGGACTCCAAATCAGCACCGGATATCAGTACAACACACAGAGTATGGGATTCACCTCTTTATATTTGTATATATTTATCACATAGAATATTTTATATGAATATTTCAGTGTAAAATACATTCATAATACTGTAAAAAAAAAAAACACTTTTTTTTAGTAGCTTCAATGTTATGTGACATTGGGACTCCAAATCAGCACCGGATATCAGTACAACACACAGAGTATGGGATTCACCTATTTATATTTGTATATATTTATCACATAGAATATTTTATATGAATATTTCAGTGTAAAATACATTCATAATACTGTAAAAAAAACAACACTTTTTTTTAGTAGCTTCAATGTTATGTGACATTGGGACTCCAAATCAGAACCAGTTTATGCACAGGAAGTAAGGGACCCTCCTGCGTTTGATATAAATTAATCAGATAATACATATTATAGGGATATTTTAGTGCAGAATGTATGCTTTCATTTCAAAAGCCTCCATTTCATCTGTCGTAGACTCCAAATCCGTACTATCTAGTTGTCGGTTATAAGAAATGTACATAGGATATGCCTCTTCTTTAAAAAAATTCTTTAGTATTTTGTCCCTCCTTAGTTTTAATACTTAAATAAATATATTTCATACTTACATGCTTTATTTGTAACTCTTTTTTTGGGGGGCAGCTTTAGTGGTTTGGTCCGTTCTGCATGTTTTGGGGGATTTATTAGGCTGGTTTAAGTTTGACCACTGTCTGCCTTCTGGTACGGAAGCTGGGAAAATCTGCGATTGCAAGTAATCTCGCAATTATTACATCTGTTTTTACATTCTTATGCTCGCAATGTCACGACATGACAAAGGTTGTAAGGTTGCTGGGGATTAATTGTTATTTCAAGCTGGGCAGAGATATTTATTCTTTTCATACACAGTATTTCTTTACGACTAAAGAGCAAGAGTCATAACTGTTATGTTATATGATTGTGTTTTACAACTGACAAATATGAGACACGCTGGTAATGTATATTTCATTATTATCACATCCTATTTATTTTCTCCTTTTTTTTATATCTATGCACTTTCAAAAAAGGCCATAAACATGAGCAATCACTTCTGTTTGTACTCACAGCCATATAATGAGAGTAAAAGCTGCCTTTTCTTATATTCGTAATTTTGTCATCTTCATGGCCTACTCCAAATGTAGTTTTGTGTTAGACGAGTAAAACTAAATATAGAAGAAGGAAAATATGCGGCCCAATCAGTCCGCCGCCTGCCTGTATTCTATTTCTCCCTACATCATCTTTTCCTTTATTGTCTTTTTTCATTTTGCCTCCCATATTACCACCCCGCTCCTTTTATTTGTCTCCATAACGCTCACATTCCATCTCTTTCCTCTAAGTCACTGTCATTTTTTCCATTAGAGCTGTCAGCCAACACAATAGCTAATAACCTGGTCGCAGAATCACACCTGTGCTCTTGTGCCTTTTGCTATAAATTTCTCCTTTTTCACACTGCTGTGCTTTCGCCGAGATTTTTGTTGCCGTCACAGACTCCCTCTGCACTGAATGCAAACCGTTATTGTGACTGACTGTTTTTGGTTTTAAGGATAACATTTACATCTCAAATATTGCATATGTAATCTTTCTCTATTTGAGAATCCTTTGTATTTTCCCCTGAGTGTGTCGACTGCATATCATTTTGTGAAGTGCAGAGCATTCCTGGCAGTATCTGCATAATGCTTGTGGGTAACTTGCCTCTTATTTTATTCCCACTGAGGCCTCCTGCTGTAAAATTACATGCATCACAGCCGTGCCTTAAGTTCAGGATAAAAGCATCTTGTACAAGTGGCTTTTCATTACATGAATACTTCATTCCCTTAAGTCTGAGTGTGTATTCTGCGTGTGTGCTTGCATGTGTTTGTCTGCCCTCCAGTCTGTGGACACTTTGTTCCCTCTGTGTTCACAAGAACTTCTACATGTGTCCACATCTATTGCGTTTCTTTATCGCTTACCTTTGTGCATCTGCTTTGTTTGCACGTGTAACCAGGGAAGACCCTCAGACAGCCACGCGCTCTTCATGTTTCTAAAAGTCTTTATGTGCATGTCTATTGAACTGCCCTTGAACAGCATGTTGCGACGTTGTACATGCGTTGTACTGGTGTGAAGAGGTCCTTCACCCTTTTCAAGGTGGAGCACATGGAGTGCACGGAGTAAATGGATTATACGAAGGTCACTAACAATACCTTCAGGTTAAACACACAAGCACACCAGTCGCATTATGTGCATTCAAAAACTTCAGGTCATCCGCCTTGCGCTGGGGCCACGTTTCCTTGGAAACTGATCGGCAATAGGATGATGATGGGATCTCAAAAAAAGCTGGCGTTTCCTGATAGAAATAGGACACAGTGGAGCAGATAAGGAGACAGGAGGTAGATAAGGTGGCAGGGGAAATCTTGGTGACAGGATTTGTTTGAGGTTTTTCGACTCAATAATTTACTTGATGTATCTTGATGGATGACGTGTACCATTTGATATCAAAGGCTCACAGACTAGCACTGTTATTTTTTTCCTTCAAGAATTGGTTCCAAGTTATAGCATAGTTAGCTCTTATGAATATAAGCTCATCACATAGATAATCAGCTTAAGGCAAATTTGGACAAACATCACAATTTAGATCTTGATTTTTAATCATGCTAAACCAACCTTAATATGTTTTTGTGGTCTGATTTTTTCACTTTTGATGCTCCTCAGGTGATACAGTGGCCACTTACATCCCCTAAACGTGATCAGTTCATCTAGAGAACTCCCGTTGTAGAGATTTCAGGTGATCCAGCCCCTGTTGATCCTCTGTGCCTTTTCTGCAGCTTCAATGATGTCCTTTGTGGCTCTTCTCTCCTGTAACCCTCTAATCCTATGGAGTGTGTCCTGAGACTGTTCTGCAAAGCCCCTATAGCAACCCCCCCCCCCCCCCCCCCAGCCTTAAGCACTTTCAGTTTGAGATACAATCCTGGGTCTCCTTCATCTTGTCTTCAATCATCACAACCTGCTTCAAAAAGTCACATTTGCATCCTTGCAATTTGTTTCTCAAAACTTCTGCTGCTTCCCCACAGGTCCAGATTATCAACCCAGCACCACCTGACCCACAACCATTGGCTGTGCTAAGCTAACTAGCAGTCAGCTGGACTCTGGGGATATCAGTCCCCTATATGCACACACAGAGGAGTGAAAGTTATTTGTCGTGTCTTATTCTGGGTATGATAGCAAATAAGTGTATTTTCCAAAAAGTGTTATTCTTTTTTAAACTCTTTGCTCAACATTCATGAGATTATTCTGCAATTTCTGCTGTCACCGACATGAGTAGACGGTGCTATTGCGCGCCTTCCATCCGTCCATTTTCTATACTGCTTATCTGTTAGGGTCACAGGGGGCTGGAGCCTATCCCAGCTGACATTGTGTGAGAGGCGGGGTCCACCCTGGACGTGTCGCCAGTCTGTTGCTGGGCCATCAGGAGTAATTAGGGGTTCAGTATCTTGCTCAAGGACACTTCAACATGGTCACCGGGGGAAGTGAGGATCAAACCAATGGCTCTTTGCTTGCTAGATGGCCACTCCACCTCTGAGCCATGTCGCTATTGTGTGCTTTGTGTAGAATATTCAACATATAGATCCAAAAACAAGAGAGGAAGAAACCCCAAAAACCATGATGCTGAAAACAGTTTGATATTGTGGTTGTCCAGGGGGTCTGCGGTGCTGCACCGGGCTGATTGAGGAGGACTTAGTGGGGCAGAGGCAGCAGATGGAAGCGCTGGTTGCCTAAGGACGCGCAGCTCCACAAGGTGTTTTTTACTATTGTTTATTTTGCATCATATTCAGTAGAGGTAAACATATGGGAGTGTGAAAATATCAAAACAAAAATGAGTAAACACATATATCAAATTAATTTTATCATGGTGTGAGTGATACAAAAGGACTGATGACCCCCAACTGGAGGTGTAAAGGTCTCTTCCTTTTTTGCCCCCCCCCATCCACAGCGGTGCAGCACACCATCAGACATATCATTGCATATTTATAAAACATGGAAGGATTGTAGGAACCACCATCTCACCCTGTGCAGCCGTGTTTCAGTGTCTGACCGCTCTCGTCCCCTCTGTCTCTTTTTAATTTGACAACAAGCGGCTGGTGACATTTCCATGCACTGACACTCAGGGGGGACTGAAGGCAGAACAAAGGATGTGAAACTGTCTTTATGAATCTCGAATGAAATTTATGAACCCTTAAATCACTAAAAGTCAAAAAATCCCCTATGAAATTCTTGTGTGCCCCCTATAAGTGGAATCCCAGTGGGTGTTTCAGCCCCAAAATGGCATTTCCAGAAATAGAACGGTACCAAACTAGATAAACCCTCGCTTCAGTTAATAAAAGTGACGGTCTAGTCTGTTTAGCCAAGGTTTTTCTCTCTCTATCACTCCAGCTCCAATAGACCTGCTTTATTGACATGAATTGCTCGTGAAGGGCTCTCAAGCATGCCACCCATCCGTAAGTGACCTTGGCGGAGGTTCTCTGAATGTTATTGCATCACGTTACAACATGAAACCAAGTAAAGAGGAGACGATGGAGGCAAAAAGAGATGACCAAAGCTGGAGTGGCACCTTTCAAGCACCTGTTAGGAGGAGACGAGACAGATTGGACTCCCTCAACGTGATTGATTAGTCGGACATTGACCACTGCGTCAAGCTAAATCCCAGACATACAGTACTGTACTATCAGACAACTAGGTTTTCAACCTAGCCGGAGAGAAAATGCCCGGTGCAAACTGTATATTATATAAATTTGAAGAAAACATTCAATAGGCCAAAGCCTGTCTCTCCTCCGTTAGGGTTGAAAAACAAGGATGTATTTCTATTTATTATTGTTCTGTCAAGCCTAAAGAACATGACACTTTGACGGTGCAGCTGTTTGAATAAATCTATAAAGCTGAAGCCCAAATAATTATGCTTGGGAGCATTTGTTCCTTTAAGTTTTAGACCTCTGAATGTTACGTTGTACAAGTAGCACTTGAGTAAAAACGACCAAACTACATTCTAGTACTGTGCAAAACAACTACAACTTACAAGTACGACTTCAAAAAACAAAACAAAAAGACTCAAGCACATCTAATTTAGCAACAATCCATCCACCCATCCATTTTCTATACCACTTATCCTTTATGGGCCAAGGGTGGGGCTGGAGCCTATCCCAGCTGACATTGTGTGAGAGGTGGGGTTCACCCTGGAGCAATTAGGGGGTCAGTATCTTGCTCAACGATACTTCAACATGGTCAGTGGGGGAAGTGATGATCGAACCAGCGACCCTTTGGTTGCTGTGCAGCCTCTCTACCTCTGAGCCGTGCCGCCCCTTTAGCAACAACTTGAACTAATTCTTTTAGTGTCATCCTGGTTGACTTGACAAACAGGACAAAATAAAGCCAAAGAGAAAAGTTATATTGACCAAAAATATCAAAAATGTACAAGATTCCTTCAGATCCATGTTGACCTTTGGCTTCCCAGATATAAAGACGTCATCAATTCCTCATTCAATCCAGTTTGACACGTATGTGAAAACTTGTCAGCCGAGGATTTCTTGACTCATGTGTCAAGTGTCACATTGACCTTGACCTTTGACCAACACCAAGTTCATCCTGGACACATGTAGCAAAATTAAAGGAATCCCCTCGTATTGCTCCTGTTATATCAGTGGGACGCCAGACGGATGGCTGTTGCCAGCACAGAGGCCTAAAAATAGAACAATTTGAGAGCACAATAAAGAAGCATGGAAGGGTGTCAGACAGGCAAATAAACAAAAGCACAGGATGGGAGCTGCCGCTAAAGGGCAAGGCAGAGAGAAATACCGCTGAGAGAAGGAGAGCCATGCTCATATTGCAGCCGAGTAACCATGTTTACCTTCACTTTCAAATTTATTCAGTACCTTTTTTCAGATAAATGTGTTGCAATATTACGTAAAAATGTCAGTTAGTCTGGAAATTCTGTGGCTGGGAGCTGCGGGAGCGCTGGTGAACGGAGAGCTGCATCTCTTATGGTCTTTAACTGAACCGCTGAGGTAAACACTGATTGATCTGCAACTTTTTTCTTCTTTTTTTTTTTAAAAAGGCGTTACTGATCCAAAGTGAAACTTTTTCGCCTGCAGTCCAGCACATGCAAACGAGCATACATTAGTAAGTGAAGACAGAGACCGTGAAGAGTGAACTAATGATCTCAGCTCTGACATGAAATGTAGGTGCAATCACATAGGAAGGTCAGGGCTGCATGAGAGCGCCCTCCGATGGCAGCGAGAGGAAAAGGGGGGAAGAGAATGAAAGAGCAGGGAGGGGGAACACACATACACAGACACAAACACGTGCACACACACACACACACACACACACAGAGTGGAGTGAGGGGTATTACAGTTTGGCTGACGTTGCGGCTCTGAACTAAAAGATTTGCAGTGTGAAAGCACCTCTATTGTACTTTTCAGTGTGACAGTATCTGGTAGGAATGTGACGCTAACTGAATAAAAAGAAGTGTATGTGTGTGTATGTGTGTGTGTGTGTGTGGGGGGGGTGGCAGCGTTGTGGCTGAAATTGGTAGGTTTTAAGTGAAGAGAGTTAATTTATGGATTTCCTATGAATTTAACTTGAATTCAATTAAATTCATAAAGTTTTAACTTGGGTTCGTGCAAAATCCCATGAATACATGTTTAAAGACATTCCCCCTCAGAATCTTGCAGATACACAAGGTGCTGCAACACTACATCTCCCTTTTGTCACATGTCATTTGAGATAAACGTCTAAGTGTGTATTGTGCGCGTCCATTGTGAATGAGTGGTGGGGTTCTTCAGAGGAGTTAGAGAGTAAAAGCTCTTGACACTGTTTGAACTGGTCCGTTAATCCCCAGCACTCTTCAGGTGGCTCGTCCCCATGGAAGCACAGTTTGTGTGTGTGTGTGTGTGTGTGTGTGTGTGTGTGTGTCTGTGTGTTCTTCTACTGGTGTGTGCATGTGTGTTTAGTGGAAATAGGTCAATAACAGTGTTGGAATGAAGGCTGTGTGTGTGTGTGTGTGTGTGTGTGTGTGTGTGTGTGTGTCCCTGTCACGGAGGTATGGCTGCTGTGGAGCTGAATTACAATGGAGGGGGATGTGGACACGACATGAAACCGGAACACGGCTCCTCAAAAAAGAAAAAAAAGGAGAGAAGAAAAAAAGAAAACGTGAACAAGATAGCAATGGAGGAAGAAAAGATGTAGGATTAAAGAAAAAGAAGAGAAAGAAAAGAAGTTGAAATGAAAGGCAGAAAGCAAGGATGACGACGGGAGGTGACTGAGGGGGGGAACACATCGACAGGTTTGGAGGAGGGGAAGCAAGATGGAGGGAGCACATAAAGGAAGAGTCTGTGAAACCGTCTTTGATCTCTCTTGTTTAGGGGGAAAAGGAAAGGTGTGTGTGTGTGTGTGTGTGTGTGTGTGTGTGTGTGTGTGTGTGTGCGTGCATGTGTGTGTGTGTGCACCTATGTATTAGGCCTCCATCCTGGTTTACCAAACCCGCGTTTGAACTGAGACTGAACCGAGCTGTGAGGTATACATCTGCTGCCCCAGTGCGGAGGCTGGCCAATCAAATGAGCCCCACGCTTTTTAAAAAAATGTTTTATTACTGGACGTAGTCGTCGTAGTCGTAGTAACAGCTGCTGTATGCTAGTATTGTAACGCTTTGCATGCTCGTTTAAAAATGTAGCACCACCACAGAAACACTGCTCGTGTCAATCAGGTAGGATACTTTTTTTCTAATGGCGCACTGCACAATTGAATCCAAACTAACTGCAATTTTCAAATCACAGGAAAAGCGCAGTATTTGTTGAAGGCTCATTGTACTGTATACCACTTTCACTTCAATGCTGCGGCGCTACAGAAATGTCCTGCCACACATCGCCTTCTACAGATGTAAGAAAGCGTATCGGTTTGATCGAGTTTCACATGCAATGGCATCTCAGTGACTTAAATGGGTTGTTCAGTGTAAATGAGAACAATGAGAAATTAATGTTCCCTCTGGTATCAGAAATCATCGCAATTGGATTTTTTTTTTCTTCGAAATTGCGCGGCTCCGGTGCACAGATTAGTTGGTTCAACGTCACGTGGCGGTGGTGGTTACGGCCGTTAGAGTACAAGGTTGTAGAAGTAAATGGGGGAAAAAAAGAGGACAAAAAAAACCAAAATACACTTTGTGGTGTGAGACGTGTGTGTTTATATCACAGTACCTCACAATGTAAAGGCCAGACTACCAAAACCAAACCGGAAACCAAACATAAAGACTCATAAAACATTACTCGTCATCAGTGTTTGTCACTTCAGAAAGCAGCTATCAGTAACCAACCCAAAAATAAAGTTTTTGAAACTACTGAACAGCATTAACTGCTACCCAGGGTACTTCAATGTTGAGCATTATTTCATATTTTTCCCCAAAATCCAAAGTATTCCAAATGTTGTCTTCAGTAGGCTCAGGGTGTCAATCAGTCTGTTGTCGCTGCTGACAACTTTAACATTTGCATACAGATTAATTGACATGTTTCTGCCTTTTATTCTCCTATTGTGGTTTTTTTTTTTTTCGCTTTTCTTAGAGGACGTCGCCCATCTGGTTGGGATGGTGATATGGGATTTTTGGGTCATCAATGCTCAAATGATATGCAAATGTACACTCACCGAAAAGATAACGATCCGTCGTTGCACTGCTGAGACGAACGTGAAATGAGCTGAAGGTAAAGTTTAAACAAAAGTTTTGCCTTTACTGTGCAATTGTGTAACAATCTCAGCTAATCCTGCAACCCTGAGTCATGAATACAAGTCAGATAGTACTCGTTGCTCTGGCAACCAACTACCTTGATAGTGGCTGTGATACTTTTTAATGTTTAAACAGTTAAACAGTTTAAAATGTTCTCAGTAAAATCAAATCTGTGTCCGGGGCTGTGAAGCGGTCTGTTAAACTTTATTGTGTGTTTTAAACAATAAGTATCCTCACTTTGATCGATGTTAAAATTCGTCTACTTTGTGCTGCATGAAAGGGGCCGACTGAGGGGTGAATATGAGGACTTGAATGTTTGAGTGTGTGTGTGTGGGGGTGTGTGTGTGCATGTGTGTCGGTGCCTGTGGGTGTGGATGTGTGTGTACTTACATGTACTTTATATGTGTGTTGAGGCCTTGGCGGATGTTTTCTGAGCTCAGCAGCCGTGTCGGGGTAAGGCCAGAGAGAGAGAGAGAGAGAGAGAGAGAGAGAGAGAGAGAGAGAGAGAGAGTAGGTGTAAAAGTGAGAGAGAGAAAAAAGGGAGGGTGGGAAAAAAGTGTGTCTCTGGAATTTACAAATGAAAAGAGAAGGTTTTTCTCTTAATGCGATTAAATGTTTCCATTTCACCGCTTCCCCGGCCGACAGTTTCAGCTCTTCAGGAGCACAGAGCGGCAACAGAACACTGTCTTCAAGACAGGATGGGGGGGGGGGGGGGGGGGGGCAGACAGCAGCAGAGAAAGAAAGACTGGCAGAATTTTTTTACATTTGTAAACCACTTTGACTGTGTTTCTTCTAGTTAAAATCTTGCCAGAAAGATTTGACTGAGAGTGACAGACAGAAGCAGGGAGAGAAACCAGAAAAGGATCAAATATATCGTTGGATTAAATGCGGATTCCGGTTTTGGTTACAACAAACACAGAGCATTATTATCTAATTAGGAGCTAAAACTTAACCATGCTAACACAAAGCCAACATTTAACAAGTTTTCCTTTTCCATTTAGCATGTTAGCATGAGGTAACTTGCTCATTATCATTCAAATATTGATCTGCGGATGAAGAACAGAAGATCCCTGAGGTTCTCCCGGTTACACTTGACCGTGAAATTCATGAATCCATGACATTTAGTGTCAGCACATTCCGGAGTTTTCAATACTCTTGATATTTGCTGTATCCTTTGATAAGATTTGATAATAGGATACTCCTGTGGGGGGGAAAGCCAGTGAATCCCAAATTCAGCAGGCTTCATCCTCTGGGGACAATGAGTATATATAGATTGTTGTGTTGGGGTAGTTTGTCTCCTGCACGCTGGTGAAAGGCGGTAGATTGGACAGCAGGGACGTAGATGGGAGAAAGTCCCATGTTAACAATAGCTTAAGAGTCCCAGAGAAGAAGAAAAGTACTTTCAGAGCAGTGAGGAGTCCGACACTGTCAGTAATCCTCTCCTGAACACCAATACAGCATCATGACGACATCATTTGTTGATTGCACCCCAGAGCACCACTGATGACCGGTAACGTTTCACGTAACTTGGCTAACATTAGTGATGGTTGATCGAATAACTAAACGACAAAGTTGTGCAATTACATGACTAGTTTATTTGTTCTGTGGAGCGTTCAGGTGAGAGGATGAAGATGCCCACGGGACAGGGAGAGCAGGTGACACAGAAGTGAGTGCGCCGCCACCCCCCCCCCCCCCCTCCACCCCCCACTCATGTTGACCCCATTGATTCCGTAAAACTTCTCGGAGAACTTTTAAAATGAAGGTTCAAACATTTGCCCACGTGGTGTGAAACGCTCGAAGGAGTGTGACATCACTGCTCCACTGCTGTGTAGTCGCACCTCACACAAAAAGATCTTTTAAAGAGAGAAATATTCTGAGCAGGAAAAAACCCAGACTCCTGCTGGTCCGTGAGATTTTCTACAGGCGGCTGCTCTTTTCAGCAACAAGCACTTGAGGAGGGAGGTGTACGAGGCCCCATCTGTATTACTCCATGAAGAGTCTCCGCAGCAGATTGAAACCAGAGAGGCCGCAACTCGCTGACAGATGCCGCTTACTAGCAACACTCACATGTCATTTATTCAAGTGTTTTTATGTTGATGTATACAGAATGGGAATTGTTTTTTTTTTGTTTTGCATCTGTTTTTTTTTAATTATTTTTCTTTGAAAGTTGCCACTGTCTCAGGTTGTGCATTTTGCAGTTTTTTTTTGCCACGGTACAAACATCTGCTGTCAGACACAAACCACTGCGAACACCTAAAACATCATTTAAAGCGATTTTTCAACCCCAAATATGTAAAAGCTCTTGGTATGGTTAGCTTTAGGCTAACAGTGCCTGATTTGAGCTAGAAACAAGCTAGCTATAACCTTTGCAGAGTTTATCTACAGATTATTTTTTTGGAGAGTTTTGCTGTTGCTTTTCTTCGGCGGCTATAACACGCCATTAATCTCAGTCTAAATAGATGTGGCTGACTCTTTCTGCATTCTGGTGTCTCAGTGAAGCAGCGGTGAGAAAAAAAAAGTAGTTATGAGCTCAAGACATCTATTTGTGTTTTCCACGAATACAAAATACACGTATGTGATTGAAGTACTGATTTAATTTGGTTAAGGGCATCCAAAAGGTCGCTTGGCAAAGAAGAAGCTCAGCATTCACTGAAAACGAAACACTCATAAGTGAAGAAAAATGAATCTGTTTTAATTTTTTGGTGTAAGTTTCCACATCAAAAGCAGAGACTTAAACTATTACTGAACAGAAGGCAAGGCAAGGCAAGGCAAATTTCTCTGTATAGCACCATTCATACACAGGGCAATTCGTAGTGCTTCACAGAGGTAAAGAGAGAATTGAAAGTTAGAATCAGTTTAAAATCGAAAACATGAATTAAAACATTCAAAAATCATTTAAAATCAATAAAACAGTTTAAGATCAATTCGACAGCAGACAAATCAACATTAAATCAATCCATCAATACCAAATCACCCAGATCAATCCCAAATCAATCCTATAAGAAGGCTGCAGTAAACAGCAGTGTTTTCAGCCCTGATTTAAATGAGCTGACAGTTTGTGCCCCCCTCAGAGTTTCAGGGAGTTTGTTCCACAGGTGTGGACCACAGAAGCTGAAAGCAGCTTCACCCTGCTTGGTTCTGACCCTGGGGACGCTGAGTGGACCTGTCCCTGATGACCTGAGGGGTCTGGATGCTTCATGCCCAGCCAGCAGCTCTGACATGTATTTAGGCCCAAGCCCATTCAGTGACTTATAGACCAGTAACAGGATTTTGAACTCAGTCCTTTGACACACAGGGAGCCAGTGCAGAAGGTGGCGGCTACATCCATTGATTTGAGCTGTAATGGAAAGATTCCTCATTCCATTCAAAGCAGTATTAGAGTATTAAGTTGTTTATTGTGTTTCCATCTGTTCTCCTGTCCTGGCTTTATTTTACAGCAAGAGGAAAGGAAGCATGACTGCAGGACTTAAAAAGCTCTTTGATTTTGACAGTTTGGACACATAAGAAGATGAAATGTGTCTTTGTTTGAAGCCGTTTGTTGGCGAGTAAACAGAAAATCTTCTGACACGAGGAAGGGTAACTTCCATCCTGGTGTAGGAGCAGCAAATGTTGTCTGGGACTTTGGCAGCGTTCAGATGCTTTGTTGCTTTTCATTGCTCGGCCCAGAGCGCCTGGTCCCAACTCCGAGCCACAATCCTCTAATTACAAACAGTTCACTTTGGTGCCAGAATGCGCGCTGGCACTCATCTTGCCAGTCAGTGTAAGCGCCCCCCACTTTGGCCTTTGTAGTGTATAACACAGCAGCCATCTTCACTCCAAAGTCCTGCTCTTTGGATGCTGCTGAGTGCCAGTTGGCATACTGGTGCACCACACATATCACCATGGAGATATTATGGAGAAGAACTCGTTTCTGCAGCCAAAACGTGTCCTCCGTAGAAGAGGAGTCCACCAGTGCATGGATGTGTGAGATAGTACACAAGTGAGAGATACACTAGACTGGTTGTTGTATCCTGTTTCGAAACCAAGCAACTGCACCAAGGAATGTAAGGTTAACTGCGAGGAGTTATGTATCATGGCTGAATTTGTGATGCTTTTAGCGGGTCTCCAAGCTAAGGTACACGTCAGCTTCCTGTTTGACTCAGAAAAATCACGATATAACAGTTTGATAGTCGAAATACTGTTTCAGTTCAACTTGAAAGTGTTATGTGTTTACACCCTGTCAGAATGCTGAGCAATCTGAGCATGTTAGAGTGTGTAAAGACTGACACTTTTAGCGGATGTAATTTGAAAGTGCCCGGTTGCCCCAGTGCACGTTGTTACAGTATTTTCTGGGACTGCAGTGTCTCTGCCCTTGCTCCATAGTGCAGCTTTTTCAGAAATTATTTCCATAACTCAGATGAAAAATAGAGTCCAGGTAAAAGTCCCCCCTTTTAGATTTCTATCACGGTTTTATTCATTTATTTCGTCTTTTTTTTTTTTTTCTTAAAAAAAGCATCAATTTGGTTTTTCATCCTGATCGGTGAATGATGCGAAATTGTTAAAAAAAAAAAAAAAAGCTGTTGCTTGGCCAATTTAAATCTTCTCACCGACTATCACGAGTATATTTGAAACTACTTTGAAATGTTAGATTTCTGTTTCTCTGGCTCTGTGCTGGTGCAGGTTGTCCTTGCTGTTTAATGTGTTCTTTCTTCCACTGAAGTTTTAATGTAGGCCATAACGCGGTTGTAGTGATTTCAAATTCTCATTACCTCCTGAACCCCAGCCTCACTCTCTGCTGTTATTGTCTGCAGCAGTGTATTTCAGATAGAACCACAACAAAAGTCACAATTTCATAAAATGACACATTTAGTCTTTGTTTCATTTGTTATTTTATAGCCCTCCCAGGCTTTTCCATGCTCACTTTTTTACATCCATCAGAGTGTAACAGCTAGCCATCGAGCCAGTGAAGCAGGAAGACAGCTCTTCTGCTCACCAGCTCTCTCCTCTCACACCAACAGACAGTGTGGAAGCTAATGGTTTATGCTCTCAGGGCTGAAAATGGACTGGAATGTTGTTTACCTCCAACACAGCAGGCCGCCGCTCAGAAAAACAGATCAAAATATTCCTACGTTCCATTCTGAGATGCAGGTAATTTTCTTGAAGGGTGAGACACGCTGAGATAGAATAATCTCATTGGATCGTTCAGTTGAAAATTCATTTATTGGATTTTGTACCAATTTTTCACAGACAAAACAAACTCTAACCAAGTGTGACAGCTTAAAAATAGATTCAGATCTAATTCTGGCCACTGCTGATATTGTCATCCGCGCCAAACAGTGGCACGAGGATGAAAAGATCAATCCTATGCCACAGCCAGCAGTGGGGAAGCTTCAGCCAACAAAAGAGACCATTTAAATATCTGCATTTGTGTATATTGACACTCTTTGTGCTAAACCCTTGGCCTCATCCCCACCAAATGACACCTTAAACGAGATGATTTTCCTGTCAGTCGTAACACCGATGTGTCTTTTTGTGAGGAAGAGCTGAGGTGGAGTCATCTTGGCGCCACAAGTGACATTTGACTAAAATTCCCATTTTGCCTTTGATTTCAAAGAATGCGGACATTTATCTTGACAGGTTTAACACTTGACAATGTGTCACCGAAAGACAGACCCTACAAACTCAAAAACACTGGCAGAGGGGCCATCCAGGCGCCAAGACGGGCATCAGAATTGAGGTCCTTGTCTAAAATTTAATTGAGGGAGCCTCAAATGTCATTATACACCAACTGGGGTATTTTCAGGAGGACTGTTGATGTCTGTGTTGATGTATTTAGTGCCTTTCAGTGTCTATCACACAGTGTGGCCCAACGTATTCACAGATGGGGCCCAACATACTATTGAGAGCTGCGTCAAGACTGACAATAAAGATGAAGGTTCTTTCAAAGGCCTTTTCACAACACAATCGAGGGTTGGCTGATGAATGATGTCGTAGAGATCAGAGGTCATTTGTAGGGCCACAGAGTCGCGTGTTTGAGCGGAGGTCAAGATCACGAGTTCAAGTGTAGGTGAATTTCAAGCACCTTTTAGCGTTGTTGTTGTTACACTAGGGACTGAACATCTAAACATCTACTAATTCTGTCGTCGCAGTTGACTATCGTGGCTTTTAAAGAGGTAATCTGTGGTTATGAGGAGTTCAATATTGAATGCATTCTTCTAATCAAGGATTTGGGTTACAGAAATGACTTTTTTTTTTTTTTAACTGTACTAAAGCAGATCATGTTGAATTCCGCCCCATCCTTGACCCTTATTCTGGTCAATGGGTGAAAGTGAGTGAACAGTGCGACACTAACAACTCTAGAAATGTCTTTTGATTGTTCGGTGCAACTGTAAAGGGCAGCAGCTACAGTGTTAGAACTTCTCTCCCCGGTTTAGCCAGGCAAGCTGTGCATTGCCAGTGACCTTCAAAACACCTCAGAACTTTCATGAGTCTATCCAGCAGCTGGGTAACCTGCTCCACTCCCCCTGTTGATGTCCCCGGATTTATGACCTTTCACAAAGCCTTTTCAATAGGTCTGTTTTGCCTGCGGGTCATGAAACATGCTAGTGTAGATGAGCTGATTTTTCATGGTACAGAAGGAACACAAGCGAGATCACTTATTAGAGGCGCATTCTCCGCTTTCTGTCTGTCGACTCAGGGAGAGGTCAGTCATCAGTGCCCTCACTGAGGACTCCTCAGCTGGGTTGTTACCTCTGTCCCGGGTCCTTGGATAACCAGGCTCACTTTATTCTGCTGCATGTCATTGCTTTATTGAAGATGCCTGTGTGGAACTCAGAGCTACAAAAACAGCTCCTTCTTTTTTTGCCCCGAGGCGGTGCTTTTCAACGGCAGCACCACGCTGCGTTCTATAAGTTATGGTAGTAAACAATCTATGACGGTTAGGATTCCTGTCCTTTCCCTCCAGTTGGTTCAACCACAGGTTTGTGATCACGCTTGACAGACTTCACATCCCACGCTAACCTTCTCTGTAATGCAGGAAGTCACAATAGAAAAGAGCAGATGTGATTCACAAGTAACGTTTTGATGATTTTTACCTCTGACTTCGGAGGCCCTGGTTCAAGTCTGCTACCAGCAGATTCAAGGAAAGTTCCGTTATTTTCCAACCCAAGCCATATTTGCGTATTGTTTCTGGGATTAAAAAAAAGAATTAAAAAAAAAAAGATGGAGGACCAAAATTATTTGAATCCTTTCCATACTGAGCGAGAATGCTTTGACTGTTACAGGGAAACCACCTGGGGCCATCGCGTGGCTGACAATATCATTAAAACATCCAAGAGACAAACTTCTCTCCAACACATACAAACGAAGTCACTCTAAAATCTCCCACGATGCCTCTTGGCTGTCTCATCTACTTGTTGTTTTTTGGGACACATGAAAGACCATCTCAAACACGGTGGTGTTAATCCTTTGATGCACTGCTCTGTAGCGTTGAGTTCGGCAACTGGAAATATTCATCCATGACTTAAGAAATGAATTATTCTTATACATGACGCATTGACTAAATGCTCCTCTCTGACTGTGTGTAACGTCTCCTGTACAAGTCCCCACAACACACGCCCGCGGAATGGAAAATAAAACTTAAAGTATCTTTTCGATGATGCAAGACACCATTTATAACTGGAGCCTCACAGAAGCTTCGCGAGCAGCCTCTGATGTGGACAGTTGCCCTTTTAATATCATAAAATCAATTTTATTCATACAGTACTGTGTAAAAGTATGAGGCAGTTTTAGCCCTGATCTCAACACCATCGAGTCTGCTTGGGATTACAAGAAGAGACAGAAGGATTTCAGTCAGCCTGCACCCACAAATCTGTGGTCAGTTTTCCAGGGTGTCAAGACCATCCCAGCTGCCCAGTTCCTTTAAAAAACTGTTCTCAAGTGTATCTAGAAGAGCTGGTGCTGTTTTGAAGGCAAAGAGTAGTCACAACAAATATTGATTTTGTTGAGATTTCTCACTTGTTCGCTCACTTTGAATTCTGTAAATTGATAAAAAAAATTACATTTTATATTTTTGTTAAGTATTATTATATTTTGTTAAGTATTATTAAGTATTCTTAATGTACCACATTTCCCTACACCCACCTAAATCTTTCGCGCAGTACTAAACGTCCCAAGATCACACATTTGCATCCGACTGCCTCATAGTTCATTCAGCACATGAAACCTGAGACCCTCGATTTGTTTAAATACTCTCCAAAAAAAATGTAAATGTGGTTCAGAGGGCGACAGGTAAAGTCCCATCGGGCTGAACGAATCCAGGTAAAGGGAACATTATGCAACAATCTAAATCTTACCAATGAGAAATTGTCCTGACCTCTTAAGGCCATGATCTACATCTTTTAAGGATTTAGTTCCAGACTGAGCTTATCTGATTCTGCTTGCTTCATATATAATGTGTTGGGAAGCTGTGCTAAATAGATACGAAAACATAACTGTCAGTGAGTAATTGCTGCTCACTTGAATGTAAATTGTGCAGAAAGCCAACTTTAGCATGAGCACATTTATTGATGATTGTTACTCCAGTGTGAAAATTGTTCAATTTTTGAGAGACTGAAGGTTTCGTCTAGGTCTCGGCCGTATCTTGACTGAGTGTCGTTTTGCTCTTGATGTACGTAGAACCAGTAGTGCTCTGAATCAAAAGGGGAGTTATATCAATAAGACACAAACACTGATGTGCATCAAAACACATTGGAGCCCAATAGGGCACAGGGATGTGGCGTGTTTGCGGCATGCTTACGTGTCATGGTAACCATGTGAATTGCAGTTGAACCCTAAATGTAGTGGAAAGACGCTCGGAAAATAGTGAGTACATTTCTTGCTTGAACTTCTGATTTTGTGCTCGGGTGAGCGTGTCTGGAGGCGGAGACGCGTGCGTGTGTGCATGTATTAAAGCACCACTTGCAAGAACATTTGGTTGTTTTTTTGATACAGAAATGGCAGCACAGCAGTGTATATTGGTTAACTTGTGCCCCATGCTGTGGAAAACACATACACACACACTGATGAGACACAGTCAGGTGCCGGCATGTGGCAGCTTCGGTTGAGTCACAGTTGTCTTGTCACCCCTCCTTGCTATGAACCTATTTGACCCAGGCCACACACACCTACACAAACAAAACAACTCAAAGCCACATACACCAGATGCAAACATGTATTTGTAGCCCGAAAAGGAAGTAAAGAAGATTAAATAACACACACACTCCCCTCCTGAGGTGTAGACATTCACACCCCTCAGTGATTCTGACAACATGGCTCATCTGTCATCACGCGCACACACACACACACACACACACACACAACAGAGGGAACAAAAATAATGACCTGTGTGTGTGTGTGTGTGTGTGCGTGCGTGTGTGTGTGTGTGTGTGTGTGTGTGTAAGTGTGGGCATGTGTGCATGTGTGCAAACAGCATGCACATTCCTGGAGCCGCTGACCCGGGCTCTGTGGGTAACCATGACGACCACTGCTTCACCATGGAGACAACCGTTACTCCCTTTACTCGCCCTCCTCCTCCTTTCTTGCTCCCCACCCCGTCTCTCTCCGTACACCAATAATATCAGCCGGTCTGCAGAAGAAGATGATTTTAGAGTTTTTAGAGTGTTGTGCCGCAGCAACACATCGTCATGGAACATTCATGTAATATCTCATTAAAGTTTTTCACAATTATTCGTGCACAATCCGATAAATGTCCGAAAGTGGGTTTCCATCTGTGAGCTTGTGCCAGACGGCAACGCCACCTCACTTCCAAACGTATTAAGAGATGTGCTGACCTTCTGTTCAATTTCTCTGATGGCATGTTTAGTGGATGGTATGTTTGGTTTTAGTAGGCGTATGTGACCTTGTCTGGTTCTGTTCGTGGGGCCAGTGCTGACTTTGACTTGCAGATGCTGGAAATGTGACTGGATAAAACAGACATAACAGGGTTCAAGCATCACTTGAAAAGACGCCTCTGAACATTGTCTCAGATGTTTGGGGCTGCCAGAAAAGCCTCAACTCAAAGTTAAGGTCTTGGTTTGGAGGAGTGTTGCGTGGGTCTCTAGTCATGCAGAAGTGTTGGGAAGGGTTAAAACAACACCAGCTGAAATTTAAATTTGTCTCTCTGTTGCAACATGTGGATGTTTCAGTTTCAGGAAGGTCCAAGGTACACTGTTGCGTTTATAAGGTTTCGAGAACGCAGGCCTTTTGTCAGGCTGCATCGGTAACTTGTATGTCTTTGATGATCATTCCAAGTGTGAAAAAGTTTAGGCTCTTGTAAAGTTTATCAGTTGATTCTTGGTTTCTGGGCCTTCCCTTCCAATCTGGTAGATGCTGAGATGAGAGAGGTTTATCTGATAATCTGTTGGCTGAAGTTGAGGCTGCTCAAAGAGAAATGCTGCGTCATCTAAGATATGATCTGCATGTGAGATCATTTTTTTCATTCTACAACTGTGTTTGAAGCATTACAAATTTAGATTTTTGTGTAACTATAATTACAGGGTGTCCTATGAATGAATAAAATGAGTGGTTACCATCTTGTTCCTTGTAGCTGAAAATGATATGTGGCTATTCGTAGCGAGTGAGAGCTCATATCTGTTTTTTTGTACTTTGTGAGATGATGAATCATGGAGATTCAGGACAATGTTCAAAAATAATGTCTCCTGGGGAACTTAAACCTTATTCTCTTTCATATGTGTATTATATTTTTATTATATTTTATACAATAATAGAAACACATTTAATGTCAACACACGCCTTTTTCTTTTAGGTGACTAACAAACCTCTCAATAACTTGAGTTTAATCAGAATGCGTTTCTAACTTTTCATGTGCTTCGTCACTTTTAGAGAGTCAACAACTTTTTCTATGCGTTATCTAAACGAGTGAATGCCCAGCTTTTTAATCAGAGGGAGTAGGTAGGCCACCGCTCTGAATTGAAGCCCCAGGTTTTGATTTATGTGATGAAATTTGTCTTGAGAAATTGGATTCTACAGCTTATTTCCTCTGACAGGTAATCATGAACAGTAATATGGGATTTTTTTTTTTTATGTAGAAGACATAAAGGGTCTGATTTGTTGGTTTGAGTTGTTCACCTTCACCACAGTCTTCATATGCACCAGACTAGTAACAGCGCTAACATATCAGAGAATAGCAAAGAGTAAAAAATAATTAATTTCTTTCTTTACCCACATAAATAAAGAAGTGCTTTAGATGTCTTGATAATGGAAAAGCATCCAACTGTATATAAATAATAATTATACCTCGATTAGCTGTTTAATTAGAAAGCTGTTGCTATACCAGGATACAAGAATCAAGGAAGAATTGATTTAATTGATGGTTGGACGTCTGCCTCCACAACAGTAGGTGGTGCTGTGCCACACTAAGCAGGTTCGAATCTTAATTTCTTCTGGTTCCCCTTTTGTATCACATACCAAGCAAGTTAGGAAGCAGTGTCAGTTCAATGGTGCTGCTTTCCTCGACTGTCTGCTGTTTGACATCCGGGTTCAATACCGGAGCGCGACCTGTTGCTCATGCGTGGACTGCCAAAACCAATTTGGAGTCACCTGGCATATGTACAGGCCTGAACTGATTCCCAACCCATCGTTTGCTCGTCTGACTTTGAAAATATAGATTTCACTCTGATTGGCATGTTAATCTTTATTTTTAAAATCTCCAGTTTTAGTCAGTTTAGAATGTTAAATCAAATGTTTCTGACATCATGTGCTGAAAGGCAAAGTTCCCTGCAAATGTGCAGAAGTCGTCCATCCACATTTACATGCGTATTTGCTGGATCCCTACATCCTGATCTCGACACGTTCATGCCACTGATCCATGTTTGGTGCTTTCAGTCGGAGGTTTTAACCAGGAAGTGGTGAGGGGACGACGGATGATGGCCGACTCATAATCATATCGTCATCAACAACCTTTGCAAATTTTAAATAATCGTGGAGAAGGAGAAGTTTTTCATCAGCTGTCCCCTAAATTGAATTGTTAAGAAGAGTGATGAGCTATTCCTTTGTGTGTATGCAGAGGTGAACACCTTCTCTCCTCACCTGCTGTTCGCTGTGCTTTCAAAAAGTCAATTTTTTTGAAATTTAGAAAGGCAGGCTCATTTTAAGATTGATGACCATGGATCTTTGAAATCTCATTACGGGTACTGAATGGATTCTGTGGCCCTTAGGGACAGAAAACTTGCTGCAGCTATAAAACACCACATAAAAACATTTCAGATCGAAAAAAAAAAAAAAAAGCGAAAATCTGAAATGTGAAGTTTTCTTTCCACAAAAGTAGAAACCCCTTTTCACCTACTGAAGAAAGACAGCATAAATAGTTCTTTGTTAAACCCTTTGTTGTTTCTGGAATTAATACTGCTGCTGCTTTTAGGAGATACAGCGCCGAGTTCAGAGTCAGCGAGGATTTACTGTGTCCAATTAAAAACACAGATCTGTTGTAAATCCATTTCGACTGTGCACCGTTGAGCTCTCAGTGACACACGCTGGGTTGATCTCTGGTGACATTGACACATCCTTCACACCTCTGTGGTGGTGTGAAGATGAAATGAAAAGGAACGTGTCAAAAAGTGAACAAGCGTCGGATGATGCCGGGTGGGTCAGTGGTTCAAGGCCAGTACCACCAGGCCGGTGTGGTTCTCTCCCACTCCTATTGTCTCACGTCCTTCTCTTAATCTAACAAAGAGGCAAACGCTTCAAAATCTCTCACTTTCCGTCCATCCATCCATTTTCTTCAGCTTATTCCTGTTAAAGGTTGTGTGTGTGTGGGGGGGGGGGGGGGGGCTGGAGCCTATCCCAGCGGCTTTCGGGCAAGAGGCAGGGTTCACCCTGGACGGGTCACCAGTCCAACACATAGAGACAGACAACCATTCACGCCTACGGTCAATTTAGAGTATCGATCAGCCTCGTCCCCTCTTGATGTCTTTGGACTGTGGGAGGAAGCTGGAGTACCAGAGAGAACCCACGCAGGAACAGGGAGAACATGGAGACTCCACACAGAAAGATCCTGTGCACGAGCTGGTATTCGAACCCGGAACCTTCTTGCTGTGAAGCGACAGTGCTGACCACTGCACCACCGTGCCGCCATCTCTCATTTTATTATTCCAATTATTTTAGTGAAGTTTACTTCGTCACTGCTAGATCACAACCGTTACATGCGTCTTCCCTCCATGTAGCCTGACTTAACCGCCCAGGGGTCAGGAAAGCGGGTGAGGGATCATATCTTTGGACTCACACTTACTGATTGTCCCTCCTCACCACTCTACCCAGATCTGCAGTGGGACTTGACCTGGCCTGAGTACGATGACATCATTACTGATCTGTGTTGTCAAGTCCTGATGGGACAACATGCGGCCTCCAATTCTCCTCGTGACAATTTTCCTCCACATCAGACCAAAGTGAACTGTTTGCCGTCATTGTTTCGGAACAGTCGCTCGCATACATACCGTGTCCAAACCCACGTCCTCGGAAACACATACAGTGAATATCTTTAATGTAGAATACGTAGGGAATAAACAGATAATGTAAAATGAATAACTGATCATAAACGCAGGCCTAGAAAAAGGATATTGCCTTAATAAGACAGAGTGTAGCATGTGATGAAGGCTAGATTTGAGTTAAAGTCATAAAATGAAAATTTCCATATTTTTCCATCATGTTTTTTAATTGAAGTTGACTGGAAGTCTTGTAATTCCATCATCCTGTGATATCTTTAATTTTTTGCTGCCAGTTTTGCTCTGTATTTTGTGATGAATCAGTTGACATACCGCCATCTGTCCCAACAGGTACAATGGAAAAAAAATTGAAAATAAATGTCGTAAATAGTAAAAAAGAAATTTTTCTATGTTCCCATGATCACACCACAGCACAGGTGCTCCAGTCCTCCGCTGCTGTTGTTTTTCTTCTTCCTTCTGTCTTTCTTTCATCTCATCACCTCCACTCTTCGTCTGCATTCATCCTTCCTGTCTGTTCATCTGCGCCGTTTCGCTCCTCATCACCTCCTTTTTTCATCTCCTGTCAAATGATCTCTGAGACTGGTTTGATCCCCAGACCAACTCCCTTCTCCTTCCCCTCCCGTCGATCTGTCAGTCTCGCTCTATTCCTGATTGTCTGCCTATTTCTTGTTCTCTTTTCTCTCTCTCTCTCTCATTCTTATGCTCATCTGGCTGCTCTTTTATCGCTCCTGTCTTTTGCTTTTGTTCCTTTTTCTTATCACCTTACATGTCTTCTTCCTATGACCTTTCTCTTTTTTGTCCATTCTCATTCCCATTTTTATTTCAGCTTTCCCTGATATCTCTCCTTCTACATCCCTTTTGCATTATTTTACCACCTTTACTCTTCATCCTGTTATTCCATCCATCCTTTCAGCTACATTACGGCACCAGAAATTTGACTTCTTATCTTTTTTGGCGAAGAACTACAAAAGCCATTTGTCAGAACTTTACAAAAACTCAGGATTTTGTCACATTTAACCACTTTAGCAGTGAGTTTTTGAGGAAATCCTATTATCGCCACTTATAAACATTGGCAGTGGAAGGCCACATTCAGGAGACAATTCCATTGTTGTGCACAAGTCTCCTTCATCTGACTTTTATTAAGTGAATTTCCCACTTGTCTCAAAGCTTCTCCCTTCTCTTAAATGCTAGCACCTTTTCTTTGCCTCTTATCAACAATTACCTTTTGTCTCCCTCTTATTGTCTTCCACCATTAGCTTACCAGTCCGTCTCTCCACCCCTCCATCGGCTTTCTTTCAGACTCTTTGACCCTCCTCTCTCTCAGTATTCTCTTCAATTTATCCGTTTCCATTCTGTTCCTTCTCCCTTCGTTTCCTCTCACATTGACATTTCTCTCTTTCCCTCGCTCTCTCTCTCTCTCTCTCTCTTTCTCTCTCTCTCTCATGCTGTCCCTTTCATTCATTGGCTGGGTCTCTCTACCACCACTCAGTCTCCTTGCCCTCCATCCCTCACACACACACACACACACACACACACACACACACACACACACACACACACACACACACACACACACACACACTCTACCTCATTCATATTCCACCTGTGTCAGTCTCCTTGGAGTTGTCTGAGGGAATCTAATCCTCCTTCAAATTCATCTTTTATTCTTCTTATTCCCTCTCCGACTCAAGGTTCTTATTCGTCTCTCTATTCTTCTCATCCTTGTGTTTGGGTGGGAGGTGTAATGGTTTGTGTAGATTTTCTTCAGATTTTGTTGTGTACACAGACAGACAGACATACATACATATATTTATTTATATATATGGAAAAACGCTCATATATCAATCAGTAGACATGCATCGCATGTCAACTCGCTAATAAAATAACATCAAATTGCATTAGGTGTCTGAAGACATTTCCCAAAGGCATCTCATTAAAAGCAGACGACACAACAGCCAAGGCCAAGGTGAGGTGTGAGAGAAAGGAGTGAAAAAAGTAGGATGAAAAAGAAGAAAATCCTGTCTTGTGTCTGTAGAGGACAGCCAAGGATGCTTTCAGCTTTAAAGAGAAACACTGGTGTGATTTAGGTTTTTTTCCCCTTTAAACAGCAATGTTAGGTAGCTAGGCCAAACATAACATCAGACAACATTTTTACCTTCAACAGTGTTGTTTTACAATGGGATACAGTTGTAAAATGGGTAAAGAAACAATGTGTGGAGGTCGAAATCTAACCTCCACTGTTTTGCCGTTCGCCGGTGACATCTCAGTAGCGGATTTTCTGATAAAGTGATAAAGCAACATTTCTCTGTGCAGTGTAACAGTCTTCAAAGTGTGGTTCCAGGGTATTTTAAGGAAGTTTCTGGCACAAGAAGTGATGAGCAACTTAGTATGTTTCCAGTTTAAACACTGAACAAATTAAAATGTTCGGCGCGGTGATCTCCACCACCACAGAAATCAGCACCTCAAATTTCATCACGGTAAAATCCTGCACAAGAACCATCAAAGTATCATTTAATTACAAAGTTCAACATGGCGACACACCACAGAGTTTAAACCGTGATGACAAATTCTCTCCAGCGATATAAAAACTACAATATTCCCATATGAACCTGATTAAGATAATACTCACTGCTGTGTATATTCTGATTACCTTCACCTGAATACGATCATAACTGTGGTAAGAAGGACTAATTAAGACATTCCTTAGCTGCATTTGAAGTGTGTTATGGACGTGTAAACACTTTATTCGTACCATGAAATCCCACCAGAGTTTTTGCAGCATTTTGCAACATGTAGCATTGACACTCTTGCTCGTAATCACAGAGTTTTGCACAACACGCAGCATGACGGTAGGCGTTTCAGGTCAAATTCCAAGGCTGCTTCGTAGCATGGCAATATAATCATATTGTTGGTGTTAATGTAAAGACTGACAGAGTGATCTACACCCGCAAGCCCTCAGATGAATTTCATCACAATATACTCAAATTTCTTAGCGATATCAACTATATATTGAAAATAGGTCCTCTGGATTACAGAACTGGAATAAAATCAAGATTATTTCTAACAGCTGAAATGTTCTTTTTTTTCCATTTATTTCACATGGACTCCAGGAGTTTGATGGAAATTTGTCTGTCATTTCTAAAAGTGTTAAAGCTAATAGCTATATCCTGCCGATGGCCTCGAACATGCTTCAGGATACAGGATTGGCAGTTTGATCCAGATCACTTCCAAAGGTCAATCTCTTGTTCCTTTTAATATTACCTTGTTTTTAGCTAACATCTATCTACCAAATTCAGTCAAAATCCATGCATGACTGAGATATCCTGCTAAAAATCTATCTCTATTTGTCTTTCTCGGTAGAAAAATGTCTGAAAAAAGAAAAGCTTCTCCTTGTCTCCTACATATCTTCCTTTCATTCCTCCTGCTGTGGCTATCACGCCATGTTGGGCTAATGTGCCCCCCCCCCCCCCGTCAAATCCACACTAGGATGACAAACCCAAAAACTGAGTCTTTTGAGAGTCTAAAAACAACTGTCATGATTTAATGTGGACTAAATGGAGCCTGCCCAGACATTACTTTCTCACACACTGGTGGCAGCGAGTGAACACGCAGGTCGGCGCCGGCCCCACCATTTGGAGTAATCTGCTCACAACTCAAGTGGGCAGGAGGATCTGGGGATTGAACGAACAAGTACCCGCTGCCTCCTCAATCGCCACGAAAACGTTGTAAAACTGCACATCATTTTCTCAGGTAATTGGTGTTTTGAAACATAGCCGGCTGAGTGCGGACTGCCATCCATCTTCCCCCCTCCTCCTCCTCTCTAACAGGCCAGTGGGTCTCCTGGTGAGAGCTGACCTTTCTCCTGAAGGAGAGAGAGGGAGACAGGCAGCAAACCAGTGTGTAAATGGGTCAATGAAAACTTCCCGGGATAGAAAGATGATTATTGTGCTCACATATGAAGTGTGTTGGAATAAGGAATGATCAGCGTGTGTGTGTGTGTGTGTTTGCTTCTCATTTTGACACCACGTGTGAAAATTATTGTGTTTATGTGTGATATGGGTCACACTTTACCATGTGTGATAGAAGGTGTTGGTGTTTGTGTGTGTGCATGCGCCTGTGTACATGCACTGAACATACCATATGTCTGTGTTTGTGTGTGCTGAGCTGATGGTAAATAGAGATATTTACAGAATCGTGTCTCCATGTGGTAACCATGACGACGTCACAGTGGGAGAGGCTGCCTGTCTCAATGCATTATGACATCAATGTTTAACATGCACGCACACACACACAAACACACACACACTTTTTAATGGCAAATATACTCACACTGTTGGTGAATGCGGCTGGTAAACACACATAGTTGCTGTTGGTTACACACACAATCTGGGCATTTACATATAAATACACACACATAATGCCAACCTGCAGGTGTGTGGCACTCCAGCCTCAAGTGGAGAAATACACACACATTCACACACATACACACACACACACACACACACACACACACACACACACATACACATACACATACACAAACAAATTGTGCATACATACTGGAGTGGAGCAGGAAGAAAATCTGTTAACACTCAGAGGGAAGCGTGCTGGTTTCTGAAGCACCCGCTGCACTCTGCTGCGGGTGTGTGTTCGTGTTAGCAGTGGGAATTTAGTTGGGATGGTTAAAACAGGATAAATCCTGACTTATCGCATCTGAGGTCTAATGTTTTTTCACAAAGGCAGCGTCTTCACAAAATTTAAGTCTCTTTATTTGATATTTGATGGTAAAACTAAAAGTGAAACTGGTCAGTCAGACGGTATGAAGAAAAATAGTTCCATTGGCTCTTGCTGGTAACATATCTGACTGTCTTGAGGCGGGTGATTTTGGGCTGTCTCACACGTGAAAGATGACCAGACAATATCTGGGGTCATGGCTCTAAAACGTCATCTGTTAGAGCTGGTCAAAGATGGCTGATGTCCAGCGCTGGGTAACATTACTTTTATAAGTAACTTCTTACATAAAAGAATTACATACAGAGAAAATGATCATGTTAATTTAGTTATTTGAGCACGAAGGGTTCATCAAAAGTGGAAAAAAAACTTTGCGTTCCTTGTGCATGTTGATTAGCATTATAAGGGAGGCAGTATTCCCTTTACAGCGCTTCATAAATAATCATGTTTGGTGAATTAAACAATCAAGAGGATTCAACTCAGCTTAATGAGAGATGAAGTTGCATGTATGTAGCTCATGTCCTCCAACATGCTACAAGCTTGTTAACTTCGCTAAAAGTGAAAACGTGTAATATTTAGCTGGTGCTGTTTTGGCATTATAGCACCGAGGCAGTGACACCCAGTGTTGTGGAGCTGCAGGCGATGTCCTCTGCAGCAGACGGATCATCAACCTGACACAGTTTACATTTCACTATGATGTTCCCCCCCACAAGTTAAAGAACTTCTGCCACGTGAATGCTGACTTCTCTGACATGTCACCGGACATGCTCACTGCCACCTGGACGTTAGTGCAGGTACGCAAAGTAGGAGAGAAACAGGAACAGAGCCACTACATGAGTAATTTTTTACATCGACTAATTACATATTTGGGAAAGTAGCTGGGCTGCACGGTGGTGCAGTGGTTAGCACTGTTACCTCACAGCAAAAAGGTTCCGGGTTCAAGTCCCGGCTCGGGTGCAGGATCTTTCTGTGTGGAGTCTGCATGTTCTCCCTGTTCCTGTGTGGGTTCTCTCTGGTACTCAGCTTCCTCCCACAATCCAAAGACACCAAGAGGGGACGAGGCTGATTGATACTCTAAATTGACTGTGAGTGTGAATGGTTGTTTGTCTCTGTATGTTGACCCTGCTATGGACTGGCGACCTGTCCAGGGTGAACCCTGCCTCTCGCCCGTTGATGCTGGGATAGGCTCCAGCCCCCCTGCAACCCTTAATGTAGGAATAAGCGGAAGACAATGGATAGATGGAGAAAGTAGCTTGAAAAACTGACAGTATTTTACTAGTTACAATGAAAACGTAATAAAAGCAGTGTTAACACTGCAGACGACAAATATTTGCCAATTTCGGATGATCATCCGAAGTGAGACTGCTGCTACAACCTCCATCAGTTAACCAACCAATAGAAATGCAGCAAGAACTGTTGAGTGCAACACACAGGAATGTTAACTATAACTGACCTCAAGCTCTCTTTGCACAATTACCACCGCGAGTTAGCTTCTTTCCTCCATAGCCATGCCGTTGTTCACATTTTTTCTATTCCTCCTCATTGGGAGGGGAGCCACTATTGCAAAGGGTCATTTTATTGTTTCTCATTGCTGTGGCAACTAGACGCAATGATGATGATGCTATGGACTTGATTCAGAGCCGACTATTCCGTTCTTGCACAGTGCACAATGTACATACATCAAACAGGTAATAAACTTGTAAGATGGAAAAAAAAAAACCTCACAGTCTGCATGAGCTGACTAAGATCAGACCCAAAGGCTGGTTCACATGGTCTAACCCAGAACGGTGAAGGGTCCGAGTCACTAGATCAGGCAGATAATCAAAAAATTAGGTAAGAGTTCATCTCTAAATGTCTCAGGAGTCAGATTCTAGGAGTCAGATTGATTATTACACATCGGAGTGATGACCAAAATTGTGATAATAACACAAGTGTTTCATTACCCATCAGCATAGACACTGAGCAATCAGATGCTGGGATAGAATCATCAGCAGAGAGGTGGACACACACTTTCTGCACCAATAGCTGCGTTAATAAACTGGAGAGCAAAACAGCAGCGAGACATCAGTGTGTTTGAATGAGTGGAGATGCCTGCTGTTGCTTTTTCCATCTGTTGGTAAAACAGTTTGGATGGTGTATCAGTGCATTCTGGCAAATGTAGAAAATCACTACCTGAGTTAGAAGTAGACAAAGCAGCACCGACATCTCAGACTGATCATACGGCACGGTTTAAAAGAATATGTAGGAGGCTCTGAGGATGATATTGAGCTGAAGTTGTGTTTCCAAATACTATACATCACTTGTGTGTGTGTGCGTGCGTGCGTGTGTGTGTGTGTGTGTGTGTGTGTGATGTGTGTGTTTGTATTGCAGGTATGTGGGCAGTAAAGACAGGAATTGAATGGAGAGAGACAATGAGAATGTGAACAAGAGAGAGACAGAGACAGAGAGAGAGAGAAAGACAGAGAAGGAGAGAGTGAATCATTCCCTGAACAGACCACCTCAACAGCGTGATATCAGATGCATTATTTGATGATTGGATCGCTGGTTACAAAAGCTGATAGATCTCTGCCTGAAATTGATTTCTGTCTGGATGTCACACACACACACACACACACACACACACACACACACACACACACACACACGCACACGCACACATACACACACACACACACACACACACACACACACACACACACACACACTGGCAAGAAAGCCAGGAGAAACTAATTACCAGTTCACGGAGCGTCTGAGAAACCTGAACTTGAATGAAAACACCTGAAGGACTGGCAGGCTGGCAACTAGAGACAAAATAAATTGGGAAATTAATGTTCTATTATTGGACCAGGAGTGTATGCATGTGTGTGTGTGTGTGTGTGTGTGTGTGTGTGTGTGTGTGTGTGTGTGTGTGGGTGTGGGTGTGTGTGTGGGTGTGCGGGTGGGTGGGCGGTCTGGTATTTTCACAGGGTCTGATGATTTGATTGCCTGTAAGGTCACTTCGGTCCTGTTCAAGGACAATGAAACAAGCCAATGAAATATTAAGTTTGAGAGGCTACGATCTGTTTAAGTCTAAAATATTGTCAAGCAAATTAGAACCGGCAACAATCAAATCTTTTATTTCTGATACTTAACTTGACCTCAACAACTTTTTTCCCCCAGTTCAGTGTTTGCAGTGGTATCAGAATAGATATTCATGATACACATACACAGGCTTGTACCTTTGCCCTTTTTTCTGTTCTCTTTTATTTTTTGTGCCAAATGACATATTTCATGGTCATCATTCATCTGCTTGTGGGTTGTCTTGGTTCCTGGTGTGAATTTATTTTTGATAAAGAATATGCTGAATTGTGAATAGAGGAATTGAACAGGAAATTTACTTCTGGAAGGTGAGCGGTCACTGTTGAGGTCGACTACAACAACTCCTCCTCGTTCTGATCAAATGTATTTATTTTTATTTATTCATATAGACACTGTATCCTTGTGGAAAGAATCAGTATAATATTGTATCATAGGCGGCACGGTGGTGCAGTGGTCAGCACTGTCGCTTCACAGCAAGAAGGTTCCAGGTTCGAGTCCTGGCTCAGGCACAGGATCTTTCTGTGTGGAGTCTGCATCTTCTCCCACAGTCCAAAGACATCAAGAGGGGATGAGGCTGATTGATACTCTAAATTGACCGTAGGTGTGACTGTGAGTGTGAATGGTTGTTCGTCTCTATGTGTTGGCCCTGTGATGGACTGGTGACCTGTCCAGGGTGAACCCCGCCTCTCACCCGTAGCCACTGGGATAGGTTCCAGCCCCCCTGCAACCCTTAACAGGAATAAGTGGAAGAAAATGGATGGATGGATGGATGGATAAAACCATGAGCTCAGGTCACCTATTTGTGAGTACTCGAAAGCACACTTTTTGAGTGAAGTATTACTTTAAAATAGTTTTAAATATGAAGTATTCAGCAGTCAATATCAAGATAAATTCTTTGCAATGAAATAACAATCAATGTTTTTGATCCAGATCTCTGATCGTACATTAAAATCTGCTTTAAGAGCAGTTGTCTGCATCGCTTTTGTAGGGGAGGTTGTGTTTTCTCATGAGTCCTTTGGTTTATTTGTTCACTTGTCAGCTGGATGAAGCTAAATTCACCAACAAGGAACACTACTGACCTCTCCAGAGTACACTTCTATTGTATAGTGCAATAAAAGTACAGACTGTTCTGGTCTTTACAAGCATACGTTTGGCTGCTACTGAGTAAAACTCACAACAGTCACATATTCTTGTTCTTTCAGAAACTGGTCAAATAATTGTTCCGATTTTCATTCCAGGCTTTAGGATGATTTTAGGAATCAACGAGTTCTGCAGCTGTCGGCCACTGCTATGTCTCTGCATCTGTCGTGTAAAGGAGTAACATTAGTGGTCATGGTGATGTTGCTGCTGGTGCGTGTGTGTGTGTGAGGATGGGGATGGGGGGTGTGGGGGGAGTGTTCCTCTCTGTCAGAACTCTTCTGTCACACTCCGTAATGATCAAAGCCCTCCCTGGGACCCCCTACCGTACACACTCACACAACCAGCCAACTGGACAGGAATTGCTCAGCCATGCAGGCGGCGCTCCACACGGTTCATACAGGATCTTACCCTCACTCGCTCGCTTGCTCACTTACTCACTCACTCGCTCGCTCACTCACTCAATATATTACTAGCCCCCATCTTCTTACCCTTTTTCATAAATATCTCACAACTCCTCTCGATCTTGCCGTCACACTTCGTCTGCCATCACGTTTCCATGCTGCCTTTCTCTTTTGTTCTTACAGTGCTTACTTTGTTTGATTATCTTGAAACGAAATATTGATTCGAACTTTTTTTTGTTTTTTTGCCTATGCCTACATATTTTTCCTCTAACCATACATCACCTATTCACCCTATCAAGCCGTCCAGGCCCTTTGCTCTGGACTACCAATTGCTTCCATGTGTAGAATTGTCGGCAGCATCTTCTCCTGTGATAGTAAAAGATTTCACCTGGGAGACGTAACACATAGGAGGATCATGCTATTCCCCAACTAACCCCCAAACAAGTGCCCTAACTGACCAAGGGAGGCGCTAGTGCAGTAACCAGGACACGCCCCCTCCTCATCCAGCTTCCCACCTGCAGACACGGACTGGCCAAGCAAGTTGGAGCTAGCATGGAGAACTGCAACAGTGACCCTAGTTATGAAGCCACACAGTAATTTTCAAAGATAGTATCCCCAAATTGTTCCCATTAACTATCTGAGTCGCAATATATTTGACCTCCATTTATTTTGCACTGGATAAAGGACCATAATTCAATCCCCAAAAAAGAGGCAAAACACATAAAAAATAATTTTAATAATGATTTTACTGACAGCTGCAACCCGACTTACTGGATACAATAGTCCTTTTTTCTTGTCCTTCAGCGTTGTCTGTGACTGGATTCGGCACTTCTGACACAATGTAACAGGATGTATTCAGGTATTATGAAGCTTACAGACATGGGAGACACTTGTGAAGAACTTTATTTCCTTGTTTATATCTGGGGGTGTTCTCCTTTTAGTCTTCCCCCTACGTACGTGCCTTTCTGCCACACATACCATCACTTCAATCACATTCAAATTTTCGACAGCTTAAGTAACAATCTTTTTGTCAGGAGTTCTTCTGGCCTTGATTATTTTGTGCTGATTATCTGCTTGGGTTCAGTCGAGAGGAATTCTCCAGCCTTTCAGCCCCGATTACCCCCGCCAATGGGATTATGTTTGCATTTATGGTTTGATTTCCCATCAGCAGGATTAAAAAAAATTATCAGTCCAACATTTGAAAATAGGCGGCACAGTGGTGCAGTGGTCAGCACTGTCACCTCACAGCAAGAAGGTTCCGGGTTTGAGTCCCAGCTCGGGCACGGGATTCTGTGTGGAGTCTGCATGTTCTCCCTGTTCCTGTGTGGGTTCTCTCTGGTACTCCAGCTTCCTCCCACAGTCCAAAGACATCAAGAGGGGACGAGGCTGATTGATACTCTAAATTGACTGTAGGCGTGACTGTGAGTGTGAATGGTTGTCTGTCTCTATGTGTTGGCCCTGTGATGGACTGGAGACCTGTCCAGGGTGAACCCCCCGCTGGGATAGGCTCCAGCCCCCCCGCGACCATTAACAGGGATAAGCGGAAGAAAATGGATGGATGGATGGATGGACATTTCAAAACATTGGCAGAGGGTTGTAGCATGGGCTAAGGTTGCCAATAATGTTTTTACACCATATTTAATGGAGGTCTCCAGGCTAAGGAGTGCCCCTCTACATTCTACATACTAATAGTCTCCTCATTTTACCTTAAATTCTTTTCAGAAAGTTTCAATCAGGTAAATGTGTCTCTGAGAGCTAAAAGCTCAGGCTTCCTGCTCCAAACATTCTGTTTTCAGACAGTTTTACTACTTTTGCAACGGTCTGACATCAGCTCAATGTCTTAATATGGTTATCTGCCCATGAAGAAGAGGTGCATGCCCATCCTTGTTAAGTCTTTCTTTAGAGTTTATCAACCACCGCTCATACTCTTCAAAGCCTTGCAAAAGTGTTTTTTTTTCCAGGCATGTAGGGAAGTTAGGCAAGTGTGTAGATGGATCTTGCCCCTAGACGGTCTTCTAATCAGAAGAAATTGGACTTTAGAGAGGCAGCAGCTAAAACAGCTTGTTTCAGACAGAGGGTGAGCTGAGGGGCCGGTGAATCATGCAAAGCTGCTCTGTTGTAGTTGACTCCCAGAATAGAGAAATAGAGACGGAAATGAGCGTGATAGGTCCTCTTTGCAATGATGCCACTGAATGTAGCGGGAAAAGCTGCTATTTCTGGCCTAATTGTTAGTACAAGGAGAAAATGTGACTATCATTAAAATAAAATGTGAATATTTAATACTGGGACTGATTTTTCAGGACTCTGAATTGCATCTCTAGACTGGAAACCAGCTTGTGACTTTTTTTTTTTTGCTGTCGCTGGTGTGAATTGGTTCAATGATGCCACGCTATTGCATCTCTTCCTCTGTCTCTTTTCTTCCGTTTTCTCAATTGTGACACCCCACCACAGTTATTGTCTCCTTCTACATCTTGGCTCCTTCTCTTCTCATCTTTTTCCTGTCATCCATTTCATCCCAATGTGCTTTGAGTGGACCTTTTCTTCCAAGACAGAAGTGATTTGATTCATTTTTATTACGCACCTGTTTTGTTTACTTGTGTCTGCATAAATTCTAGCCTCTCAAATAAGTTCGAAACAAGCATATTTTTTCACCCACCAACTTTTGAAGAAGATCTGCTTGGGCTCAACTGTCCATTTATCTTAATAAAGTCGATTCGACAGTATCTGCAAGCTTGTACCGTGAGCAGAAATGGTTGATCTCCCTCCAACGCACCTGTTCCCTAAGTTGAAGGTGAAGCAACATAACGTCACGTGGTAATCATCAGTCTTCTCAGGGTTCTATTTTATATTGTCAAGAAATTACAACAGTAGAGTCTTATACCTTCAACTATTTATTCATTTAACCCTTCCCTTGCCTCATCACAAACCACTGATTCCTACTTTGCCTGTTTCATTTGATTTCTCCCTCCACATCAGACCCTGCATCAGCCCTCAGTGCAGAGAGACAGAAAATGGAGCACAGAGATGCAGCAGCCCAGCATGGGACTGGAACCACATACACACACGCGCAAACACACACACACGCGCGCGCGCACACACACACACACACACACACACGCGTGCATGCACGCGTGCACGTATGCACGCACAGACACATCAAGACCACCAGGAAGCTCCATTTGTTCTCAAATTTGCCACCTTGAAGACTGACATTATTGTCCACATGTGCAACACAGTGAGATATAATTTTGAAATGAAATAAATGCTTTTGATCCCAATTTAGTAAACATGTTGACTTTTAGTGCTGTGGAAACTACACACAGCCTACAACTGGCGTACAAAAGCAACGTAACATGTTACCAAAGCAACTGCTAAACATTTTTTCACCAGAAAGTTTAGACCATGGTTCATATTTTTGTCATCCTTTGGCCTTTTCATTTGATCCATATCAGTTTTACTTTGCCGTTGTGCGAGTGCACTAAAGAGTTTCCTACACTTGACATTGCATCTGATTTTGTAGAATTATAGATTCATTTTAAATTCCTCATATGTTCTCTCCATGTGTTTCTTGTGGCACCTTTTGACTTTTCTCACAGCTGTTTTTCATCTTCTGTTGATTTAATAGGTGACTGGTGACTTTATCAACTCCCTGTAATTTATCTGATCATTCAAACCAACCAAAAAAAGTCTTTTCACACACCAAATGAACCATACCAAGGTTCAGTTTGAGACCAGCTCCTCGGGTCGCACCAAATTCTGGTCCAGGCCGTGATCCGAGGCACCTTTTACACATTATAATATTATTTACCTATTATAGCTGTTATATTTCAGACCAAAGCAAAAAGCCTGGACCAAACAAGGTGTGAAACTCCATTAGTTCATTTGAACCTAAAATGAAACAGACTATGGCCGGATTTAAGATTCAATTTCCCTGATATAGCAATCAAACAACTAGAAGTCAAACACCAAGATGAGTGATGATAGTGAATTTTAATGAGGCCGTGCAGTATATTTTCATGTGAATGAACATCCCTTAGTTTCAAGTCCTTGACGAAGGCGTTAACACAACACACGTAGCTCATCTCCCCCACGTCTGTTGGCATTTCAGAATATGGAGGACGACACGTTGTGTATATGCTCTATGGACACACCTGAGACACCCAAGATGGCTACTTCAAATTAGCCCTCTGCTAACTTGAGTATGGATTAACAACTTAATTATGAGGTTCTTCTAGACTTTTTAAACGTTATTAGGTCAAATGCATCAAATTCTGAGTGTGAACCAATGTATTTATTTGTGTGAAGCTCAAAACCATTTATTCATTTTTTTTTTTATAATTTACAGTAACAATGGAGCAGGCTACAGCACAGCCTATGGTGTCATGTTATGTACCGTAGCTTTAAAATTCACATCACACATAAATATAAAAGTGATGTATTAAACAAGTTTGTGACGAGTATATGACCCTCACAGATAGTTGTCCCCTAAATAATGTAAACCGTATTGGTACGCTGCATTAGTTCTATAAACATGTAGGGTTTCCTTATGGCAAAAGTCCATTCAGTTTCTATATGACCAACAAGTCAGCTCAAAATACTTCCTTGCAGCATGCAATTTTCTCCTGGATAAAAGCTGGACTTCTATAAAGATTGTCGGTCCTGTGTAAAGCCATGTTTTGCTCATAAACCAAATAGGTCTATAAGCCGCTGATCTCCTATTTCATTTAACTTCCGACGGGAGGAAATTTAAAACTCGTTCTGTCGTATTAAATATATTTGTGCAGCAGTTTTTCCAACCGCTGGAATAAGTGCATCACTCTGCCTTGAGGCACTGCCAACCCACCTGAAGGAATCTCATTAGTGGTGGTTTCAGCTGAACTTGTCTGATGTCTGACAGTCCACATGATGTTTCAGAGGCTTCTCCATACTCTTGTTTTTTTTTTGGGGGGGGGGGGTGGTATGCAGTACAGGTAATAACAGGATAAGTGTGGATTTTTTACTCTGCATGGTCTAAATGAATTCAAGCCATTTCGCTTGTTAACCCAGAGAAAATGTGAAAATGCAGCAGTAAACGGCCTGCACAGGTGAATGCATTGCTAACCAGGTTACTACGCTATAGCTGGCCGGGGCTGACTGTGCACTGTGTCCAGAACAAAGCAGAGACAGAAAGAAAAGACAGACAGGATAAAAGAGCAAGAGTGAAACCCTGTGAGGACAATTAAAAAAAAACCCTGGTAGTCATCGGCTCTGTGGAGCTGAAATCCCCTCTCTCAGCGCTCTGGCTGGTGAACAAGCAGGGAGCCACAATGGCCAACAGATTCCCTCGGATTTGGAGCACAAAGGGTGGGCAGTCGTCCACCCAATAACCCCAAAAACCCCACCAACGCCCTGCCACATGCCCTCCATCCCATCTGACTGTCCGTTGCCTCTGCAGAATATCTAACTGAAACAATGGGATACATAATGTGTGTGACTTGCACAGCAAATCTTGGAGATTTTTAACCAACTGTCACTGTCCTGGTTGAGGTAATTGGACTTTTGCTCCAGGCAGTTTCTCTCTCTCTCTCTCTCTCTCTCTCTCTCTCTCTCTCTCTCACTCTCACACACACACACACACACACACACACACACATGCACGCACGCACACACGCGCACACACACACACACACACACACACACACACACACACACACACACACACACACACACACACATAGTTTCGCACCACTATTCTACTACTCTTGTTCGAGCAGTGCATTGACTTACGTTAATACTGGACAGCCTAACCCCAACAGGTGACCCCCACTAACCCTAAACCATAACCCCTACCTGAACCAAAACCTCTGAAATTACATTTTGCCACATTAAGGCATAAGGGAAGTCTTTATACCAGAAAAGGTTTCCAGTAGGTAACAAAAAGCAAGTACACAAACAAACACACACTTATGACAGGTGTGACTCTGCCTTTTGTTAGCTCTGAGTGCTTGGTTATAAAGTTTTCAAACCCTACATGTAAGTTCAGGTCAGCTCATTAAAAGTTATCGACGCTCATCGCACGAGGACCCAACAGAACTCGTGACCCGTTTCCAGTCCACATCCTTAGCTTAAGACACTCCGGCTTCTCGTTTATTGCAGCCAGGTGTTTAGCACACTTGAGTTTGGCGTGATCATTAGGTTGGTCTCAGACAATTAAACAATGAGACGATTAAGCTCAATTAATGACTAATGTCTAATGTCTCAGGAACTGTTATGTTCTCGCCTGGAGCGAAGGTACGGCGGTGGCAGCAGGTGGCTGAGTGTAGCACAGTGATGGAGCATCCACTTAGCCAAGTTACAACTACCAACCGTGTGTGAGTGTGTTTGTGTGTGTGTGTGTATGTGTCTCAAAGAACGACTCTAATCACCCGGATTGTGCCACTTGTGTTAGCCATGACAGTGATAGTAATTGCAGCAGCATTTGGCTCCAGTGCTAATAGAAGTGTGATGAGCAGCCAGGCGGGCTCTGAGGCCGCTCGCCTCTTCAGAAATGGACATCAGAAGGTCTTTAATAGGACACACATTGGATGGTCGGCGGGGGGGGGTGTTTGATGGTATTTTTCTTTATTTGCAATGGAGAGGAGGAGAAACTCACAGAGATGACAACAACTTTGGATGTGTAGGGAGAAGATGGAGTGAGTGTCTATTAAAGATAAAAGCATACATCTGATTTCTACACAACATGAGTCAGCTGACATGTCACCAACAACTCTGTAAAAGTGCATTTTTCCAACTGATCCCACATTGTCACTGCGTCCACTCCACTTCCCATGCGCCACTCAGTTATTCATATGTGAACAAGTACAACATTTTAAAACAGACATGATCAAGTCCAACATGATTTCATTTGTGTATCTGTATCTCTACCACACCTGCAAAGCCTGCGAGGGTCTCTACATCAGTCCTACACCAATGATACACAACCAGCCAGAAGTCAAACGAAGGCAGGGACACGGTGGGAGCTACAGTAGAAAGTTGGAGAAAAAGCGATACCAGTAAATATATGTATTCATCTGCCACGCAGGTGTCTCTACTCTAACACCCGCCTGCATTATTTATTTAAATACTTTCAAAAAAACACTGATTAAAAGACGTTGTGCAATTTTCAATATCTAACTCACAAATGTTCAAACGCCACTTATGTCTATATTTGAGTATAACTGCTCTGTGGAATGAATTAGAACTGATCTTTTGCATTATGCGTGTTTGACTAAAGTATAAAAGAAGACTTCCATAGGAGCAGGGAAAGTGCTGAGTGGCCAGTATGCCAGCAGCTGCAGCATACAAATCCCAAATCAGCTTTGGTTTTGTCAGCATATTTGAAGTGATGTGCATTAATAATTTGGGGCTGTGAATTTATAGTTTTTGTTTCCCTCTCTCTCTCTCTCTCTCTCTCTCTCTCTCTCTCTCTCTCTCTCTCTCTCTCTCTCTCTCCCAGAGACCCTTAGCCACTCTTCCACATCTAACCTGTTGCTGGTTTTGAAGGACAGCGAGGGTACACACTTTTCCAGTGGCGTGGAAGCTTCAGACTGTGATAAACAGCTGACGAGAAAGGTCACAGTGGACCGGGCATTTCCACCACTTGTTTAGATGAATGTTCCAGTGATGTATCTTGTTAAGGGCCCTCGCCAGGCTGCCCATAAAGGGTTGAATCTTTTCATCTGTCAGTTGGATTAAAACTGGCATCAGTGTTGATATACCGATGGAACTCTGTCCTGAATACGTTGTTGGACTTGCAGCATTCCCTCTACACGCCTATGACCAGTGCCGCAGCACAGGAGGGGGAGGAGAGATGCATTCATGTCATGTTTTTTTATTTTGCGCAACGGATGTTTCATATCCGGGTCAATTACCACACCTGTGAGTGAAGACACCAGTGAATAATATCCTCTGCTTTGCTCTCTTTTCCAAGAATTCCTCGATCACCTGTAAACTGCCCAGTACAACCACCGTCCGATCTGCTGCCACTGGAGTCCTCAGGGGTTAAAGAGATTCCGTAACAATGACACCCTGTCATTCATTATCATTAGCGTTTTGAGTGCACTGTGCTGCTTTTTACACAGACACTGTCACGACGTCCGTTGCCAGCTCAGAGACGGAATGTGACTGCTCTTTTACACGTATATACTCACCTGGAAATATTTTGTGCAACAGCTAAATGAAGCAAGGGTTTTTTATGGTAGTCTCAGCAAAATGTAAGATGTTTTATGTTATGTGTGGAGCAGACTCTACTTGATAAAGGGTATCTAGTTGAAAGAGAGCGTGTTTGAAGCTTGCAGCACTTCAGCTGTACTTCTTATATCATCGTACATGATCGGAAGCCGCGAGGCGTCATGGAGGCAGTCAGGTGGCATCCTGACTGCATGTCCAAACCAACTCAACTCAAAGGAGCAGCAGCTCTACTCCAAGTCCCGAATGGATGACTGTATGTATGTACTGTCCTGAGTGACCCAACATTTGTGTGTCTATTTCTTTTATATTCCTGGCTCTTTGTCTACATATGAACACAAACAGATATATGAAAGGTGTGTGAACACGTAGCATCTGGCCCCAGCTGTTCTTCTTAGTGCCGCTGATCAAGCGTAAGGCTTTTATGATTCAACTGTGGTGCATTCAGGTACGTGTGGTTGTAATGACCCATGTTAACATATGCATTTAACACCCTTTTTAGTATGACCGGGGTAGGGGGGGGGGGGGTTTCTCTGTACCCACCCTGAGGTTAATTCAGGCTATAATTGTCTCCCTCTTCTTACGGTGTCATTGTTAAAGTATATTATTTTGTTAGTGTCATAGTCATATGGGCCCTTGTGGGTTATTTTGTTGGTATTTTTCCCAGATCATGTCACAGCAGCACAGATCCTGGAGATGTTTTCAGTTCCCTCCATATTTTATAAAAACCAGTTTCATGCCGCTCCGAACACTCAGTCAGTACTGAACCCACAGGCTTACTCAGAAATGTCACACTATTTGTTATTGCGGCGGTATTATCAATCAAAAAAAAAAAAAAGTCGAAGGGTACAAGCTGTTTATGGTCATTTTTTACAACCTCAACTTTCTTTTTTTTAAAATTTTCTTTCTTTTTTTTTAACAGCTGCTCTTTTCGAGGCTGTCGAAGAAGAAACGGCATCTCAGTCACCCCAGCTGAGAGCGAGCGGCTAGCGGATCAGAGACTCAACTGACCCACAAAAGGTTAAAAATCTGATTTTCTGCTCTCTTGTAAATATATCCAGTGACTCATGCTAGACTGGTTTCAAAGCTGGCTCCCACTTCCAAACAGTTTCTGGGCAAATGACCAATGCTATCAAAGAAAAAAAAAAGCTTTAATTCCCATGGCATATTTATTGATCATAATACTGGCTTTTGATATGTGCTGCTAGAAGGGGGAGCTCTCCCTGAATATCAATGAAGTCCCACTGACAGGCAGATAGAGTGGGAATATCATCAAGGGCCTATTCATATTTCATGTTTTTCTATTGCAGCCTAATTCTGTTGTGTTCAATTTTGCCTGGCGCTATTCATTCTCTGCCGTTTTTTCCCTTCCCCTCGCCTATTTCAATCTCGCCTCACCTCACTTCTCCTCCTCTCTCACCTTCTTTTGCCACCACTAATATTTTGTGTATAATCGTAGTCCGCTAGAGGCAGCCAGACTTTGAAGGAAACATGAAAACCTAATTCTCCTCGCTCTTATTTTCAAAGTGTCAAAGCAATGATAAAAGCCACGTCTGATCCGTTTTTTTGTTTTCATTTTTTTCTTTACATGCTCAAGCTGGATGTCGACTAATGACCACGGGCAAGAGTGTACAGCTACACCACCCCACCTGTGTGATTAATGCAAAGAACCATTTCTGAGTAGGTTTATACATTTCAAAGCGTGGCACACACTTGTCAAAATGTAGCTTCTGACAGGGCAAACATCTGAGATCAAATTTCTGCTCATACTTGAAGTGTTTCTTCCATCTCTGCCAGGGCATTGGGGGTATTTGACTTTGCAGATGCTGTGAAATTAAAACCCCATCCTTTCCAGATTGACTGGAAAATGTTTGATTACAGCTGTAAAATCTCAGTTATGCTTCACCGCCGCGTGATACATCATCTCAGTACTGAGCAGCTTTCTGCACATTATGGCTTTTGTTTTTTACAACAGTTGCCAAAGCATGTGTGCCTTTTAATAAATCTACAGTCTTATAGAGTTTAAACTCTGTGTAAAAAAAAAAAGAAAAAAAGTGAATGTTTGGCTAAAAGTGGCAGTATTTTCTTTATTAACCACTCTATAGGCGACATGTTGAACATTTATGGTTCCGCAGGGGATATACTCACCCGCAATCTTTTTTTTTTTTTTTTTTTTTGGCTTTGAATGAAAAGTGACATCTTCATACGGATAAATTATAAATACTTAACTGACCCTTCAATTTTCTCCTCATCCAGCGGAGCGGTCTCACGGAAAATATGTGAAATGACCATGTCCCTTAAAAACATGCAAAATTTCTGCATCAGGAGGCGGATTGAGGTGGTGGTTGGTACCAGTCCCATTTACAACAGCGCATTTCATATTATCAACTGAGTATTAACTGCACTTAACACTTCAACAGTCAAGGCCCTTCATTTACTTTTTTTTGAGGGCGGGAGGGTTCTTGATTGTTTGTTCTTCTGTTTCCTCTAAACATGCTGTTCTCTGTTAGCTTTTCATTTGGAGTCTCCTGTTACAAAAAAAAAAAAAAATTCCAGAACCTGATACCAGTCCTCCAAATAAAAAGTTTGTATCAATATTAATGTGATCTGCAAGAGCTGAGGGTCAAATAAACATGAGGGATGTTACGATGACTGTATCATATCATTGCCATGTTCTTCAGATTTGCACTCGATCTGCAAAAGGCGAATAAGTGATTTGTTGTGATGAACCCAAGCAAAAGGGCCCTCCAGCCTGTCCATACTGCTCTAAAGAGACATTTAAGACGTGACAGAAATGGAATTTGCCCAAAGCCCTTAGTGAGAGTGATGCTCCACGCTGCTGTATGCATAAATATTTCTATTTGTAACAGCAACTGAGGAAACTGCTTGCTCACTGAGGCAAGACTGAATATACCAGTGCCTTTGTGTGTGTGTGTGTGTGTGTGTGTGTGTGTGTGTGTGTGTGTGTGTGTTGTTGCGTGCGAGGTAATTTCGTGTGACCAATGTTTCAGTCGTCAATTCTTCTAATGGCTGTTACGTGGGTTACGCTTTAGTATTATTACACAAGAGTTTGCCAAAAATGACAGTAAGAACACCCTTGAGTGTAATATTGCTCTTATACAATGGTCACCAGCAACATAAAAGATGTTTTTGTTTTATTTTGGGGCTTTATTCTCTCAAGATAAAATTGTTTTGCTCATGTTATCTCAGTTATACTTTACAGTAGGGGTATTGTATGTTATTAGTGGTTAATTAATGCTTAGTTAAGCTTTACTAACATTAAGTTAACCGTTAGTTAACAGTCTAATAAAGGTGTTGATGGTTACAGCAAAGATGGAATACTGGGGAGTTCAGGGTGGAGTTAAACGGGTTATGGGTACTTAATTTTCCCAACTTTACAATGAGGTCACAAAGAAGATATATAAATGGTTAATTATGCTTAAGTAATGCTTATTAAGCTCTCCTTTATGTAACTTACTGTTATTAATATACCTTAATTTTGAAGTGTTGTCATCATCTCTTTTTCTTTACAGACGTACCGGTATGTGCTCTGACTAATACGTAGAGAACAATAATTCACATCAGCAAACTCTGATGTAATGAGCCCTAGTTTCTACTCCAGGAAGTAGTCCGACCCTTACAACCTTCACACTGAACATGAGGAAGCTCTCATCAGATCCTGTCTTCATACACCTGCTTCCCCCCTTTTTAAGCTTCTCATCTTTATCTAAGGTTGCACTCCGCTCTTTTTCTGTCCTCACAGCTTTTACTTCCCTTCCCCGTCTCTTTCACAGTTAATGCGATGTGTCAGTTTAGACCACATTGAGCCTGTAAGTATTATATGTCACCAACTGTGACTTTAAGAGCTATTATTAGTATTTCAGTTCAGTTCGAGTCAGATTATGGTCTTAATGAAATTATTCTGAGTTGGATTTTGGCCATCAAAACCACAATGTATCAAGCCTTAATCTTAGTCCTCATGTAACATAATCTAGTTTTACCGTATCTCCCACACAATCACATGTGGATCAAAAAAGACCATTTTGCAATTATCTGGTTCTCTGAAGCCCCCAAACAATTGGTTTACCACATTATAACCACAGCCACAATCTACAGTATGAATGTTCAATGTTCAGCCATGGTGGAGCCAAAAGATGGAAGCCTGTAATTTTGTATCTATAAGCTTGTTATACAACATCACACTCCATGACGACATTGTGTTCCTGCATGCATGAGAGCAAATGCAAAAATCTAAGTGAATTTCATCCCTTTTTTTGTTTTTTTGTTTTTACCAGTGTGTTGGTTCGTTTTGGGGTTTTTTTTTGGGAGGTGTTTTTTTGTTGCAAACTGTGTGTCCTCATCCTTGGCCAGTTCACTTGGGATGCTTTCAATCCCATTCAGTCTGCTCAGTAAAGCTGCCGCAGTCATTGTCAACTTTAACAGCCTACATTATAGCGGCAACACTGCAAGTCTCCTTAAACCTCAAGCCGGTGTCATTCTGGCAGTTTTTGTACAAGGACGGCCGTGTTCCATCAAGAAGCTACAATCTGCATTGATCACCTCTGTAGGTGATTTCAGGCTTTGATTGAGGTGAAAACCTGCAGCAGACTATTATCTTATAATATGTATGTAATATCCCGACATCATGAACCATGAAGTGGGTGATTAATTACAAAATTTGACCCTATGATGGGACTGGTTGACGTGATTACAGCTCATCTTTGAGGTGTGGCGTGGTTATTAAGTGTCTCTATTAAGTGTGATGACAATCATCCGGTAATTGCTGAGACATATCAGCCAAAACCATGCGTGAACTTGACGGAGGGGGGCAATGGAATATTTGTTTCCCTAAAATCGTAGTGAATCATATTGCTTTATTCTTTTAATCACGCTCCTCCTCTTTATCTTCCACCCTCAAAGGATAATTCCCAAAAATACAACGAGTTCATGTCTGCTCAAATTCTGATGCACCTCTTCAGAAGTCGTTTTTTTTTGTTGTTGTTGTTTTTTAAAGCCAAATTAGTATGTGCTGCTAAATCTGCACCATAATATTAATGTGAGAAACTCTAAACATTATAAAACATTTTTGACATATCAGGAGGGGTCAATCTGACCCAAGCTCATCCTGGCCATCCTCTACTGCCCAGCGTAAACAAGATTTTTATGCTACAATTCCTGCATTTTTGGCATCAATTTATGGTGTATCAGACAAAACAAACTGTGATGGAATCTCATGTCCTGTTACTTTAAAATGTTTATTCGCAGTTTTTCTCTTTCATTATTGTCCTTACTGAGTTAAATCCCATTATTTACTCTTCAGGCAACTGCTGGAACGCTGTAATGGGCAGCCGGCATCACCTTAGTATTTGTCATTTAAATTATGAGCATGTTTGCTTACTATAGTATATGACCTCCTAGCTGTCTGTCTGCCCCACCCCCCGTTCCCTAACGAATGGTACTTGCTGCATGAAGTTCACAGATTTAAACTGCCGTTACTCATATGGTCATTTTATCCCTCAGTAGTTTCATGTTAGTTGCGCACAAATCAAATGAGAGAGAGAGAATTCAGTTAATTGCTTCACTCATTTTCAGCTGCACTCTCCCTGCCTCCTGAGGTATCCTGAGGGAGTTATTACCCAATAAATACCTAACTGTTACAATTCAGTAGCAGTTCGTGACCACATGTGGTCAAACTGAACAAGACAAATACCATCCATAGTTGATGTTTTGTTTCTTTAAAAATGCAGACCGCAACAGAATGCTTGATGTTCATGTTGAAAACGTCAATGAAGGATCTGGTATGAATTATAATGTAACTGAAGAATACTTTGCTTTTCAAGCACTAACAAAAAGGTGGACGGAGCTTTTATTCCCCACCTGTGTTCGTTTTTTTTTTTAAATTTAAAAATGAGCCCGTCATGTTTACTTAGCTTGAAGCTGATGGTGACAGATGGCTAAAAACAATATAATTGGATAAAAATGTCCATTGACAAACTGTCGAGCACATCGTCAGGTATTATCCTTGTCTTCTTTATCCAGCTGTATGCTCAGAAATTCACAAACACTTTGATTTGAGCTGAATACAAGCGATAACTCTCCCCACTTAGCGCTAATGTGTGAGCGAGCACCAAATTGGACGTGTTGTTTCTTTTTATATGTTGTTATTATCTTGTTGTAAAAACCCATTTTTATTTAACTTTTCATTTTTTGGACTCGTATGTTGAACTCACGTCTACGTCAGTGCAATAAAGTCAGCGTCAGTGTTAATAAATGCAAATACAAGTCACAGCAAAGGTTACTTGCATTCACGGTTTGAATAGGAAAATGGTCAAATCGTAATAATATTATTGTTAACATTCAAATGACCACTTTTTTTTTTAATTTACCTTTATTTTGAGACATTTTTGAGAAAGTAAAAGTGTCCTAATATCGGACGTCATCCTCCTCCTTCTCCCTTCTGGTGCCTCCATGGTTCTTAACCAGCCTGCATGCGTGCGGCGCCAGAGGAGAGGAGCACACGCTGTGCTACTGCTGACTGAGATCAGTGTGTGTGTGTGTGTGTGTGTGTGTGTGTGTGTGTGTGTGTGTGTGTGAGATTGTATGTGTGGTGGAGTTAATTATGTTTTCCACAAAAGATTCATGAGCTCATAATTCATATTCACATTTTGGAAGTAAAATGAAAAAAGAAAGACCAAAATGCTGAAGAGAAAAGACTCGCCTCCATCAGGAACATTGTGTCTATGATTATACTTGTGATTTGTTTGTTTGGGGATTTCTTTTTCAAAATAAAAGTCCATTCATTCTATTCATTTTTATGTCTTGAGGGGAACATAAATAAAACACTATGACCTATTATTGGCATGGAGAGGTCTTGAAGCTTTGAAATGAAATCACAAATCTTTTTTTTTTTTAAATGAAACCTTAAATTGGAGGGATTTTCAACTAAATGTCGAGCAGATGAGACAACGGTGATGGTGACATGTCTCAGAATAATGTTGCCTGAGGAAAGACAAAGTATCCTGTATTGCATCTAAATGCTGAGCCTTCGCAAACATCCCACTCATCAAGTATTTCAAAAGTTTTTAAAAGAAAAACTGCAGATTTTCACGAATAGATGTATCCGTGCGTATTTTGTCACCTTCTTTTTTAATTCTCTCCATCTCTCGCTTTCATGCTTATAGGACTTTTACTTTACTAAATCAGGCAGTTCAGATTAAACTTGTGTTTCTTTAACAGGGATTTTATTTGTAATTTTACTAGGATGCTTAGTTTCCTCTCCTCAGTGTCTCGTCTTGTTCTTTCCTCCCACGCAGACTCGCTCCTCCTTTTTCCTCACCCCTTCATCCCTCGCTCTCACCAACTTCTCTTCCCTCTCCACCCTTTTCTTCACCATCATCCCTCCTCTCTCTTCTTCCCTTTCTTTTTTGTCTCCCCCTCTTAAGTTTCCCTTCCTCTGTAGACATCCTTAAACTGACTTTTCATGTCCTCCCTCCTCTCTTCCTACATCCCTCTGGCCTTCCACCCCTCTGAACCTCCTCACATCCCTCCTCCTCCTCCTCCTCCTCCTTCTTCTCCTCTGCCCGGCATGACGTGGGACCAGATCAAGGAACTGTGTTGCCGGGAGTAACAGGGATTGAGAGCGACGCGTTGGAATGCAACTCCAGCGGAGCCCCTGAGAACAGAAAGAGGAGGAGGAGGAGGAGGAGGAGGAGGAGGAGGAGGAGGAGAGCAAGTATTTCCACTTTATCCCTGTGAAGTTCTTCTCTCAAATACTCTTTCTTTTTCTCTCTTTCATGCCCGGTTGTCCTCTTTTTGTTTTCATCTCCATTCCTCATCTGTCTTGTCTGTAGACATTTTGGGGGTCCCCCCCCTCTTTCACATCTGAGGAGAAGATGAAGGACCCTTATTCTCTTTCCTTTCTCCCTCCTTTTTCCGCTCTGTCTCTCCTCGTATCCTCTCCGTCTTGTTAACTCTCACCTAATCTTTTACCTACATGTTTGGTGTCTCTTTCCTGTTTGATTTGGATTCTTGTCTTCTTTTTTATCTCTCCTTTCTCGTCTGACTTTAGGGCTTGTGTTTATCGTCCGTCTGTCTGTCGGGCTGTCCACCCAGCCGTCTGTTTGGCTGCTCGCAGTGTAAATGCCAGTGAAAAAGACAGGGAGGGCAAACACATGGAGGTGCAGATGGACACACACACACACACATACACACACACATTCACACATTCCCTCGCTCCACCATGCCACCACACACACTGTCTCTGTACTTTATCAGCAGAATGAAAGTGCTTTCTGGCGGTATTTGAATGAGACAGAAAAGAGCCCTATTCAGCCCCTCTGCCCAGCTTTTATTAACACTGCACGTCACTGAGGCGACATAAGCCTCCCCCTCCTCACATTCCCTGTCTCTGCCTACTCACACATACACACACACACACACACAGACACAGACACACACAGACAGAGGGAGGTCTCCTGCTCAGGTATGATGAGGCCCCCTCCTCCCCTTCTCTCCCCTTCCTCACTCTCTCTCTCTCTCTCTCTCTCTCTCTCTCTCTCTCTCTCTCACCCCCCCCCCTTTTGTTAGCTCCTCCTCACTCAGGGCTGTTGTTACCTCACCCCCCTTCTCCTCCTCTCCTGTTTTTCACCTCTCTCTCTCTCTTTCTCTCTCTCTCTCTATTTGGAAATAAGCACAGATGCGTAAAGGGGCGGTCAAACTCCACATATCCACCGGTGGCAGCAGCAGCAGCATCACCGAGCCCGTCTCTTTGGACGAGAGGAATGAGCAGGGGACAAACTATTATTTCGGGAAGTGCCTCAAGCAGAAGAGACGAGCCTGGAGCCCACCTGTTTGAAGTCTAACCCTGTGCGCTTGGAACCCCCGCGGGAGCCGCAGGAACCCGACCGGAGGACGCTGAGACGCGGGTACAGAGGTGTAGGGGTCCCGGCTCGGATGTATGGATGCTCGCCTCTTCTTCATGCAGCGTCCCCCACCCCACCCCCCCTGAGCTGCTGTTGCACGTCTGTGGTGATCCATAAATAGCAGCAGTCCGTCTAGAGGTTGTGAGAGGAAGAGTCTGAAGGTTTATTTGCGGTAGTTTGAATGTTTTCTGCCATGAATTTGCCAGACTTGCGTCATTTTCTTTTTGTGTGTGTCTCTCGTCGCCTCTATTTTGAGTTTCGGGCTTTGATGGCGCTAGTCTGCCGGAGTCGCTCTAATTAGCGGCTTGATTGACAGCTCGGTAATTGGATTTATTTCATATCCGCTCCTTGAAGTTGTGAAGCCTCTTAAGGCGCGACAGCAATATTTTGTCAGGCGTTATTTTTGTAAAAAAAACAATAATAACATATTCTTGACTTGTGAAGGTTTTTTTTATATTAGTTTACTCATATTAATGTCAAATTCTATTCTGCTTCCCTAAACCAGTCCTTGAGCCTACAAAGCCTACAAATGCAGGACAGAACAATGTATTTCATATAAAAGAGATGGTTTATTTTATCTTGTTTAACTTGCACTGTAGAAATGTCCCCTTTCTCTTTCCAATTCCTTCAAGGGCAACATAGGAATCCTCCATAGGCCATAGTGAAACCCTGGTTGAAGACAGCACTGTCTAGATTAAAGCATTTTTAAAAGTGAAACTCTCCCTTAGAGGATTTTATCATTTATAAAATAGTCATGACTGCAGCATGTGCTTCCTAATCAAGAGGAAACGCTTATTGGTGGAAAACTGACCACTCCCCTTTAAGAGCAAATTATTTAAAGGCACATTTTTAATAAAATCTTAATAGCTTTCTTGACACCAACACAAAATCTCATCATTTTATCTGCATATTCTTGTGGCAAGTGTCTGTTCGGTTGACCAGATTTACTGAATACAGCCTCCAGAGTTGAATCTGTGTGAAAGGAATACTTGTAGAGAGTTTTAAATCACACCAACTCTACTCCCAATACTCACAAATGGTTGTTGCCAAGAAACAAATCATGTTTCATTTGACCAAGATATGTTTTTCAAATGAATGTTTGACTTGTACATGTCATGTATGTATTTTTTGAACAATCTTTGAACATTTGTGTGGGTGTATACTTATATATATTCGTGCCAGGTTCTCCAAGAACTGAGTTTTGTGCCAACAAAGTGTTGTGCCCCTGGAAAAGAGCAAAAAGAAGGAAAGCGAATCAGTTACATACTGGTGGTTGAGGAGATGAATAGATGGAAGGAAAAGGTCAAGTTTGTGCTTTAACCAATATACATATTGAGGGACTTTCTGTAGCTGCACCATCCAAGACATGGTGGCGCACTGTGTCAAGGTTCATGGGTCAAGATTAAATGTTAGGCAGGGTTTTTTTTAAAGAACAGGGTGTCTTGAGTCTGATAGTTGAAGAGATCCCTGTGGGGGGAGGAAGCCCACTGCTGAGTGGACATCCCACCCACTGCCCCACCTCAACACCAGGTGGCTTCGCTCTTACTGTGACTCACGCACCGGCTGTCTCCTGGTCGATCACTCCCCAGCCCAGTGTGGTGCCGTATTCCCAGTTTACCCACAATGCAATCCTGAATGTCATTTTCGATCAGCTGTGTGTGTGTGTTTTTTTATGGGTGTCAAAGTCTGCCTTCTCTTACCCTGTTTTCCAGTTTAGTGGCCCCTGGGAGATTTTATTCAGATTCAGTTTACTGCAGTGTGTGTATGTGTGTGTGTGTATTTGTGTGTGTGTGTGTGTGTGTGTGTGTGTGTGTGTGTGTGTGTGTGTGTGTGTGTGTGTGTGTGTGCACTTGCTCTTAAAATCCAGTCTTCCTAATGCCCAGTGCGCTGTATGGCTTTTTATTCCTATCTGACTGTACTGATGGTTCATATAGGGATGGAAGCCATGCATCGCGCTGGAAGCACAGCGCACTGGACCGTGGATTTTAGCCATTTCATTTTCACACACACACACACACACACACACACACACACAATATGTAAGTACAGTCTCAGGAGCCTAAATATGATGAATGGATGCACACATTCAGGAGACCGTGAAAAGAAACCTGTCACACTCCGAGATATGGATGCATTCTGACATAAACATGCATTCAGGAATTGATATGTATGCATATGTATGGGAATGGTGCATCCATGGCACACACGTAAAGCATCTCTCAGGAACGGTAACCCGCCTGGTCCTGTCTGGCCTGTGCTGCAGCGAGTCAGTCTGAAGCTGTCTGACTGTATCAGCTGACAGACGGCTTTCTGAAGTGAAACACACACATCTGCCACAGAATCCCAACAAGATCGATATGGAGCACAACAGAGGAGAATGAACATTAAATTGAACTGAAATGAATCAAATTGATTTGGACCGAAGAGGCAGAACTCGTTTCAGGTGACTCACAAAGACCTGGAGCAAAGTAACAACATGAAGGACTCATTTAGTCCTGGCCATTTACCCATTTCATTCTTATTCAGGGTCCCAGGAGGTGAGGTGATATCCCAGCCCCGTAAAGTGTGGAGAGCCGTGAAACACCCGAGACGACCATAACAACATTTATACGTCTGAAGTCAGTTCAGAATGTAATATCCTAATGACATAGCTGTGAGGAAACCCATGCAAACAGAATGAGAAGTGATTTAAGGACTGCTGTCAAAAAAAGAAGATATCAACAATATATTCATAACACCTCCATAATTAAACATGACATCACTGGAGGTTGTGCAGGAGACATGTTTAATGGAAAAAGAAATTTTGCTGCAAAGCATTTTGTTATCACCCTGTCAATATTGCACTTCCATCATAGTGTCAAATGCCCTTCTACACATTTGTGAACAGAGAGAAAGTTGGTACATCGACTACAGATGACTTAACGTAGCTCTCCTGCTCATCAGTGCCTATTTTCAGACTTGGCTATCAAAGTTTCACATTATTAGCAAGGGGATTTAATCAGATTGACTCAGATATGGCTAATGGGTTCCAGTTCATGTACACTCTCTGGGATCCACTTACTGTCATACTGAAATTTGCACCATCATTCATTTTATTGTTTTAACACCCTGAGCATTGCTTTTATTAACACATTCATCCACACAGACTCTAGAACCAGAGAAAATAACACAACCCACCGGTAACTAGTGAATTAGAAGAGAAAACCAGTATGTTATCATTGATTTTCCTGTGGCTTTTATATGAGAGTGTGGTCTTAAAAATCAAACTACACATAATTGGAAGTTCTTCGTGGTTTCTCCATCCATCCATCCTTTTGTTTTCTATGCAGCTTATCCATTGAGGGTTGCGGGGTTCATGGTTTCTGTAAAGTATAAATTACACTCCAAATAACCCAGTTTACCAACATGCTGTAATATTCAATGTTTTATTTCCCCTCAGTCTTTGCATTTTGAGCAGCTTCTAGTTTACTTTCTTGTTAATTTGAAGATTTCCCCAAAATATCATACTGAGTCAAGATATCCATATCTAAATCTGTATTTGGCTTGTTGCAATCATATTTTTCATTGAAAAATAAACTTTCCATGAAATTACATCCATAAATGATAGTACTGTCATTTCAAGAGCATTTTAAGACTGATTATATATCGCCTAATAATGCATTTACACTTTTCAAAGATGGATTTCTCAAGCGTGAGAGATCAAAATATCCTTAATTTTAAAAAGCCTGAATAAAATTCAAATGGCTGCAATTTTTCTCATGTAAACAAATACATATATAAATCCAGCTGGTGATATTTTGAGGTCAGTTAAATTATTGGGTTGATTTCTCATAATAATATGTTGATACATTTATTGTGACAGTCCAAATCTATAAAAAAAAAAATCTTGATTTAGTTGGGCATATTCTTAAAGTTACATGATCATGAATAGCAACTGAAATTCTTCAGGTGTGGACCTTTCAAACAAAACTGCAAAGCAAAAAGCGTCTCTGGCATGTGGGTTGGCAAGCCTGAAGATCAGCCCAGCTATAGGATGCAATATAAAATGAAAAATGAAGATAGAAACTCTGGCGCAGCTCTCTAATGCCAGCAGCTGTCTTCAATATTAAGGATCTAGGGGCTAGAGTTTTTTCTTGTGTTTGGACTCACTCCATACCCTCCGGTTAAAGGCTTCAGATACAAAAATGAACCAGTCCATCTTATGTCAGATGGCTGTGTCGCCACCCAGCATGAGTGCCACGTTTAAATAAAACACAATGAATATAATAATTAATATTTTAAGAGCCCAGATCTTCCAGTTGTCCTGGGCTCATTGTTTAGACTTTGATCTCAGACTTTAATTTGAGTTAAGGGTCATATTGTGCTGTAGGCTGTATAACAGCACATCATTGTAATGTTAGACCAGTATTGGACTGACACGGTCCCGGACTTGCCTGATAGAGACATACAGAAAGCGTCATCGAGACATTTAAGCCGGTGAGTCGGTTTTGAGGCATACAGCTTTTTGACCATTATGCCAGTATTCTTTTGCTTGCCATGACAACCAACCGTTGACATTATCCGAGCAAAGGATTTGTTGTATGAAATACAAAGAAATAAGGTCCTTAACAACGTTGCCTTACATCACTCAGTGGATGAGTTGACAAGGATATTGGGTGTGAGTCTTAATACTCATATCTTCTTCTGCCCATGCCAGTGGGGAAACTTAAATTTAGTTAGTATAAATGTGTAACTGCAACAAAACAAAACAAAAAAAAAAACCCAAAAAACAAAAACAGTACTGTACTTAAGTGCAATGTAAATGTATCTGTACTTTGCTCAACTGCATAAAGTTTAGGGTACTTTGGACTTTTAATCCATCATAGTCTGCAGGAAATACTGTACTTTCAACTCCAATACATTTATCTGAATGTATTGGTTACTTTAAAGAAATACATTTTGCATAGAAAACATGTCAAAACCCAGTGAAAAAAAAAATTTTTCAAATGTGAAACTTGCTTTCTGCAAGAGGACGCCATGCCAAACATGACCTTTAGAGGTCAGCGGTTCAGGGACAGAACACTTCCAAGCACTTGGATACACAAATTTAATGTGGAATGTGTACATTTACTTGGATCCTGAAGCAACTTCCATATTAAATACTAACCTACTTTTATGTGGGTAGAATTTTCAATGGAGACTTTTACTTTTCCTTGAAATAGGTTACGGCGACGTACTGTTGAAAATAAAAATTTCTCACATGTAGCACAACACCGCCACCTAGTGTCAAAAAGCGATATTGGAGGGATTCCAATCAGCTAGAATGGAGTTTAAACGCTATCCTGTCGTTTTAAATTGCCAGTTATGATTTAGAAATGAAGGAAAGAAAAGGTAGAAAGGTCTAGGGTGAGTAGGAGAATTATGTCGAGAGACACTTTGAACAGGGAAGAAGAAGCGGACGTGACGTCAGCGTCCTGCCTCCGCTAGCTCCCAAACAACCGGTACTCGCACTGAATGTTATGAAAGCTCTTCAGTGGCATGTTGGATAACTAGAATTACCCCGTTGTGTACCTCGCCATGCCGAGAGCTCTTATACTCCTCTTCGTGCGCCCAAACTGTTTTTAGAAAAGTTTTTGATCGAGAAGTGCGGAAGAGAGCATGGCGAAGCGGAGAAGGAGTGAAGCAGAGACGGACACAAAGAGGCTGAAGCAGACGCTGAAGAGTAGAGTGAAGTCGAGACCGAATCAGAAAGATGCAGGTATCAATGTTGATGCTATTCTATCATGCAACGGTATAAGCTGTAGATGTGTGATTTACCTCATTAATTTGTGTTATCCGATGTGTCTTGGCCTCCTTTATTGTCTCATCTTAATTACATTGTTCGGTTTTTCGTTTTGTTTTCATTTTTAATGCATTTTACATTCAGGGAATATGCAAAAGTATGTTTACATACTGTATGTCTGTTGATTGAATTGGCACAACGGTTGCCATCTGCTTCCTGTTGTGATGTGAAGAGGAACCCAAACAAACAAAGCACTATTTGAATGCTTGGCATATCTTTTTCTTCTTGTAGGACTTCTCCGTTCCTACAGGCAGAGATTCGTAGAATTGGAACACTGATAATTGGAGCTGCAACAACTAATTGATTTGTCCATCGAAATAAAATAATTACATGCATCTCGTTTTTTCTTTTGTTTTCAAGTAAAGAGAAGTCCAATTGTCGCTGATTTTTGACTCTACACTGTAAGGTTTTGCTAATTCTTTGCTTTTTCTGACAGAAAGTTAAGAACTTTTGGTGCTTCTGTTTTGGCCCTTGGTAATTGGAGTGTGTCGCTTTTCCAATCGTCTCCATATTCTTTATGGAAAATTTGATCAATCAATGATAAAAACAAATGTCATTAGCAGCACTACTGTATATGACATTTGTTTGAAATGATGCATTCTGCATATGGGATTACCGTATCTTCCTATCTGTCTAGGTCACGGTGACACAGAGGAAGAGGAGATGCTCAAGAGGAAGGTTAAACCAAAGCCACATCAATTCACAAAACAGCGAGAAGGGCGCAGCACCACCACAGCCGTCAAAACCAGCAAGTACTTCCAGTCACCGTTGAAGGAGGAGGAATCCGATGGGTGTGATGACTTCGACATGGTGACATCAGCGGTACCGACACATCTCGCGAACACCAAGAAAGAAGAGGAGGAGGAAGAGGAGGACAGCGATGAAGATGACGATTGGGAGGAAGTGGAAGGTGAAGGACAAGAGGAAAATAGTTTGTGCGACTTGTGAGATTTAAATGCTTTTCAAAATGTACAATGTAAGTGTGTGTTTGTTTGTGTGTTTATTAGAGCTCGCTGAGCCTCTGGGTCCAGTTGGACCCCCTGAACTCGTCCTGCCCTCCCAGCCAGTAGAGATCGAGATTGAGACTCCAGAAGCCAGGAGGAAGTAAGCAAAAAAGGCAGCAAAATTTAAACACAAATAAAAGATTAGAAATAATAAGACTCGTCAAATTAAATGTAATGACAATTTCTTTTTAGACATGAGAAAAAATAAACTCTTGGTGTTGTGTTTTTGTAGGGTTCCCAATGTGTATACCATAATTATCCTCATCTTTTCAAACAAGGCTCTCTGTTTTGTGCCTGTCATCTGTATCAGCAGATATTGGAAATTTTACTTTATCAACATCAGCCTGATGTTAGATATTAATATTGGCTAAGTAAATCAAGATTAATTTCTTAATTTTTGATCTTCGTTCATCTGCTGCCAAAATGTGATTTCAAACACACGTCTTGTGATTTCCAGTGTTTGCATGTTTGTGTCTGTGTAGTGACAAATGTGGCCTGTCACATCTCTGATTGTTTGGAATCATCAGGAGGAAGAGGCAGGCCGAGTTTGAGACGTACCTGAGGCGAATGATGAACCGGTACAAGAAGGACCTGCTGATAGACACGCACAAGGTAAACAAACATCTTCATGGGATTTCAAGTCGCCACAGTGTGATCCGGGTCCCTCCTAATGTCTGATTGCTCTCTCAGGTCCACCTCATGTGTCTGATAGCCAGAGGAATGTTCCAAAACCGTCTGTGCAGTGAACCTGACCTGCTGGCCATCACTCTGTCACTCGTGCCCACCCACTTTGGCTCGGTCGCTCGAGAACGCATTGACCAAAACTACCTCTCTGGACTGCTCAGATGGTTTGTGTGTGTGCTCATCACATCACCACCTCCGCCACAGTGAACCTTCAGCTCCTGGCACTTAAATGCTACTAGCAGCAATGAGCGCTCCCTCCCACCCCCCCGCACTTGTCGGTGTGTGGTTGTTCTGTTGAGCAAAAGGGTAATATTTGGATTAAGGGGCACACTAATGCCTGTACCGTGGTGTAAACATCACTCCCTGGATCAGGTGGGGTGTTTTCCCCTAATCCCCCCAAATTCCTCCTGATTTTTGTATCGCCGTCATCCACAACTACAATAACACCCTTTAACAAAAAGCAGTAGCTTCACAGTAACCTGTCACCAAGTTCTTAAGACTAAGGCAAGACAATGCACCTGTTGGGTTGAAAAGCCAAATCACCTTTCACCTTTCAGGTGTCAGCAGTTACCTTCCTCATCGATCTTCCTGGCTGTCATCAACACTCTGTGTTCTATTTCCACTTTTGCTTTCTCCTCTTTTCCAGGTTTCGAGCCACGTTCACTCTCAACCCCAGTCTTCCCTGTGAGGAGCGTCCAGACCCTCGGGCTCTTCTGGAGAGGCGACTCGCCAGCCTCTCAGCGAGAACCCACCAGGAGATGACTCATGTGGGTAGTTTGCATCAAAGAGTTTCCTTCAGAACAGAACAAAATTGTTGAGATAATTATATTCCTTTTTTGTTTCCTGTAGCTTTTCATGTTGGTCTTGAGGTCTTTACAGCTCTTCTGCCGCTTGGTTCTTTCTCTGCAACCAATCCCTCTGAAGCCTCCAGCAGCCAAGGTATCGGTAACCAGTCACTCCTTCTGTGATGGACACATGCAATTAAAGCATTGCGTAAACTACAGAAATGACCTGTCTGTCCTGCTGTTGTCACATGCGTATGGTATTGTTTTTCCAGGGCAAGGGAGCCAAAATATCCACCAGTGCCTCAAGAAAGAATCAAACAACCCAGGGAACTTCTAAGACCAGCCCGCCTGAGCGGAAGTTCTCTGCTGGCTCTAAGAGACCAGCTGGAGGAGCAAAGAGCACCAGGGAGAGAGGAGGAAAGAAAGCTAAGAAGCAAGAGTTGAAGGAAGAGGAAAAGGAGACAGTTAAAACTGCAGGAGGACAGAGACCAAAGAACTCTACACGCCGCGTGGTCGCCTCGAAGGTCAACTACAAGGATGAAAGTAACAGTGAAGGGGAGGAGGAGGAGGCGCGTAGTGATGAAGATTTTCAAGCAACCACTGAAGAAGATAGTGATGATTCAGGGAACGGGATTAAACCCTCAAAGGGAGCAAAGGGGAAAAAGAGCAAAAACAAGAACACAGGAGCCCAGAAGAGACAGAGTGGCGGAGGGAAAAAACGGGTCAAAGACGAAGAGTCGGAGGATGGCGATGAAGAAGTGGAAGGATCGCCAAGCAACGGAACAAAGCAAAGGAGTGGGAAAAAGAAAGGGGGTCCTGGAAAAGATGAGTGGTTGGAGGTGTTTGTGGAAAAAACCTCCTCCTGGGTTTGTGTAGACGTAGAGCACGGAGTTGGGGTGCCTCACCTCTGCTCACAGAAAGCAACATCACCAGTGACGTACGTGGTATCGGTGGATGGAGATGGATTCCTGAAAGACCTGGGGAGGAAGTACGACCCTACCTGGATGACGTCGTCCAGGAAGAGGCGGGTGGAGGACGACTGGTGGGAGGAAACGCTTGAACCATTCCAGCGACCAGAGGACGAGAGGGACATCAAGGAGGATAAAGAGGTGAAACCTGTCGTTCCTGTTTTGTTGTGAATATCTGACTTCTCCCCTCGGATTAGTTTCTCGTTGATGTAGCCATTCTCTGTGCTTATTGACGCCATCCATCATCTCTGCTCTTCCCCAACTCACACCCCCCACCCAGCTGGAGAATAAGCTGCTGAACAAACCCCTGCCGATCTCCATAGCAGAGTACAAAAACCACCCGCTGTACGCCTTAAAGAGACACCTGCTGAAATATGAAGCGATCTACCCCTCGACAGCCGTTGTGCTGGGCTACTGTCGAGGAGAGCCTGTTTACTCCAGGTCAGTTCAAGAACAGTCCGACATCGATCAGTCAAACTATCAGGATGTATCACATGACATTCTTATTACCAGTGTGGTTACGTGTTTGATGCAGCCGTTTTAGTGCATGACTCAGAATGGAAGAGGAACTATTTTCTAGAGAATTTCACAGGAGTCTGAGTCGTAATGAATCATGACTTCTAGTAGTGAGTAACAGACTTTGATACATTTATGTAACCAACCAAATTATTCTGTGCTGTCGAGCACTGAAAGATGCTTTGTCATTCAGCAGCACATTTCAATACCTGAGGAGTAAATCTTCAAGGTGAAGTTTACTTCTTATGATGTGTACATCTTGACATATTAACATTAATATTAGTTATCGTTGTGAAGGTTTTTTGTTTTCAGTACCGTCGTTTGAGTGCTCTCCAAGGGAATTTCTAGTTTATTCGGTGTTGGTGCACCCGTGGTGGTCAGTCACTGGTTTGTTTATCACTTCATCTAGAAGGAAATCAATTCAGTCTTTCCATAAAGGCAAAAAAAAAACAAAAACCAGACATGTTGGGTGTATTTAATACATTAATCTAGCAGACTTTCCTTTAGTTGTCCGCTGTGTGTTGAACTAGCATCTCAAACTGGCTCTTTGGAGCACTTTAATGCTGGAATTTACATTTTCTTGGTCATTTAAGCTCAATATTCTGTAAATATCATTAACTATGGTGGTATGTATCGAAATGTTTTACTTAACATATTGACATGGTGCACCCGAACGCAGCACCCATTTTAGTCTTTCTGGGATCACGTAGGGTCATGGGTAGAGAAGGAGGACGCAACGTTATTGTGTTCAGATTTTAATCCTTCTGCTACTTTTTTGACAGTTTTATGTGAGTTACGCTTTGTTTTCACTTGAAATGAATATATCTAATACAACTAAAATGCAACCATAAAGCGCAAAACGTAACAAATTCTTCAGGCAAATAAGCCTTTCAGTGTGATAAATAAATAATTTGTCCTTGTTCTTATCACCTTTAAATCTCTTTACTGTCAAGGGAATGTGTGCGCACCCTCCACTCCAGAGACACGTGGCTGAAAGAAGCACGAACTGTCAGAATTGGAGAAGAGCCGTATAAGGTGAGAGACATTATACTTCTCAAATTTGTTTTTCTCCTTCATTTATTTCTCCTTTCTCTCCTCCTGGCATTTATTATATTCTCTTATTTTATTTCTCTGGTAGTTTCCGCCTCTTTAACTTCGTCTCGCTGGGGCTTCTTCCAACATAAGCCCAACAAATAAGTTTTCATTTGCATGATTCGTGACTGATACCAAAAACAAGAAGAGCTTCAGGGATAGGGAAATGCACTTAAATGCAAATCAACGTTCAGCAGATGTTCACATGCCCCCTCCGCCGAACACGCAGTAAACTAATGTTCGCTCGAGGAAAAAGAAATACCACATTGCAAGTGTATGCATCCGTCACGTGTGCCTCTTACAGCGGCCTTGACCTTTGACCACCAAAATCTTTTTAGTTCAGCCCCGAGTTCCAAAGGATGTACTTTGACCACTGTTGTTTCAGTTCATCCTTGAGTCCCACTGCATGTTTGCACCAAATTTTGAAGAAATTTTCTTAAGATATCTTGTGACCTAGAATGGGATGGATGAACAAATAAAGGAAATGAACATATGCTGTGAACATAGCATCTCAGTATGTTATTACTCAATTAAATATTTTTGTCTTGATTGAATAAGTTATGAATATGGCTAGCAGCAAGAACCTGAAAGGTCCTTGAGATTTCAACAGCTTTGCATCCAGTAAACATGCTGCTAGTGTAAGATATTAGGTTTTAATTTCTGTTTACTTTCGCTTTCTTCTCTGCATAGTAACTGATGTTTTATGCTAATGACTCGAGGGGGAGAGTAAGTAATGATACACAAAGGATAATGTTTGCTCCTCTGTCAGATGGTGAAGGGTTTCTCAAATCGTTCCCGTAAGGCCAGGATGATGTCTGAGCTGAAGGAGGAGAATGACCTGGCTCTGTTTGGAGAATGGCAGACTGAAGATTATCAACCGCCCATCGCTGTGGATGGAATGGTAGCATGATTACAGAGTCTGGGAATTCAGAAAATAAACATTTCAGAAGAAAATGTGTGCATTGAAATGAAGAAATCTGTGGTTACCCAAACTCAGGATTAATTTAACAGTGATATAATGTGGGTCATACTATATTTATAAAGAACATTGGACATTAACTAAGGAATATTCTGATGTTTGTCCTTGATGAATGACTCTTTTTTCAGCACAGTATTGGGTCATTCACCTTTCATCTGTTCCCTTCAGGTTCCCCGTAACGACTATGGTAACGTCTATCTGTTCAAGCCCTGTATGTTACCAGTGGGCTGCGTTCACCTCAGGCTGGCCAACCTGAACCGCGTAGCCAGGAAGCTCAACATCGACGCTGCCCCTGCCGTCACAGGCTTCGACTTTCATGGAGGATACTCGCATGCGGTGTAAGACAGGATCCGTTGAACATGTGGAAGAAGGGGCGTGTGATCATACGGTAGCATGGAAGTGATTTTAGACGAGTACCATCTTAGTTATTGGCAAAAACATTTAGCTTAAATGTTTGGGGGAAAATATAATTGATTTTTTTGCTCTTAGATCTAGGTAAATGGATTTGCCGTCCCTGTCTGAAGAAACTAGTCCTTTAATGTTTAAATGCTGACAAATCCATGCGCACTTTTACCAATCCACGGGTGCGATTTGTAAAAATGTTGGGACAGATTGCAAATTCGTGCTCTTAGATTGGGAGACTGGGGGATGTCTCGTTCTCCTTATTCTCGGTGAGCAACATGAAGTCAAATTTTATAGTATCAAATAATTTGATGAATGCACATCGTAGGAGCATCATAGGTTCCTGCAGTTGTTCTGTTGTATCTACTTCTGGTGCCTGCCAGCTGGAACATGACCAGTCTTTCTATTTTCACTGGCATAACAAATACTTTCATCTGTGCTTTTACAAAGTATCATCCTAGTAGTTGAATTGGCACTTCAGCTCTCAGGAGAAATTTGATAAATGTCTGCTTGTCTTGTGTGTGTGTTTCAGCACTGATGGATACATTGTGTGTGAGGAGCATGAGGAGATTCTTAGAGCAGCCTGGGTGGAGGAGCAAGAGCTTCAGAGACAGAAGGAGAAAGAGGTGTGTGTCTGTCTGTCTGTCTTTTGTCATGTACTCATTTGAGTGCAATTGATTTTGCGGTCAAGCTGTAGACTTGTAATAAGGATGCACCCTCATTTCTAATAAAAAATCCTCTTTCATTTTCTAGAAAAGAGAAAAGAGGGTAATCGCCAACTGGACGCTGCTTGTGAAGGGGCTACTGATCAGAGAAAGGCTCAAACAGCGATATGGCAAGAAGAACCAGGACCATGGGGGCCATGCTCCCTCCACAGCCGATGGCGAAAACATTAGCGGATTTTCATCTGATGAGGAGGTGGGCGAGGATGGAAATCAGGGCGCCAAAACAGCGTTGGAGACTCTGGCTATGTCCTGGCCCCAAAACAGACAAGCTGAGGAGGAGGAGAAAGGGAGCAGCAGTGGACAGAAGAAGTCAAAACGAGAGAGGAGAGGGCAAGAAAAACATTTGTTCCCTTTTGAGAAATTGTGACGTCCAAAATCCATAAATGGAAGCTTGCAGAAATAATCCACTTAAACTCTCTAGACACAAGGCTGTTCTCAATCTCTGCAGACTGACGACATCCTGGCAGCTACTGAGATTGACTCAAGATGAAAGCAGGATGAAATAGTCTGGCCTCAGGCAGGACAGACTGTAGCTTTTGGCAGCAACTGTAAAAGAAGGACAAGATACGGTTTGAATATGTTCTGTGAACTGGTCAACTTCTTCAGTGTACAAACTCCCTTCACTTCAGTGTTGCAATGTTGCATGTTTTCCAAGTAATCAGACATTTTTATGTAATCCGACAGGTATGCATCCTACACTTTGGCTAGTGTTTGTTTGGGTGGTCTCAGGCCCCTCGACAAGCACATACATCCACCATGGCAATGCAGCTAAACCCAATGTATAAAAAGAAAAAAAGCTTTTCCCCAAAACTTAACCCCGCCACCAATTCTGTTTGCCTCATAGTTTTTTACACTACAGACATACTGTATGTTCATGTCACATTTACTACGCATTGCAATGTCTCTTTTCAAACTTTTAATGTCTCTGTCACAATTATGACTGGAAAATAGATTTTTCTTTCACTTTTTCTGCTAAGAATACAGAAAAATACACACACATACCTTCAATGTCAGATCAAACCCTGATTTATTTGATTGGGTGTTCATTGTAAAAGGCCCGTTTTGTAATCCTACTAATACCTAGATGATTGTTCTCAAGATAATCTTTCTTGATTTACCAACGTCAAATCCAGCAAGTTCACATATAGTCTTTTATTCGGCGTGAGACGGCAACCTCAGGACCAATATGAAAATGGAGAAATAGCCACATGAGGATTCAAAAACCCCTCATGGCTGAATTTAATCTCTGCAGTGACTTCTGATAAATTAACCGCTAAATCTACCTGCTGCTAGTTGAACATAAGCTAACAAAGGTTCACCGTTTCTCCTTTCTGAACTGTATGTAACAGACTTGGGCAGTGGAACTGAATATGGGATGGAGAGCTCTAATGTCAAAAAAGGACTCTTAGCTCAAGACTGTTCAGCCTCTTTTGTCACATTATGATATGACACACCTTGTATTTGTATACCTGTTAGTAAATGGCTGTATTTCACATCTTTTGTAAGAAAAGTATTTTTGTAAGAAATTTAAATACCATTAAAAGGCATTGTTTCTCTTTGTAACTGTAAGTGGAACAAAAGCTTCGTTGGTCCATTCTTTTGTCCCTTTAAAGTAGATTATTACGTAAGAATTAGGAATTTTGTGTTAGTATGAAACTGACTGAACTATATTTCACTGGTACAAATTTTTTACCCGAAAGCCCAAACACTAATTGGAAAAAAAAAGTAAAAACCAAAACAAAAAAAACAGTATTTTTTTTTCTCTTTACCATATTGCTGAAAACCAGTGTTAGATGAAGTACGCAGTTTATTCTTTTTCTTAACCAGAAGTGGAAATATCCACATATTCCGGGAAAAGTGAACTCAAAACTCTTACTTAGTTTAAAAGTAGAGGTGTTTGAAGTTAAACAATCTACATCGAGATTTATATATTCCAGACTTTGGAGTGTTCAATCCTTGAGCCAATGACCTCTAAATGTCATGTTAAAGTGGTGTGTTGCTGTAGATTATGCACTCTAAAAAATTGGGAGGCTTCAAGTGGTAAATTATGTAATATTTTCTTTGCAAAGGATTTGTCTTCAAAGTAACCTGTAAGTAATGGGTTCAGTCATTCAAGTCCCGTGACATTGTACTGAAGTACAGCTGTAGAGTAAAAAAAAAGCCAACAAAAAACTTAGTTACTGTCCACCGCTGCTTCTAAGTATCAATGAAGTGAAGCTGCAGCATCTTTCCTCGAAGACAGGAGGCTGAGAAATGCGGACGTGACGTCATTGATAAGTACCACTGTAACCGTCTACCTTCCGCCTTGCAGCCAAACGAGCAGCAGAGTGTAAATTGCTCTTTGGATTTCCCTCACACAAACACACTTCTGGTTGTCACAAGTGGGCAAGCTGACGTCTCTCTGAGAGGTAAGAAGGACGCACTTTAGTCCGTGGAAATGAATGCGGTGGTTGGTTAACTGTGTTAGGATACTCCCGTGCTCCGGTGGGCCTTGTTTACATCTCAATCCACGGGCTAGAGTGTTCGTCAGGCGGAGACGCCACGGGAGGAAGGTGCTGCCAACATTTCTAGCGTACATATTGTAAATTATTGTTAGAGGGTCATGTTAACTTTTTTTTGCAAGTTTCTTTAAAAAGAATACATTCTAAACCTTTAAGTTTGGCGTGCGTTATTTCGTAGCTTTAAGCTTCAGCCTTGGAAGCTAATCCGGCTAACGGTAAATTAGCCTCTCTGAATTTGATTTAACTGCTTTTTTTTTTTTTTAGTTAATGCGCTGAACTTTAATGTCGGTATTCGGTGAAAACAAGTCTGTTTCATGTTGCTCAATCTCGCACCGAACTCTTCTTTTCCCATCCCCCACGATGTTATCAAACCCGTGCTGAGTCGCTGTGATACATTAGCCTAGCAAGATGTGTGTCACCCAGTTTGCTGCCTATTTTTAGCCTGGACCGGGCGGATTGCGAGCAGTCCACCGTCGCCGGCTGGCAGGCAGGATTTCCCGGCTACCTTGTTCTACGTCCAGGTGGATTTGTGCACCTAAATCTCCGTGCCAGAATTCTGCTTTGTTGGATTCTCTGTGTGTAATACTGAGTACAATTAAATAATCATACTCAGTGGCCCTTTGTATCATCTTCAGAGCCAGTCTCCTGTAGATTGTCTCAGGATTCCCTGAAATCCCCATAGATGCTGGGGAAACGGTGCATAGAGAAAATACAAATTACCAGATTTTGCTCCCCCCATTATGTCACAGTACACCAAAAACAAACACCAAATTGTATTTTGTTTTTTTAATATTTAAATATTCTTTAAAGCGACTTGTGAATATCTATTTGACAGTTGATGCATATAACGTCACCAGTATGATTATTCTAGTGGTCTCTGAAACATTTGCTTGCATTGAAATAAACGAGTTGGCTATTTTTGGGAATTTGTGTAATTTCCATCCAAAAAGGGGGAAAACACCATCAAGTTACATTTATCTCCAAAATGAATGTCAAGTGGTCAACTTCAAACGCTCTTTTGATGACTTGTTGTCGATGGTAGTGATATAGTTATTCAACACGTGTTGCAAATCACGATTCTTTACATATATATTTGATGTGTCATCCACCCCTACTCGATGATAAACACAAGAATTTGGTTTGTGAGAAAAATGAAAAGAGAACCTCACTCTGATCGGGTCCGCTCAGCAGCTGGAACTCTTTCCACAGTCTGTTTTCTGTTCAATTGCTTTAACTGTCACTGTGTTAATGTAAGTTTCCAAAAATCACATTTAAACTCGGAATTAACAAGTCAAATATCGTCATGTAATCTTCAAAGATGTCTGACTCGTTTTTTTCTTGACCAGTTCTGTGTTCAGTGTTATTCCAGGTTGGCATGAAATTAATGGCAGGTGATTGTATAGCTTCAGCATCCCCCAAAGCTCTTCAACTAATCCTCTGAACTGTGACATCAAGTCTTAACCGTTGCCCTGTGACTTGCATATGTTCAGCAGATTTTCCTGTTGTGAGTTGAAAAAAAAATGCACAAGGCAAAAGACTGATAGTAAAAAAAAAAAAACTAAATGAAACTATAATCCTGTCTTTGTGATGTTCAGTGCAACACGAGTGGCAAATGTGTTTCAGAAAGAGTTGTGACCACAGAACCACAGGAAAGAGAGTTTAATTATGAACTCTCCATAACTGCTGGGGGTTTCTCACTTGCTTGTTTGCTATTCAAGAGATGTAGCAGTCATAAGCAATATGTTGAATCTGCTTCAAAAACGCCTGATTCTTTTTTTTAATGTATGGCTAAGTTGCAGGTAGCCTGCCTGATGAGTGGGAGAAATTTTCACCTAAAATACAGTGGACGACTTATCATGAAAGACCCGTCAAAAGCCTGCGAGCAGCTGGCTCTTCTCTTCTGACTGATTTAAGTAAAAGAAGACAGGATCACATTGAGATGTACTGTGAATGCAAGAAATCTCTGTGTGCCAAATGAGGTTGGGGTCTGGGGGTTTTGGGTCTGAGATCACAAGATGAGAGACATGTGACAAGTCAGCATTCTGCCTAGTTAGGTTTGATGCTCTCTGACATCATCTGGGTGTCAGAAATCAGAGACTGAAATTAGATCAAAGTAAGAAATTTAAGATTAAAGTTGGAGATCAGTCAGAACCCCAAGATGTATTCAGAACCCCTTGCCAAAAGTCAGAGAGGTTGACCAAAGGTCGCTGCTTTTCTGTTGTTGCAGCAATAACCTGCCTTTCATCATCAGCCTAATGTCGGTAATGTACTTGACATTTAATGAAAACACAAGTTCATGAATCCAATTTACAAATATAATTTATTTTTCTGCCTTTGTAATGTTTTTGGGTCGTCGTTCATCCATCCCATTTTCGTCAACGCATCATCTTCCAAACTCCTTGAGGGAAAATCTTCAAATTTGAACTGAAAAGATTTTTGTGGTCAAAGGTAAAGGTCATGACGCTGTGTGTGTTGCTGAAACGTGAGGCTTCCTGCTCTGCACAGCAGCAGTGCCTCTGGGGCGCCACCTGAGCAGTGGTGACACTTTCAATACATTAAAAAATACATTAAGATTAGAGATGCGCTGCATAAACATTTTTTCCAATTCTGAACTTAGTCAAATACACATCTGCCAATACTCATACCAGAGCTCTTTTTTTCTTTGATATAGAAAAACATCAGTGTTTTTATTGACAGTACTTTTAAGGTTATATCACGAGACTGTAGTAATGCCACAGCAGTTCTTCTTTTTATTAAAGAGAGCGCCTGACCTTGCAGCCAGATTATGCATCCTTTTTTTTCATCCAATTTGAATGGATTCACATACCCCAAATGTACTTGTACCATTTGCTTCAGACCATGCACTATAGATCTCTTAACTAAAGTCTCTATCGCCAGAGGAGAAGAAACAGGGCCCAGACAAATAAACTTAGGTTCTGTTGCACTTAATTGAAGTTTTCTGTTGAAGCTGTTATTATTATAGTGGTACAGTAAGAAATACTACATGTGCACAGTCTTCAACAGATACTTTGTATGCTGATCTGTTTAATGTGACCTTGTGCATGTCTGCGTAAAGTGTTCCTGTCCTCAGCAGTTCCCATGAACCTCCTCAGTAGTGATAAGACAGATGGGCGTCTTGTCAATGACAGTGTGAGTCAGTGGAATTCTTGGCCTCACCAGAATTGAGGACCAGCTATGGAGATTGGGTTGTTGTTTTTCATCCTGTAAAAGAATCTTATCTTGTCTGCCAAAGACTGGATGAATGCAAGAGATATGCTGTAGGTAGCAGAAGCACACCTGTGCATTCATGAGGGCAGCAATATGTGCCTTGTCTGTCTGGAAATTTAAGTACATATTCTATGAAAAAGGTCTGTAAGATAACATGGTCTGATCTAATGAGTCCTTTGTTGATTGAAGGAAACGTCAATAATGCTTTTTTTTTCTTTCTGTCTTTCCCACTTTTTCCTTTTTTATTCCACTTTTCATTCTTTTCCTCCTTTGCTTGTTCCCTTATTTCTCTCGTTAAACCACCTCCTCCCTTTCCTCCCCAGTCTGGGTTTCTCTCCTCTGATCAACCTGTTAACAGCTTTCCAAATGAGTGACGGGGAGTGCGACTTCTTCTGTTTCTTCCGCTGCTGCTGAGCACGCTCTCCATGCACCTCAGACAGGCAGGAGTCAAAGTGTCTCTGAACAGTGACACAAGCAGGTGGAGAGGGAGGCATTGAAGAGAAGACAAGAAGAGGCGGAGTTTTACATACGCCATTTCAGCCAATCGGACCACTGGGCTCCGACAGGTAGGCGGACCGTCTACCTGTCCGGGTGGTTGATTTAGTCGACTGGATGTCTGTGGACATGAACAGCCAGGCATCTGACAGCAATGAGGAAGACTTCGGGGTAAACTCTGAAGAAGAGGAGGATGAGGATGATGGAGGAGAAGAGGAAGATCAGGGTGACATTGACAACTACTATGACGGCGTGGCCAGCGACGTGGAGCAACAGGGTGCCGACGCCTTTGACCCAGAGGAGTACCAGTTCACTTGTCTGACATATAAAGAGAGCCAAAGGGTGCTAACCGAGGAGGTGAACACTGTGGCCACTGCACTGAAGGTGAGTGTGTAGCTGTTCCCTGCTGTTCCCTTGTGTGTTCCTTTTTCCTCAATTCCTCGTAATAAACTAAAATATTCCCATGGTGATATTTTAGAATGTGGGGTGTGATGATATCACCAAATCAGAACTGGGTAGTGGTACATAAATAATGTACCGAAGTGCCATTTTGCCAAAAATACATGAACACCAATGAAGTTTTACTTTGCACTACATTCAGGTCATCAAAGCAACAAGCAAAACCTGAAGACATGCGCCACTGTGCATCAGTTCCGCTTTACATTACAGCTTCAGCTCCTTTATGCAGTCTTTGTTTTGAAGCAGGCTTCCTATGGAAGCCATCTAGGATGATGTATTTTTTACAAAAATCCTTAATGTCTAGATTTTGTTTTTTGTTTGTTTTTTGAAAGGGTGGGTAACTTGAGTTGACGCTTGTGTCATACTGGGACTGAAAAGCTAAAACGAGGAAGAAGTGTGTTTAAAAATTATGTAATTTTAGTCTGTCCACTTTCTATAGATAACTTAAATTCTTACCACTATAAAAGTGGTAAAGGCCACATTAAATATAGGTAATAATTTGATTGAAATACTCAGCTTGAGTTTTTGGGGAAAAAACAAAAACTAAGGTTCTGTTGTTGTTGCACCCACATGCAGGCCTCGAGACTAACTTCTTTCCCTGGGAGCACAGCTGAGCATTTCTTGAAAGTGTCCGCCCTTTTCCTAGCAGCTTCTGCGGAAGGCTTCCCAGATGCTTCTGTATAAAAATGTTTATACAGACAGAAACATTCCTACATTACAATTAGATAAGCCAACATTCCTCTGGATTTTTTTCAATGTTTTTCCACAGTTAATTTCATAATAAAAAGCAAAGATACTCTTTACTCCTTTTATATATACACACACACACACACACACACATATATCTATGTATATGTATCTACTGTATATAGATATATGTATACGTGTATCTGTATATCTATATATGTGTAGCTGTGTATATGTATCTGTATATATATTTTTTGTGTGTATATATATTTGTATATATGTGTGTGTATGTGTATATGTGTGTATATGTGTGTATATGTGTGTATATGTGTGTATATGTGTGTATATGTGTGTGTATGTATATGTGTGTGTATATATATATATATGTATATATATGTATATATGTATGTGTATATATATATGTGTATATGTGTATATATGTATATATGTATGTATATATATATGTGTATATGTGTATATATGTATATATGTATGTATATATATATGTGTATATATATGTATATATGTATATATATGTATTTTATTTGTATATGTATACATATATACATACGTGCGCGCGCACACACACACACACATCTATCTCAAGTTTCTGCGCTGACCGATTTAGACAATTGTTCAGGGTGGTAATGGAGTTCCAAGAGTAATTTCTTTCAAAACTGACTTTAATGCATGTGTTTATTTGATTCATTGTCGCATCTTTCGCACTATTCAGATATATGCTTGTTTCCTTGCCAATGATCGATACATTAAGTATGTAGGAGCCCATTATCCGCGGTTGCGACGGGGTCCAGCTAACTTCCTGCTCATCAGCAGTTGTGTCAGCTGTTCACGGATTACGGTATAGCCAAACCACCCCTGTAGCAACATTACAACAACCTTTCTAAGTCTTGTCTCTCTCGCTCTCTTTCTCTCTGTCTGTCTTAGGTTTTACCAGCGGTAGCAAAACTGATCCTTGTGCATTTTCACTGGCAGGTTTCACAAATATTGGACAGGTATGTCTCTTGTGCTTCTTCCCCATTCCTTTCCCATCTTCCTTACCAGTCCTCTAGACCTCTTTTCTCCCAGTTTATGCTTTATTCTCACCTTTCTACCGTGACTCTTCCATCATACGTGTATCATATCTGAACAAATTCAGATGTTACAGGGAGGGTCTGTATTTGACAACACACATTTGAATGGGTTATACTAGACATTAAACAGACTGCCAGCTCAACAGTACAAAGTCAGGGCTTCGTCGACGTAGCTCATTTGACTGGAGCAGATCATTGTCACAGCGAGTTGGTGTGTTGATGGCATTTTTATCGTGCAACCAGTAGGAAACATTTGAGGGTAAAAAAAGAAAATGTTATCTTCTGCTTGCACTTAGCTCTCTTCCAATTTAAAGGATTTCTCCTACTATTTTCTGTTGTAAAGTGGACGGTTTTGTTGAAGCCCCTTCATTTGCTCCTCACACTGCATCTCTGCCAGAGTAACAACGGCGTCTAAAAGGAGTAGCGCTGTACATTGCACAAACAAAGCAGCTCATTTGACAGTTGTTTACCTCCACCCACATTCTGAACCAGTTAGGCTGAAACTTGTCTGTGAACTGCTGCTTACCTCAGTCATGAAATTGCTACCTGCATGAGAATCCTGCAGATCAATGTTGTTCACAATCTCTTGCATTGTAAGTTGGTCCTTATCGCATTCCTTTGTTGTATTTGCTTTTTCCACTTAGGATGAGGTGGATTTCTATTTAAGCCTGCGATATATCATTGAAACCTGATATGAACCAAGATAGTTAGAGAGCGATGCACCAGCAGCAGATAGGGCTTGTAATCTTGTTGAAAGAATGTTTTAAAGCTGCGTTCAAGTTCGTCGTCCCGTACACATCCTTGTCGGTGTGTGTTTCCCTCTTTATAAGTATGATATGTGGGATATTCCTTCAAATTTTCACAATACCTGCAATGCCACACTGACATTCAGGCCCTTTAATGAGGCAGACAACTATCTTACTGGGGTGGCAAATAAGTGATTCTGGAACTGCTGAAGCCACAGTTGTTCAGATATGGTCAAAGACAAGCAAGACAGGTTAACCAAATCAGAACTGCCTACGTGACCTCCTGCATATTCTAACTTGATGCCACCTCTTGCTTAAATTAAAGTCTTTTCCAGTTGGTCGTATAGCTCTTCTTTTGCACTGCATGTGTGAAAAGGAAAACCCAGACAGAGTTGCTATGAGGAAACTGTTCTATTGTCTGGCTCTGATTTCCTTTGTTCTCTCATTCTCAGTTGATACTTCAAGTCCTCATAGAAATTAATTTCCCATTGTTTCCCTTGACCTCTCATTCGGCAAATTTACCTTTTTTAATCAAACATCCGGATGTTTTGTCCATGACTCTCAGATATAAGTCCAACTCGTCTCTGCTGTTGTCCGACGCTCTAGTTCAACCCAGCAGCACCTGCAGATCTGTCACTGTAAGTAAAAACAAGAATCTTCCATTTTACTTTGGATGTGCATTTTTTTTTTATGGACATTGAGCTGCCCTCCACTGCATTATGTGCTCATGGTGTGTGTCTGTGTGTTTCAGGCCCCTCAGTCGCTCCAGTGTGGTGTGTGTCTACAAGTTGTACGGAGAGACTCCCTGCTGGCACTTCCCTGCCAGCACTCCTTCTGCAAAGCATGCTGGGAGCAGCACTGCACTGTACTTGTCAAAGATGGCATGGGAGTGGGTGAGTAAAAGTGTTTGTGTTTATGTAGTCATCAAAGCTGCTGTTTGAGGAGGCGAGTCACACTTGGTTTGGTCTGTTCATGCTGAATTATTTATTTATTTGTGTATTAGGATTTTGTCTTGACTCAATCCAGCTGTTATCCAAAGTGATCCAGTAACAAGGCACAGTGTTGACGCGCATACAGCTTCATATATATATGTGTGTGTGTGTGTGTGTGTGTGTGTTCTTGTGTGGAATCCAAAAGTGACTCTGGACTTTGAAGAAAAGTAATATGTTTAGTATTATCAGTTTTGATGGCTCAGACCGTGTGTTTTAATTTGTGTAATCAGGAGAGCAGATGGTTGTGTACACAAATCTGTTGTGTTTGTTTGTGCAGTTTGTATGTCTCATATGGTATCCACAGTTTGAAGTCTCCACGCTTTAAGTTGTGAGTTTTGTCTGTGCCTCTGTGTTTGTGCCCTGATGCATCCTGCTAGTTTCAGTCCCTGAGAAAGTCCGTATAAGAGGCCTTCTGAGTCTGATTGCTCTTTCTCTATCTGCTGGATGAATTCATTATGACCAGTGACCCCGATCTAGTTTCAGGGTCACTAGAACATCAGAATCCTGCCAAACCTGCAGTGAAACTTTTCCAGTCACAGACAGATTTTCAGTGATGGGTACATTTTGTTGCTGAGGTGGGACTATGTGTGTGTGTTCTGTTCTTTCTCAAGGATTCAGGACTCTCCTTAATACATTTTGTGTTTGTGTGTCCAGGCATCTCGTGTATGGCTCAGGACTGTTCCCTGAAGATGCCAGAAGATTTTGTCCTGCCACTTCTGCCAGGAGAGGAGCTGAAGGACAAATACAGACGCTACCTCTTCAGAGACTATGTCGAGGTGTGTGCCACTCAAATACCACATATAGAGAGTAGCACGTGAGATATCTTAAAATATGCGGGGACATATCTTCCAGGCCTGGCAAGGGAAACCAATGTCAAAGTACCTTGAACCTGCATTCTTTATCATGGCCAACAGGAAGCGAAACCACTGGTTGCAAAAATAAGCAATAAGTGTGTAAAAGTCTGGGAAAGTGACCCAATTTCTCACTCCGTCACTTTGTAAACATCTTCCTAAAGAGTTGACGTCATAATTGCTAGTTTCAGTCTTTTTCAGTACAACAAGATGTTGGTCTTGTAAGTTTTTTAGTTCCTTTCAGACTAAAATGGAATATAAATCAAGTGTGAGTCACAAGTCTCTGATTCTGTAGGACTCTCACCTCACTGCTGGAGTGGAACAGAGTCATCGATCATCTGAAGGACTCTTCTGTCCGATGTCTCCTTCTTCACACCTCTCCCCCCCTTCCCTCTCTCCCTCTCAGAGTCACTTCCAATTGCAATTGTGTCCGGGTGCCGATTGTCCGATGGTCATCAAGGTTAAGGAGCCACGGGCGCGCAGGGTGCAGTGTCTTGACTGCAAGGAAGTCTTCTGGTAAAATAAACACATAATAAAGGAAAGCTCAGCTCTAGTAGCAAACTTAGTTAATTTTTCAATTTTACAAACCATTTCACAACATCTGTTGGTAACTAAGCTTTATTTTTTGATAATTCATGACCAGGGTCTTTTTCAAACACACTTGTCTTTGAATAGGTCACTAAATCTGGATTTTGTTGTGTATATTTTATCCCAGAGAAGCTGTAGTTTGTGCCATTTCTCACATTTTTCCTCTCTCACATCTTAAACAAATTTATGAAAATTTAATTGGAAAAAAGTCTGTTGTCACCTACCTGTTTGACTCAGATATGACCTAGTTTAAGTTCTATCCCTGTAAGAGGTCTGAGTTATCAAAGCCTCGATCCAGAAATTGCTGCACTCACAAATGCCGAAGCATACCTCCTGGGGTCTGTTTCACAAAGCAGGTTTCGTGAAAACTCTGGGTCTATTAACCCTGAAATAAGGAAAACACGGAGTTTTCCATTTCACAAAGGGAGCTAACTCAAACCAGAGAAAGAGGGTTAACTCTAGCCTGTTTCACAGACAGCGGTAACTTAAGCTCTCGGTCAGTTACCGCAGTAACTGACTCACTGAAACTAACCTGGTCGGGACCAGGTTTTTGGCAATGAACCTCGAGTTTCTCGCTGTCTCCGCCCACTTTCAGAGCCACATACTCCATTTGATTTCTGCATTCATTCATCAGCAGGCGAGTTTTGGCGAGTTTTTCAACAAACATGGCATGTCCTTTTCTTGACAATCCCGTGGATGAAGGTGCAGCATTGCTGCGCAGAGAATTAAATATTCGTTGGGAGATGGTGATCAGACCGCTCATAGACGTTCTTGCATTTCCAGACAGTGTCGGTACTGTTTCACGTCACAGTCCATCGTCTATATACACAACCTCCTCCGTCCTTCCATTTGCAACATCACCAGTCGTAGTCATGCTCTCAGCCACTGGCCTTCCTAAACTATGACTTAGGGCCAGCTCCTGTGCCTGTGTTAGAGGTGGTGGTGCTGGGCCACCACCCGTTTTACGGGCATCTGCCTTCTTTCTGTTGGCTGAGTAGAAGTCTGTGTTAGTTTAAATAGGCTTAATTATTTAACAGAATATGATATCGATGAAAAGACATTTGTGTATGAAACCAGCATTATGTTGGGGATAAAACAACTAATTGATTGTACACAGTCAAACAGCCACTTAATATTTAATTTACAATGCAGAACATGGAGTACCCCATGAGATGGTCTTACCTGTTTGAATCATGTTTTTATGCTTCATTTTAAGTTGCTGCCAAGTGCGTTTCTCCCCCGTGGTATTGTATCTAAACGATATAAATTAATGCGCTACCATGTAAGCAGCTTCCTCCTTAATAATCATGATTGCAAAGGACTACATTTAAACTTCCGCATTGACCTGAGCAGCAATGTTCTTCCACGCTATCTCTCTCTCTTGTGCAACACCGCTGTAGCTGCAATTCTTTTTTAACGCGTGTTGGAATTCTTCATATGATCGCATCAAGATTTCCAACTCCACTGACGTGAAAAACAAAGCCCTCCACTTCTCCGTCGCCATGGTGACTCGGTGAATTGGGGCTCCATTTATGCTGGCTTTTTAGAGTTGCCGTGATCACGCTTTACCCCAGGTGAACCTACTCCGAGTTGATCAAACTGGTTCAAATCCGCTGTTCTGAAACCGGAAATTCAGAGTTTTCTATTTTAGGGTAGATCAACTCGGAGATCAGGATTAAACTCAGGGTTTGATGAACTTTGTGAAACGGACCCCTCGTGTGTCTGTTGATGTGATGATGCAAACTAACTCATCCATGCGGAATGCTAAACTTCAAACTGATATTAATATTTTAAACAATTTATCTTGCGGAATTTCTGTCTTGTCTTCTCTCTCAGTTTTAAATGCCGTCAGATGTACCACGCACCCACAGACTGTGCGACAATCCGGAAATGGCTAACCAAATGTGCAGACGACTCGGAGACGGCCAACTACATCAGCGCACACACTAAAGATGTATGATGGCTGTGTGCGCGTGCGCACACACACACACACACCTGCAGGACCACACTTAAAAAAACTTTATTTTTCAGATACGTGCTATCAGTTGTCACTTTCTCTAAATTTGAAACTGTACAGTTCATACAGAAATGTGAAAGAATTTTGTTTTCCTCTCTCAGTGTCCTAAGTGCAATATCTGCATCGAGAAGAACGGAGGGTGCAATCACATGGTGAGTCAGAGCTGAAATCACACTTAGCCAGAACACAGCACATACTGATCATGCATATTTTTAGACTGTCCAGGGTTCATTTGGTCATGAAAACCCTGGAAGGTTCATGGAATATGAAGATGTCAATTTGCAGTCCTGGTAGTATTTGTAAAAAAAAAAAAAAAAAAAAGGTAAAACCATAACATTCTGTAAAAGTCACAGAAATTTGCCTCAAAATGACTGAATATTGAAGTGTACAGGATTTAGTTGAAATTGACGAAAAGAATCGAACATTTAAGACGTATTTATGTTCATCGGCCACTTAGCTTGTCATCCATTTTAGCTGTTAACAAGCACATTTGACTGCTGGGGAGACATTGATCATTCTCGTTTTAATGTTATACAGAGTAGTTATTCATTTGCTCAGATGAATTTACTTGTGTTTGTTTGACTTCTGTGTTTCTTTTCATTGGTTGCCTGTTTTGCTATTTGTCTCCTTCTAATTTGACACCCCCTTCTTGTTTGTTTCAGCAATGCTCCAAGTGCAAACATGGTAAGTGTAATCCAAGGAATTGCTTTTTTGCCACCTAGTGGCACGCCAATCAAACAATACTCATCCTCTATGATAAAGAGGCAGGAATTACAATATGTGTCCTCTGATGTTTTTTTTTTCAGTTAGATCAACATAGATAAATATATATAGATATATAATAGAGAAATGACAAAAATCCAACCCAACAGAGTTAACTATCAGCTCATTTAGTCTGGCTGTGGAAGACTAGTTTGTCGAGAATCTGCCTGAACTTTAAGGCTTAACTCTGCATGTCACTCACTTTTCTTTGGTTTCACCTGTCAGAAACTTGCAAAACACTTCAGTCCATAAATGTGGGTGTTGTATTTTCTGTCTAGACTTCTGCTGGATGTGTCTTGGTGACTGGAAGACTCACGGCAGTGAATACTATGAATGCAGCCGCTACAAAGAAAACCCTGACATCGTCAACCAGAGCCAGCAGGCTCAGGCCAGAGAAGCCCTCAAGAAATACCTCTTCTACTTTGAGAGGGTGAGAAGGGTTCCTGGTTTCCATTTGACAGGCTTTTGCCAGATAAGGAATCCCAATCTGTGCATTAACTTAACCTCACCGTCTTCCCGTTGTGTTAACTGCATTGATGAAGGTTATTTTATTTGCTGGTCATTTCGTCCACCAGTGGGAGAATCACAACAAGTCTCTGCAGTTGGAGGCTCAGACTTACCAGAGGATCCAAGAAAAGATCCATGAGAGAGTGATGAACAACTTGGGAACCTGGATTGACTGGCAGTATCTTCAAAACGCTGCAAAGCTACTGGCCAAGGTGCTCACAGACACAGACACAACTATGTTGGAGGTGCAGGGTGAGATGGACATGACCTGAGTTTAAATTAATGGAAGTGATGGATTTATTTTGGCAACTTGGATGCATTTTTACATACAGTTTAGCAATGAATATTAAACATATAGAATATGGTACTGCACTGAATAGATTACCTGGCATGGTCTCTCAAATTTAAAGTTAAAGTGCTTGTTTATTTCTATCAGAAAAGAGAGAAGTAGAGCTGTGGCTAACTTAATAGCTACCGTGGCATGAGTTACAGCAGCTAAAACATCAGACGCACAACTCAAACTCTGATCGTGTCACAAAATGTTACTTTAATGAGAAATTCCTTTATAGCTTTAATTCCAAGACATTGCAACAAAGATCTGTTGTATAATTTGTTCTCACCATGGCGTAGAAAATCATTTTCGAGGTTTGAAAATAATCACTTCTTGTCCAGTTCGTCTCCTGCATTTTAAAAACAGTCTGATTGTGAAACCTTGTCACAAAGAGTGTAATGTGTGTGTTGTCTTTTTTCCAGTGTCGCTACACACTGCAGTATACATACCCTTACGCCTATTACATGACAGGCCCGCGGAAGAAACTGGTGAGAAACACGCCTCTCTGCCTGTTCTTTATGACTGATCGTACATTGCATAACCATGCTGGTAACTTCCAACTCCCTTTCCCTTCCCACAGCGCAATTTGAACCGCTGATTCTTTGATTTACACGGTTACACTGAAACAGCTTCATGGTTTGATATGTTCGTCTCTGCAGTTTGAGTACCAGCAGGCTCAGCTGGAGGCAGAGATAGAGAACCTGTCGTGGAAGGTGGAGCGGGTGGACAGCAGCGAGAGAGGAGTGGTGGGAGGCGAGGGGGAGCTCAGTGCCAGTGACAGAGGGGTAAGAAACCATAATGAATGGTTAATCCCAGAGGATAAAATTACAACAAAGGAGATACGCATTGAGAGAAGCATTACATTATTTAGATTGAACTACAAAGAAAAAAACGGCAGATTTGGTGGAGATCACACACTACAAATACTTCAGTGAAGACAGCAGTATCATTTGGATCGCTTTTACAGCAGTTGCAGTAACAAAAGACACAGCGAATCAGCCTCAACCCAAACCTACAGGAACTCACCCATTATGTTTTCTAGCGTAGTTGATGGTATTGTATATACACACACACACACACACACACACACACACACACACACACACACACACACACACACACATCTTCTATAGCTGTCAGACTGAGTGGTGACAGCTGAACATTTCAGTTCTTAAACCTTCTTAAAAAAAATAATAACATAATTACCAAACCCGCATCACCCTTTTGTGTGTGTGTGTGTGTTTTTGTTTTTTTTATCCATCATATATGTGAAGGGAGAGTTGTCATGGAATCACGATGCGCATTGCTTTTTTAGAGGTCCTGGTGTTGGTGTCCCTTTGATCGTTAATTCCATTTATGAAAGGAGTACGAAAAAAGTCCTGAAATGTCTTTGAATGAACACAAAACAAAAGTGATTGGTCTGTAAGAGCCTACTTTGTGTGTGTGTGTGTGTGTGTGTTATCAGGAACTGGAGAATCAGATGCACATTGCTGAGCAGAGGCGACGCACGCTGCTGAAGGATTTCCACGACACCTGAAGCCCCATCGTGACTGCAAAGCACCAGCATCTCCCTCCTTACTCCTTTTCCTTCCTTCCATTTGTTCTTTCTTGCTTCCTTCCATGACCATCCCTCAGTGCTGTCATACTGACCCCTCCTCCTTTTTGCTTGTCTTTACTCACTTGCTCACTTGTTTCTTTTTTTTCTCTCTTTCTCTCTCTCTCTCACTTTGCTCCTGAAATGCTGCAGGGTCACAGAGTGGCACGATTGTATTTCCCTTTCCTCTTCTCACACTCAGTTACATGTTTTGGCTTCAGAATATCACAATCGCCGTGGTTACACTTGTTCAAATCGGTCATGTGTCAAAACGGTGGCTGTGCCCTTAAGTTCCATTGAGCACTTAGATGCTGACGTGAGCTACATGCACTATGTTGGCTGTTAAATGTCACGTTATTGCAGTGATGTTTAAATAGTCCCAAGAAACAAAAGAACTCATGAGGGAGAAACTGCTCGAGATGGAGAGGGACGACAAGGGACTATTTTTAAGATGTTGCTTGAAGTGCCCAGCAGCCATGTTACCCTGACCCTCTACCTGCATCAGTGACTGGATTGACCTGATGACCACATGCAAGTTTCAAAAGAGGAATTTTCCAAGCCCTTCTTTTTCAGTTTTCTCTCCTCAAATACAACTGGTTACAATCAATAACTGTTTGATTGGTAAAGTAAACAAAGTAACAAAGTAGAGTGGTTTAAAAAAAAAAAAAAAGGCTTTTTTCTTATATTTAGCCGTACGTGTGAAAGCAGTGTGTTCACTGTGAAACAGTGGTGACCTTCACAGTCCCACATATTCCTTCAATTACTTGAAAAAAATGCAGTATTTTCCTTTGTATGGCGCATGTTCACGTATAAAAGATACAAAAGATAAAGATGAATGTGTGTGTGTAGAGGACACATTGTGTTGCCAGTGTTTCACATTAAATACACTTTGCCGGTGTGTTTGTGTGTGTGTGTTTGCGCGCACGTGCTTGTGTGTTGGTTCGCTCGCTCGCCGGAGGGCTGCCAGCAGGTTGTCGCTCACCATGTTGGTCAAAGTAAAACTACTGAATGACTTCATGCCTCCACTCTTGCCTCGCTCTGATCTCTCAGTGGTGTTCAGCTAATCTAAATCAAAACAAGTGGGAGCGTCACCGTCTCCATCACAGCAGTGTGAGCTTCTTCCTTTTGATCACATGACCAGGTTGTTTTGAAGCAAGTGTTATCTCAGCCACACATAATAGCGCCCCTCCACTGACAAAGCATGCGTCCACACACACACACACACACATCTTTATACACTCCGCAGCAGAAGACAAACCCTTTTAATTTGTGTCCTTGCTCATTTCATGCTGTCCTCTGTCTTAATACCCCACCCCACCCCACCCGAGACACTTTAATTTTCTCCTTGTTTTCTTTCTTTTATTTCCTTACTCATATTGTTCACCTTTCTTCTGGAAAATTGGCTGTTGATAGATAGATCATTTAAAAAAAAAATGTAAAAGTTACCAAAAAAAAAAAATTTGCTGTAATTTTCAACGGTTGTACATTAATACAGAAATAGAGTTACTGAGAAAGTTTTTAAAACCGAACACTGCCTCCTGTCTGTTTTCAACGGTGTTAAACACTCACTCACACTTGCACGTTTGTAACCAACACATTAAGGACATTTGGGGCGGTCCTCACATTTGAAGGTCAAGACTTGGTTTTAGCACTAGTTCTAGTTAGGTTCTATTTCTGGTCAGGCGTTTAGTTAGGATGGGTAGGGCGAAGGGCTAGGAAATGCGTTATGCAAGTGAAGGTCTTCATAAAGATGTCCCCACTTTGTACTTAAGAAATACAGAACACATCATCACATCACAACATCTTTTCTCCCTTACTTTTTTTTAAGTAGCCTTCCAATCGATTAATTTATCGCATAACTTTCAGGATTAAAAATGCCGGCACACGTGGATATTAGCAGAATAAACAACAAACGTTGGGCGGAATGCCAGTTGGCAGCTCCATTCTGCTAACTGCTGTGGTTGTAAATCTTCAATTAGATGGTGTCATTTTTGCTTTTGATTAGCTGAGCTTTTCCTGTGTCTCCTCTCTTGAGCATCCGTGGAATGTTCCATCTGTCTTAGTTTCTGTCCTTTAGAATATTTCTGAACCGTATCCAACGTTCCAAAAGCTTCAGTTAACAACTTCAAGAAGGAAATGCACTCCAGTACCAAACACAAATGGTGATACAAACACCGTTGAGAGAAAGGCTGACCTTTGACCCGCTCTGTCTCTTGCTATTTAGTTTGGTTGATGTTTTGGCTCATTACCGACTTCATTTATTCCCATTATTCAATCAGATTGACTGAACTATGAATATCTACAAAGCTCATGGATCTTTGGTCATTATAACTATTTTTAACCCTTTTGTTTTGGCAAATAAAAGCTAAAATGCTGGTATGAGGTTACAAAATTTAGAGAAAAATGACACTGAAGCTTTGGAGGGCAATATTAATACAATGTGCAATACGTGTTTATTTCAGCGCAAAGCACAGTTTTGAGCTTTTTACAATGCACTGCTGCATTGGTGAAAGACAGACTACATCAGCGATTGCAGACTTCAACAACAACATGAAAAGTATGTCTCAATAGTGTTGACAGACGCTGCGGAAACCCAGGTCACCTTTGACATTCTCAGATATAATTTCACGGCTGTATTTAGTTTACGCAATGATGTGCCAAGACAGGATTAACTTCTCATCCTGAGAGAGAGACCCACTTTCAGCTCATGACAGTAACATGAAGCCTCCTCATCCTGAGTCATAAAGAGGACGTGCAGCCGCCTCTATTATGAAGCAGCTCTCTGTGGACGCCTTTATCTCGTAGGGTGGGTTCAGTTAAAGTGGGTCACATTTATCTGGTGAAATTCATCGGCTTCATTTCATCTGCAGGAACTAATGTTGATGTTGCACTACACACTTCTTTGTTTTACTGAAAGCCAAATACACACAGTAACATTATTTCTTGTGGGAGTTTCCTCATGTTCATTGTCCTCACATCCAATTATTGGAGGTTGAGATATTTTTTTCTAGGCAACTAAGACATACTTGGAATAAAATCCCTAATTCTTGTCCTCACTTGGCACCTGTCTGATGGCACCTTCTCCAGCCGAGACAGTGGGTGCATTCGAACAGCCAGTTGTGTGAAATGATCCAGAAGTATCTGCACAGCTGCCATGATAAGATCTTCAAATTTTGTAAAACTCAAAGGAAATGAGTTTCCATGCTTGGAATTTTGAAAAAAAAAATAAAAATGAGAAGCCACTGAGCTCAAATGACCAGCAGATCATCAGATATGTTTTGCTCTCTATCTAAAGCTTTGCTAAACTTGTTCGACAAACGAGGACAAACAAATATGCAATGCATTATCAAGTTTTTGTGTGAAATGACAAACCACAATCCACATTCCACCATATGTAGACCGACATACCTGCCAGTCATATAAATCATTTCATACAATAACTGTTATTCACATGTTAAATATCAGGGGGGTGAGTGAGCAAACATTCCCAGTATGACATAATATATTATCACTTTTATGACTGACAGCTTTAATTTCACATTCAACCTCTGTAATTAAGTCATATTTTCACCAGGTGTGACAACAAACATGGAAACCCCCCCCCCCCCCCCCCCCCGGACTGCATTCGGCTACTCTGACATGTTTTCAAAAGTCCTCACAAACAAGCCTAATTTGCCTCTCAGGATACGATTCAGTTCATGAAACTGTGTTCACGATTTTGATATATTTAAAATGAAAATTGGTAGATTGGAAATATGTTTTTTCTTTGTTAAAAAACACATAAAAGCCCTTTTTGAGAATGGCAAAATGATTCCAAAGTTGCATTTCATCTGGTTTCATTTTTAAAATTTTTTGCTGTTTTGTCAAGTAAAAGGCCCTTTAAATAACTAGGATACCTGTTATTAATTAAAAAAAAATAATTTTATCAGGTGGTACATCTATAATATAGATTAATATAATAAAATTTTGCAAGTTTTGATAAAGATAAATGTTTGCGTACCCCAGTCCAAAAGTTTAAAACTACAACACGAAAACAATAAGAGGCGTGTAAACGGCCGGACGTGACGTCAGTGTCTAAAGCTTCATTTGCGATGAGTTCGCACGTGGCCTGTATTAATATTGTTTTCTTATTGCGTACACAGACACACACTCACACACACACTCCTACTTCAAGTGTTCCGGCCTACGTTCCAGCGTAGTAGGTGGCGGTAGTGCACCTTCCGCGGTAGTTGCCGCCCACATTTAAATAGAAGAAGACGAGGAGGGAGAAGAGGAAGAAGAAGTACGCACGTGTGCCAGGGAGCTGTCTTAGTAACATCAGCACCCTGTGGTCGGTGGCAGAGAGAGAGGCCCGAAGAAGGAGCGTGAACATTAGCTTCCTCCCGGTCACTTATGTTGTCTTGAATCCGCTAGTAGACGGCAAGAGGCGGCTGCTCGTTGGCGCGTGGAGCAGGACGACGGAAGTAACGTTGCAGCGAAGAAAGTTCTCGGGCCTGCGTGTTCGCGCGCGTGTGTGTATGTACATAGAGATATTCCGTAGCCAACCGTAGTTTGCCCATAAATTCATAATTTCAGAGACGGTAGAGAACTGGTCGGGGATATTAAGGCGTCATGGCGGACTACCTCATCAGCGGGCAGACCAGCTACGTCCCTGAGGACGGACTGACAGGACAGCAGCTGTTCAACGGAGGAGACGGTCTCACATACAAGTAAAGACTCCTCTCACTCCTCTGCCCCGGGCTACCAATCCCAGACAGCAGCCATCTAACCGAGCTAGCTGTGGGTGCTAACGGTTAGCCCCATGCGCTTGGCACGGTCTAGCTGTTAGCGACTCATTCTGACGTTTGGCAGAAGTCAGACGGAGGTCACGACGACCAGTGTTGGATGAATGCAACGCTGCATACCTGGTGGTTCACGTAGCACGTTAGCTGGACCGGGCTTGTGTGGGTTTTTTGTTTTGGACAGCTAGAAACAGTTTCGGTACAGACGGAACTTTTTTGTTCAAAGATAATAATTGGCAAACTCTCAAAACTCTTGAGATCCCAATAAGCAACCAGCGCGGTCCATTAGAACCCCTTCCTCCTGCCTTATTGAAATCATACGTCAAATTATTTATCGAGAGATTTTTTTTAAATTCCAAGGAATCAAGCTTTTGCAATTAGTTGTCCATTTCTTTGTGGTATGCTCATATAAAAAGTGTCATTTATGACATTTAACAGCCTGTCAACATGAGTAATCCACTATTTTAACTAGGGCAGAGTTCATTCAGCTAACTTTTATGTCACCAAGTGTTTTTGGTATAAACTTATAGTTTTGCCTTTTTAATTAAGTTTAATTTTGTCGAGTAACCGTCATTTTTGAAGGAGTCCTGATTTCTGAAATCAGTCTTAATGTAGTTTTTATATTGCTTCTTGGGTTGGATGTCCATAGTATACAGGGTAAAATGCAAAATAGTCAAAAATACTACAGATGGAATAACGTCAAGCTAGTGCACTATATCACGAGACCAGTCGCCTGCTTCACCGCAATAATAATTTTCTGCTGCCAAATAGGTTCAATGTAGGTTACGTAGTACATGTGTTTATTTTATGACCAATTTTAAATAAAAGGGGTTAATTTTGCTCCTAACAAAGACTTGGATGATGCTCTCCCTGAGACGATTACAACAACCAGGGTTTTTTTTTAGTGACATTCTTCCTGTACACACACTGGTCCCAAATTGAAGACATTGCTTCACACAGTCATGTGTGTTATGCTGGACAGTGTGGACCCGGCTATATTTAGAACATTGCCTTGTTTGATGTTTGTATATTGCCATCATGATATGATCCAATACATGAAACTACAAAGTCCTGAAAGTTTTCAGTACATGCTTTACTCTATAAATTTTATGACATAAGAGAGAGAGAGGCGGGTGTTTGTAAAGCAGACATCATTTTTAAATCATTGATGTCATTCAAGCTATGAACCAAACCATGGTTAGCTCATGAGTCAACTGTGGCGAGCAAGCAAGCAAGACAGTTTATTGCTGTCAAACTAGACGTGTGCTGGTGACCATGTTGTATTTTTGTCATGTTAGGTGATGGCAGTCACGTGTCACGCATTTGAACATGCCGTCGAAACCACGGTTACTTTTTTGGTCTTACCATCGTGTGACCCCGCCTATGGCTTACATGCCGCATGGATTGACATGCTTTGGCTTTAGCTTCCCTGCATACATATCTCACATCGCACAGGAACGCGATCCCTTCTGCGGGTTCCAGTTACATTTTTCCTTGTAGGCCTTTTGAGGATTCGTTTTTTCCAACAAGGTTGGCTAGAAAATGGTTGTGGAAACATTCCCACTGCATAAAGTTTACTCTATGCTTGAGACACTTAAGTGACATCAGCTCATCTGTTCAGAGATCTGGTGTTGTCAAATCCAGACCCCCCCCTTCTTAATGTTCCAATAAGTTCAGTAATTATGCGTCTGTAGCTTAGCTTTTGCTCTCTAACATTTAGTTTCTATCTGGTCTCTCCTTCAGTGACTTCCTGGTCCTTCCAGGATACATCGACTTCACAGCAGATCAAGTGGTGAGTGGTGCAACACCCTGCTACAACATTTAGAGGACACTCACACTGGGCGATTTGTACTGCACCCACATTTTTCCCCCCTTACGTTTTGTACGACACAGTGACGAGCCCGTACTCAAGCCCGAAACAAGGAGAGTGCTGGGAGGGTACAATCATGCCATGTGCGAATGCACTGTTCATGCATGATGTGCCCCCATAAAAATGTGCCACCGCAAAACCTGTCTGCACTCCCAGAAAGTGGTCCCAGCCCACACTTGGTCACGTTTGGTCTGTGGAACTGTCAGTCCGCAGTCAATAAGACAGAATTCATCAGTTCACTGATGAAACTCTCAGACATTCAGGTCCTAGCCTTGACTGAGACATGGATTTGCCCAGAAAACACTGCTACCCCAGCTGCACTCTCTGAGTCTGCCACACTAAGCCACACCCCTCGCTCTACTGGACGAGGAGGCGGTGCTGGCATGCTCATTCCTGAGAACTGGTCTTTTTCTGCACTCCGCCCGTCGAACAGCGAGACAACATTTGAATATCAGGCTTTAAGTGTCACTGCTCCCATCAAAGCATATGTTCTGGTTGTGTACCGCCCACCAGGGGGTAATCTGGATGGCTTTGTCTCTGAGATGGACATGTTACTCTCTGACATCCCTGACGATGGCACACCACTGATTGTCATGGGAGACATGAACATTCACCTTGACAGAACTCTGGCAAACGACTTCCTGGCACTCATCTCCTCCTTTGCACTCGAACTAGCTCCTTCTCCTCCCTCCCACAAAGCTGGTAAAGTCCTTGACTTGGTGCTGACTCGTAACTGCTCCATAACAGATGTGACAGTTACCCCACTCCACCTGTCAGACCATTTCTTGGTCAAATTTGCGGCTGCCTTTCCGCAATTGCAGACGCCCATACAGACATATCCTTCCGCAGAAACCTGAAATCCCTCACAGCAGCACAGCTGTCTGATGAGGTGAACTCCGTCATGCCTGACCACTCGCACTTTTCCTCACTTTCTGTTCATGAGGTTATAGAAACACTCTGTTCCTCTCTGGCATCCTCTCTGGACAAACTCTGCCCCCTGGTGTCCAAACCAGCCAACAAAAAACAACCAAGTCCATGGCTCTCTGAAGTTCTGAGAGAACAAAGAGCTGGACTCAGGGCAGCAGAAAGAAAGTGGCATAAATCCCAAGAACCCACAGACTTGTCCTTATACAAACAGAAACTTGCTTCCTTCACCTCATGCGTACAGTCCGCTAAGAAAGCCTTCTATCAGAACAAGATCTGTGCCACTTCTGATTCCAGAAAACTGTTCATGGCGTTTAACTCCTTGCTTTCTCCTCCAGTTGCTCAGCCTTCCACTGCGCTGACTTCAGACATGTTTGCCTCCTTTTTTTCTGAAAAGGTTGCTGCAATCAGCAACCACTTCTCTGAGCCTGACCAGTCCAGTCAGCACCAACCTGCCACTGCTGCTTCACTCTTCTTTCTTCCCCTGAGCGAAGATGAAGTCTCCAGACTTCTCCTGAGCTCAAAACCAACAACTTGTCCTCTCGATCCAATACCCACCAGCATCCTGCAGACCATTTTGCCCACTATCAAACCTGCAGTCACACATATTGTCAATTCCTCCCTGGAAACTGGCATTTTTCCTGCTACTTTTAAGCAGGCCTGTGTCACCCCACTGCTCAAAAAGCCTAATCTCAACCCCGCCAAGGTTGAAAACTACAGGCCAGTATCACTTCTGCCATTCCTGTCAAAAATGCTGGAGCGCTCAGTATTTAACCAGGTCTCTGAACATCTGCGGAACAACAACCTACTTGACTCTTTCCAGTCTGGCTTCAGGTGTGACCACTCCACTGAGACTGCACTCCTGTCAGTCACTGAGTCACTGAGACGAGCTCGAGCTGCTGGTCAGTGCTCTGTCCTACTTCTGCTGGACCTGTCTGCTGCCTTTGACACAGTGAACCATCACATTCTCCTCTCCACACTCTCTGAGCTTGGCATATCTGGTTCTGCCTTGTTGTGGTTGAAGTCCTACCTCACAGGCAGATCCTTCAGAGTGTCATGGCGAGGAAAGGTGTCTAGGTCACATGGCCTATCGACTGGGGTTCCTCAGGGGTCAGTGCTTGGTCCCCTTCTCTTCTCTCTGTACACCACCTCACTTGGTGCAGTGATCCGCTCCCATGGCTTCTCCTACCACTGTTATGCTGACGACACTCAGCTTTTCCTCTCTTTTCCACCTGATGACAGAACGGTCTCAGATTGTATATCAGCGTGTCTGGCTGATATCTCCACATGGATGAAGGAACGCCACCTTCAACTGAATCTCTCTAAGACTGAACTTATGGTCTTTCCAGCTTGTCCATCTGTTCAGCCTCAGGTCAGTGTCCAACTTGACTCAAGCCTACTTGCGCCCACAAACTCAGCCAGAAACCTGGGTGTCATGATTGATGACCAGCTGACCTTTAAGGTTCATGTGGCCTCAGTTTCTAGGTCTTGCCGTTATGCCCTCTACAACATCAGGAAGATCAGACCCTTCCTGGCCCAACAGACCACACAGATTCTGGTTCAGGCTCTTGCCATCTCACGCATTGACTACTGCAACTCTCTTCTGGCAGGCCTCCCTGCATGCTCATTCAAGCCTCTGCAGATGATCCAGAATGCAACAGCATGTCTGGTCTTCAACCAGCCAAAAAGGGCACATGTCACCCCGCTGCTGGTTTCTCTTCACTGGCTTCCAGTGGCAGCCAGGATCAAATTCAAGGCACTTATCTTGGCTTACAAAACAATCACAAGAACGGCTCCAGCCTACCTGGAATCCCTGATCCAGGTCTACTCTCCTTCTCGCCAACTACGCTCTACAAGCGAAAGACGCCTGGTGCTTCCAGCCCAGCGCTGCTCCAAATCCCTAGCCAGACTCTTCTCTTCTGTCGTTCCCAAATGGTGGAACGAACTACCGAACTCTGTGCGTTCTGCTGAGTCCCTTTCTACTTTTAAGAGGCAATTGAAGACTCAATTGTTCAGAGAGCACCTAGGCACTTAACCTGACTCTTCTCCTCTTTGTCCTGTGGGGTAGAATAAGTCAGAGGGTCCAAGACCCAGCACTTAGTGATTATGTAGCACCAACTGTGTTGTGTGATGTTGTATGTTTGTCAACAACAACAAAAAGGGAGGGGGGGGTGACACTTCTTCTGCCACTAGATGGCAGTACCTGTGACCAAATAACAACTGAAGCACTTTTGCGCTTCCTATGGACTTTTCCTTAATTAAGTCTAAATTCTTGCTTGTGTTGTACGTCGCTTTGGACGAAAGCGTCTGCTAAATGAAATTGTAGAATAAAATACTGCAACCGTCAGCTGGAAAATATTTTTGAAATCACAAATTGGATGCTAAAAGTAATTAGAGATTAACCAGAACATTCCAGCACTAGTATATTTGGTGCCTTTTTTATTGATTTATCTGCTGTATCCTTCTAGTAATATGTGATGCTGTAGCTTGGAGTGTATGCTCAACCCGCTGTCTTCCTTCCAGGACCTGACCTCAGCACTCACCAAACAAATCACGATGAAAACTCCGTTCGTCTCCTCTCCTATGGACACCGTCACAGAGGCCAACCTGGCCATCGCTATGGCTGTGAGCATGACCCACGAGCCCTCCTCACATTTTAAGACGTGTTGCTGCGATGCTCACTCACACATTCTCATCCCCTCCCAGCTAACAGGTGGCATTGGCTTCATCCACCACAACTGCACCCCAGAGTTCCAGGCCAATGAAGTTCGTAAAGTCAAGGTGGGGATGGTGACCGTTTGTCCTTGTTCTGCTTTTTTGTTTTCATTGTTTGTTTTACAGTTACATATAGCTGCTTTACTTTATACTTTAGTTATTCATCTCATAATCCGTTTTCTGTCCCATTAGTTGGTGCAGTGGATTTCCTTGTAGTTAGATCCTGTAGAACTGTTTTTATTCTTTTCCCATCCTTCTTTTCCTCCACTCCTGTCATCCCTCCTTCTGTCCCTCCCTCCCTCCCCCCCTCTCTCTCTCCAGAGGTACGAGCAGGGCTTTATCACAGACCCTGTTGTGATGAGCCCCAACGATCGCGTTCGGGATGTCTTCCAGGCAAAAGCACGTCACGGCTTCTGTGGCATTCCCATCACAGACAACGGTAAAATGGGCAGCAAGCTGGTGGGCATCATCTCTTCCAGAGACATCGACTTCCTCAAGTCCGAGGACCACGACCTGCCACTCAGCGAGGTGGGTCGCTCTTAGAAATGGAACTTAAAAGGAAAAATGGAACTTCCTCTCTTTTTTTTTCAATAGAAAAGAAACAAAGGGATACTTGAGCTGCTCCCTAATAGTCAGTTAAACTGTAGCTGGTCGTCCGACTTGCTGGCGAAAATGTGGGAATTTAAATGCCAACCATTATCATGTTTTTTGGAATTGTAGTGTCATTATTGAATTTTGGAAAGAAATACATAAAGATATCCTGCATGTCTTTACTTGTCAATTTCCATTTGAAATTAAGACTATTTTCTTTGGGCTGTTACCTCAAGAATGGAGGAAAAAAGACAAATATCTGTTAAATGTGTTGCTCACAGCTGCAAAAAAATCTATCACTAAAAAATGGATGTTGCAAGAAAGGCCGACCCTGAATGAGTGGATGGACATTATCGTGGATATTTACAAAATGGAGAAGATCACAGCCTCTGTTAACCAAACACTGGACCTGTTCTCATCACGGTGGGAAAAATGGATAATATATGCAAGACCGCGCAGACCAGAACTCTTTCCTTCAGTTATGTAATTGCTGTACTTACAGGAGACAATCTACTCCCTCCCTTTTCTGTTTTTATTAGGGCCTGAGCCAGAAGGTACTTCTGGTTTTATGTTGTCTTTTTATTGAAAAACTGTCAATAAAAAGATAATTAGAAAAAAAATAAATAAATAAACTGTAGCTGGCCAGAAGAGTAAATGGGCATTAACATAGGTTGATGTCAACAATTCATTTTTATTTAACCAAGATTTAATATCATTAGTACGAATGAATTTTCAATAATATGTATTTTTTTTCTCCCTTTTTTGGACAGCATGTTTGATAAAACACCAAGGAGAAATGTTCCAAGTTTTGTTGTCTTTTTTGACTGCGTGTGTGTGTGTCACCATCTTGGCAGGTGATGACAAAGGGGGAGGATCTTGTTGTTGCCCCTGCTGGAGTTACGCTAAAAGAAGCTAATGAAATCCTTCAGAGGAGTAAGAAAGGTGAACAGCAGCAGCAAACCATTAAGTGTGTGTGTGTGTGTGTGTGTGTGTGTGTGTTTGTGTCCGTGTGTGTCCGTGTTTGACCTCTCTGACTCGTCCTGCAGGTAAACTGCCTATAGTGAATGAAGAAGGTTGCCTGGTGTCCATCATCGCCCGCACAGACCTGAAGAAGAACAGAGACTTCCCTCTGGCTTCCAAAGATTCCCGCAAACAGCTGCTGTGTGGCGCTGCCATTGGCACCCACAGTGACGACAAGTACCGCCTGGACCTGCTGGTGCAAAGTGGGGTGGATGTGGTTGTGCTGGTGAGGAAAGCGTTCACTACAGGTCTGAGTGACTGAAAGGAATGTAATATGTTGGTGGGAAATCGATGTCACCTTGTGTGCCGCAGGACTCGTCTCAGGGCAACTCCATCTTCCAGATCAACATGATCAAGTATATCAAAGAGAAGTACCCGAGCTTACAGGTCATCGGTGGCAACGGTAACTACCCTGATTTTTACCCACACACAAACGTGGAAAATAACCAGGCTGCCCTAATACCTCTAATAAGTGGCTGGGCCCGTAGCAGTAAATGGACCTAAATGTTGCTGGAGGAGTGGAGCTGAACAGTGTCTCCCTCTAGCATCCTCTCTGTCTCCCTCTGTCCCCTGCAGTGGTGACTGCAGCTCAGGCTAAGAACCTCATTGACGCAGGGGTGGATGGACTGCGAGTCGGGATGGGCAGTGGCTCCATTTGCATCACGCAGGAAGGTGAGTGATGCCACCCAACTCGTCAAACGCAACCAGCCTTGCTTACTGCCTGCACCCACAAAGCAGCGCTCAAGCAGCACGGAGAAAAGGAACACTGGAGGGGGAAGCAGCTTTACTTTTACTTTGAGTGACAAATGTAGATGCTAAAACATCTTTTTGCCATTTTGCTCAGCTGATCCTAACATCTGGGTCAAACTACAAAACCGCAGCTCATAAAAAGCTCAAAAAAGTCTAGCGTGCTATAGTTAAGACTGCACGACACCTTATGAAGACTGCTGTTTGACATCTTGTGCATTCTTGGTCTGCAACGTTCTCCGTGGTACTGTGGACGCAATGGTTGTTGGCATCCCTGGTTCCAGATGTTTGCCTCTGGCCCCCCCCAGCCTGATCATCTCGCAGGTCATGAGAGGTCACGAGCTATAGCTAGTGGGGGTGGTGAGTGTATAGTTGACCGTTGTATCACCTCATCCGTCACTGGGACAAATGTTGTCATCTGATCTTGACTAAGGACAGAAGTTGAGTTGAAGGTAAAATGAACCATTCCTGATAGTGGAGGTTTGTCTGTGGTCCCTGTACGTCTCTAATTGATGTCTGTTCACCTCGTCTAAGATTACTTTCAAACCATAAACAGTGGGTTCTTTTATTCTTTTCCTTTAAACCTACTATATTCTTGTTTTTGTCTGCCATCTTCATGTCACGCCTTCATACCTGCCTCCTCTCCTTTCTTTCCATCTCTTACACTGTCGGTATGGTGTGAGTGTTGATGTATGCGTGTGTGTGTGTAACTGTGTCCAGCTCCCCTCAGTGTACCACCAGCAATAAAGCTCCACAGCCCCAAAACCCCAACCACTGTTACAGGATACTCCAGTAAGTTACCCCCCACGCACACACACCCTTTGGCCTGCTCTGAGCTCCCATTGGCTCCACTGTCACAGTGTGCCCCCTCCCCCTCACAGCCTGCTGCATTGATTGGTTAACTGCTTTGCACCAATAGAAGTAGTGGTAGACGGTTTGTTTCTGAGAGCTGGCCTTGGGTGTTGTGGGGTTTTGGGGTTTTGCTTGTTCCTGTGTCCTCACTAATCTGTCAATCATCCTGAGTAAATATTGCTCCTCCTCCACCTACGTCACTGACCCTTGATTCTCTGGTCTTGATGATGACGTCAGAGTGACCTCTTGTATCTTGTGGTTACAGTTGAATTTTGGAGGTGTGAACGAGCATCTTGATTGTTCGTGATGGAGATGATTCTGAATTGATTCTCAAATGTTTAAAAGAAATCATCTCATGCCGCTATTAGGACTGGTATCAGGATACATAATTTTATTCCATTATTTTATTGTTTGTGTTTTATACCAATGTATTACAAAATGATATGATCCATATAGCAATAGACATAATTTGCAGAGAGGTTCAAAATGGAGCAATATAACCTGCTGTGTAACTCACAGGGAGTCTAAAAAAAGGTATATTGATTACTCAACAGACAAATTGGGTCAAACTTATTGTTTTTGTTTGTTGTATTTCCTATGTACTTTATTGCGCTAGCTGCGCAGCAAAGTGATTTCTTCATGAATGTCTTTAATTTTTATGTATCAGTTTTGGTAGCTGGAATATTGATGTGGATTTGTAAGGGGGTGGTAGTTGCAATATCAATTTTATTGCACAGCCCTAGTGGTTGTTCCTAGACAGAGAGGAAGTACCTATTATACTGAGGCAAATGTTAGCGGCGCCACATACTTTGAACATAAAGGGAACTGGTATTTGACTGCTGGTGCATTGGATGAAAAAGTAGCAGTGTGAGGTATTGCAGGAGTTGAGGATGCAGTACATTCAGATGGATTGACACTTGTTGTCTGGTGCACAGTAATTGTACAGAGAGGCTCGTGATGATGATGATGATGATGATGATGGTGGTGGTGATTCACACCTGTGGTGGCTGGTCCAAACTCTCGGTGCTGCTGCTGCTGCTTTGTGTCAAGGTTGTGGCTGGTTTGCTACCTGGTTGTTGTTGAACACACTCGGTCTTCTGTCACACTGACCACTAATGCAGCGCTGGCTCTGGCAATCAAGGACGGCTTCAGTTTTTTTCAACCTGGGCCTTATTTTCCATGGTTGAAGTGATCGACAGCAAGCACATTTTTGGAATCCCTCCTATATTGAGCCAGAGTGCTATCGCTGGCTCAATTTCACTGTTCCTTTACGTCTGGAGAACATGATTCACAGGCCGGGGTGTCTCTGGAGCACCACAGTGCTTCCTGTAGAATTGTAATAATGTTGGGACACGTTTTACCCTCGTCAAAAAGGCTCAGCTCATGCAGTAGAAATTTTTGATGAATCGAGTGCCCAGACATGCTGCTGCTGGGTCCAAGTCACCTATGACATCTGATCCTATTTTTTTTATTTTTACATGTATGGTTGAAGGATGATGTGCATTTTGGAGGAGAGAAGAAAAACCCTGTATCGTCACTGCAGAAACATTTGCACAGGTTTATTCACCCCTCATGAGCAGGGGTCTGTCATGAATGGGAGGCTGGTAGTATGCTTTTCCAGAAAGAGGAGAACAAGACTGCCGCTGTTGAATTACATCTGTTTATGTGCATTTCAAGCATCTTTTAGGCGAGAATGTAGTTGTTCAGACATGTAACCTGTGCTCATTTAATCCGGATGATGCTGCGCTCAGCTTTCTCGTCACGGCTGCTGGCGAGTGCTGAGGCTTGCTACCTAGCTTAACCGGCCCCTCTCCCAGGACATCTCATGTTTAACCACCACACAGACATTCGAGCCAGCAGCAAACCACAACATGACTCGCCCATGTCAAGACTGGAACAAGGTTTTCTTGGCCAGGCAACATCCTACTGGCCACTGTCCTGGCCAGCAGAGATTGCCAGCAAGCTGTTTCTGCTCCTCATGAACAGGCAGTCAGTGCTCACGATCACAGTTGACTGCAGCCACAGGCTGGGCTGCCAAACCTGTAACCCACGTCACCGAAACCATCCTGGAATCTACCACTAGCTCATCTTTCCCTTTACGTGTTCAACATATTGGCTTGATGCATAAAAACCTTGAGAGTGTTCATCAAGCAGCATCAGTTCGTCCTGCTTCTGTTGGGGGCTTCTATCAGCGGAGCAGCCGCCAACAGGAAACACATGCCCTGTAACTGTGCCAGTGGATGGTTCCTCTCAGAGCTCCTGGAGCTGTTTGGTCGAAAAACACCTATAGATACGAATGTATGATATGAGCAAAGCGGTTAGTGGTTTAAAAAAAAAAAAAAAAAGACTTCCTCTTTTTTGGGGGGATGTTCGATTTATTAACATCTGTATGACGTCAGAAGGATTTGAGTTTTGGTGTATTGCTGTTTGTCTGCTGATTTGAGACTTTTTAACTTCCTCGTTCTGATTTATTTTTTCATCATGACTTTGGAGACCTAACTGTCAGCTCACTGTGTGTGTGTGTGTGTGTGTGTGGTTTTTTTGGTTTTTTTGGTTTTTTTAAGCGTTAACACCACCTTCTGGGAATATCCAACCTCTAAACTACAATGTAGTGTTATTTCTGTGTTGTAAGGCTCTTGTATGTGGGGATTTACCAAAACCTTCACTGGCTTATTTTCTACTACATGAATTGTGGATTTGGTAGAAAACCGGCTGCATGTCAAAGCCAGCAGTCACAAAGAGACTTAATGATCCCCATTTATGACTTTAACCTCTTAATCAGCATCTCTCTCTCTCTCTGTCTCTGTCTCTGTCACTCTCACTCTCACTCTCACTCACACACACACCCCCCCCCCCTTATATCTCCTCCTGACAGTGCTGGCATGTGGCAGGCCTCAAGCCACAGCTGTGTATAAGGTGTCGGAATATGCCAGGCGTTTTGGTGTGCCGGTCATTGCTGACGGTGGGATCCAGACTGTGGGACACATTTCCAAAGCCCTGGCGCTGGGAGCATCCACAGGTATGGATACAAATGACTGGGTTACAGACAAGCAACCCCATGCTACAAACCTGTCATATTCAGGTCATGAAGTAGATGAGCAGCGAGGATTAGGATTGGAACGGTAGATTTCTGGGTTATGGCCTCCCTGTGAAACCATATTTTCTACTCGATGAAAGCCTGCCAATCATCTCGAATGCCCCGTCTGCCAGTGTGTTTGGAAGCCTGAGGGTTGAACCTCCACCCCTGTAACCTCCCATCATCTCTTTGTGTAGTGATGATGGGCTCTCTGCTGGCTGCTACAAGTGAAGCTCCCGGCGAATACTTCTTCTCTGACGGTATCAGACTGAAGAAGTACCGCGGCATGGGCTCCCTGGACGCCATGGACAAAAACCTGGGCTCACAGACAAGATACTTCAGGTATGGAAACGGAGTGGAAACGCAGAAGAACAGCACAAAGGGGGAAAAAATGAATAAAAGAAATTAAATGTTGATCATGCTCCTACAAACTTGTTTGAGACATCTCTTCCTGTTTATCCTGATCATAACCAGTAATAACAATATTTTTTTGTCCTTCATCATTTACATTCCACAAAAAGTTTAAAAATCAAATAAACTGACCCATGCCAGGAAAGACTCGCCCTGCACTAACAGAGGGGGAAAAGGTGCCATCTAAAGAAGAGAAGCTGTCATCTGTATACAGGAATGCTGTGATTCACTGAGCCTGTGGGATGCCCACCCACCAAGACTCAGGCAGCAGTACTGCCTCTGGTGGTAATGAGTCTACTAGAATAGCAGGGATAGTCAGTGTACCACAATACTCAAATAAAACATTACATCTCTATTTGAAGCTGAAAGAAAAGATCCCACAGACATGATGAAGCACTAGGTGGCAGCACACGAGCTGTAGAACTGAGGAACAGCTGCCAGTTTCAAAGGGAGGCTCAGTGAACGGAGATGAAGGATTATTGGCTATCAAAGGACGTCGTGTAGAAGAAACTGAATGTATGTGAGTTGCTTTAAGGTCTGATTCGGAGAAGCAGGGGTCTACATTTCATTCGACAGAAAGGACTAGATAAGTCAAGACAGTCCTCATGTACTTGGTGTCCTCTGAAGTTCTGTAAAACAGAAATATTGGGCTGAAGAGTTACTGCCTTTAAGTTCAGATAATATTCTGATGATCCTTTTTAGACATCTCCAAACAGAACTATTGAATGAAAGGCAGGGGTAAAGGGGGCTCCTTGTTCCAGGCTGTGGTCAGAAGCACTAATCTGGATCTCATCCCCTCCCCCCCAGTGAGTGTGACAAAATCAAAGTTGCTCAGGGTGTTTCTGGAGCCGTGCAGGACAAAGGCTCCATCCACAAGTTTGTCCCCTACCTGCTAGCAGGCATTCAGCACTCCTGTCAGGACATCGGAGCCAAGAGTCTCACACAGCTCAGGTACGCGCTTGCTAGTGTCGAAATACTTGAACCAGCTGCTGTGTTGCATGCACAAACTGGAATATATGCTTTACATGTCACTAAGATATTCCCATCATCCTCTGCTCTCCTTTTTGTAGTTCTTATGTGAAAATGTTAGCATGTTTGCGTAGGCTAAACTAAGGCAGTAAACATGTCTGCTCGTATGTAAGCATTTAGCTCAAAGTACCATCCAACTGTTGCCTCATGGAGCTGCTTCGTGACCTTGAACTATACTAGAGGCTCTATGGTAGCACTTGCGTTATACTGCATTCCTTCCCCACAGTTTCCCTTTTTCACACACTTGTTTCCCTCTGTGTCACATTGTTTTTCTCCCCCTTGATGCGTGGTGTCTAACAAGCGCTTCCCTCTTCCTGGCAGAGCCATGATGTACTCAGGGGATCTGAAATTTGAAAAGAGAACAACGTCGGCTCAAATGGAGGGTGGCGTCCACAGTCTGCACAGGTATACACACACACACACACACACACACTCCATGACTGTTTATTCAGTATAGTCAGCTAAGGAGAAACATTGTTCACTTGACTTTGGTGTTCCATCATTTTCAGACTTCTTAGTTTCGTGTTTGGCCTCAACTACACAACCCCTGAAGTGACTGTAGTTCCTCTTCGGTTGTGGCTGCTGTCATCTGTCTTGATAGGAAATTTTAGGACACATCCTCGATAGTCCTGCCCTCTTTTATCACTTACCGCCTCTTCTCTCTCTGCATTGCTTTCTCCGTCTCTCCCTCTCTCACAGTTATGAGAAACGTCTGTTCTGAGATCCGCCCCTGCACACAGAGAATGCTTCCAGCAGACGGAATTATGCAAACTCTCCAGATCCTCCTCAAGTAACACCTCATACAAAGAAGTGCTTCAAAGACGAGCTCATCACTTACGCTACTCTTCCCAGGATCGCCAGTCTTCCTGCTAGTATCCTCTATGCATCCCAGCCATGTTTGATGGAGGAGAACGAAGCATTTATCAGTCATTGCACGTGTGATTGATCCTCCAATGCCTTCCTCAAATGTCTCCAGGAAACTGGTGTCTGTTGTCAATGATAATAAAATCTTATGTTTTTCCACACACTGTTGTCATCTTTTTTTTTTTGGTCAGCTTTTTACACTGCTCCAGATAAATCTCTGCAATATAAAATGAGACTCTCTTGAGCATGAATATCACGTTTGACCTCAGGGAGACATGCTACAGCTTGTGTCACCTCAACAAGGATGCACAGGAAAGCCTTGAGCTGAACTATTGGATTTTTAATGGAAATAGCCACTGAATATTATCAAGGCAAACAAGAACCATAACACCAAACGACATTACAATTGTGATCAAGCCCTCATTAACTTGCTGCACTCATGAATTTACAGGTAAAACCGTCAGTACCGGTCCATTATCTCCCCAGTTTGTGTGCGGGTGCGTGACAGCCAGCCAGCTTCTCCACCTGCCTCCGTCAGACGTCTCCAGGGAGGATCAGCTACTCCGACAAATCCACCGGACTTTCCAGGCTTAAAACCCAGACAGACTGCTGGGACTTCTCCAGTCACACTCTGTTGGTCACAGTTCTCATCAATCATCTTCCTAATTATCACACGTCAACCGACCGGCTTCAGCAAAAAACTGATGTGTGGAATACTGTGCGCCACTCATCCCTGCTTCGATGAGGCGATTATTCTCAACACTTGAATATTGAATTGAATGCATTTGATTCAGTTATTCACACAAGTAAAATTTAATGAATGTCATATATGCCCCCCCCCAAAAAATTAAGCATAATAACTGCAGTCAGAATTTATCTTTTTAAAAAGATGCTAATGGAGGAGCTAGCGTTAGTAAGCTCAGGTGCAAGCTTGTTAGGTGTTTGATTTGTGAGAGGTTTGTTCATGATTAGCATGTAAGGCTGCGTAACTTGAAAGCAACCTTAAAATTGTTGGGTTTTTTTGTAAATTTTAATATCGTGCTACGATTTGTGACATTAAAAGAAATTCTAATGACATCATTTTTCTGATTTTCATTTACAAACCCACATAAATGATATGATTTTTGTGGGGAGTGTATCAAACAGGTGTGTAGTACACAATGTGTAGCCAGGACGTCAGGATGATATTAGTGTGGTATTGGCACACAGAATAAGCCTTAAACAAATCTTGTGCTTTATACATTTGATTCATTGTGCAGCCCTATGACATTGTGTATCCTTGAGTTATGAAAGAAACGGATGTGTTACGAGGTCGCAGTGACTTTGACCTTTGACCCAATCAGTTCATCCTTGAGTTCAAAGGACAGCTGAACCAAATGCGAATTGACTTTGGTGCTGCAGAACTGTTGTGATCACAAAAATAGGATCGACAACCCAAAACCAAATGCCACAGCCATGGAACTCGGAGATGACCTTGGAGACTTTTTTTTATTTTCATATTTTTTGGGGTGATATTAAGAGAAAAATATACACATAGTTCGAGACCACAAGATAGAGCTTGTTCCCTCAATGTAGCTAAATTGAAGCCAAAGGATGTCATGTATTCCTTTAATGTCATGAATCCATGGCTACAATACAGTTTGCACTCAAAATATCATTAAGCTGTGGCCTCTAACTATGTGTTCTTCCTTAAATTCAGGTTAATATCTCCTGGCCTTGAAAATAACTAAATGGAGGGACAGAGTTTTATATTGTGGCCTTAAAATAATTAAATGGGTGATCATTTCTCCTTGGATCAGATTTGTTTTTGTGTCTGTGCTCATATGACCCCTCCTGGCATCTGTAGTTGCCACTCTTTTCTTTCTCAGGTCCAGCAGCCTCCAGCCACAATGACATTTCTGATTTTAGTTGGCCAGATTTTATATTCAATCAAATAAGCGTTGTCTGCAAAACTAAAAAAACAACAACAAACCAAACCCCAAAAAATGACATCATCACTGCTCTGCAGAACATCAAGTTTGTCAGCATGGAGTAACCGGATAAAACCAAATAATGATCTGCACGTATTCACATTGATAAGTGACCCCAAAAAATATGTATTTTAATATTTTGGGTGATCTGTGAATTAGGCAAGTTGTAACTCCACCCTGATAAAACCAAATAATGATCTGCACGTATTCACATTGATAAGTGACCCAAAAAAATACGTATTTTAATATTTTGGGTGATCTGTGAATTAGGCAAGTTGTAACTCCACCCTGACTTTGGTTTAACAGGTAGAGCCAGACTCAACTGCTGTTACACCCAGTCACACTGACTCTTCAGAAAAATGTCACCAGATTGTAACCTTGATCGTGCAAACATGTGACACCTGGAGAACCCCCCCCCCCCCCCAAAAAAAAACAACCAAAAAACAAGCATTTACTTCATGTGTCTGCCTTTGCGCGACACAAAAACAAAATATCGCGACACTACGCAGGGCGAGTCCGTTGCTGAGAGGTAAACTGAAAGTACAAGCAGAGAAGAAACCTAACTGACTTCACGCTCCAGCTGAGTCGAGAGGCATTTTCTTCAAACAAACGAGTGTTCATCTGTCCTCACCTGGCGCACATTTGAAATCTGAATGACAAAAAGGAGGAGCAGCAGCTGCCTGCGTCCAGCAGGGAGTGGATGAGGGAGGAGTTCTGTCTGACCAGCAGAAGTGAAAGTGAAATGAATCTCTGGAGTATTTAAAGAGGAAGTTTGATTCCTCGGAGCTGCAGACGGGACATACTGCTCAGGGATGGCGGTAAGACGTGCTCCTGTGAGGTGCTTTTTCTTGATGTGTATCATCAATGTGAGTACTGCTCTGTACAAACGCCTGCCTACTTGTGTACTTTCACTCACTTCATTCTGTAGGTTTTGTTTCTAAGTGAGTCCTTCAACCTCCCCTCCGTGTCCTTGTTTGACTTCTCTCCTTTAAACTTTGTCCTCACATTCAACTTGTAAATTCTCGCCGGTGTTTGTTCATTGTTTGAACGCTCCGTCAGGGTCCGAGGGTTCGGAGGACAACCTGAGGTTTCACAAGGTTGCAGTGATTTAGGAAGATAGATGTCAGTTATTTTACACGCAGGACGAGTCGCACCATGCAAGTCTCTTCCTTATTGTGTTTGACTTCGTTCTGACGGCTCTTCCTGATCAGCTTGACCTCCCGTGCCCCCCCCCCCTTCCCCCGCTCACTTGCTTTCTTTTTCTCTCAATAGGTTTTGCAAGATGGAAAACGCATACAACGGCTTGTTGCTGTGTAGGTGAGTGGTCCGTCTTGTCTGTAATGGAAGGATGTGAACGGATCACACATTCCTGGTGTAAAAAAACAACAACCTGAGTTTCATCTTTGACAGGATAAAAGAGCTTTGACATTTGATGCTGCAAAAAAAAAAAAAAAAAAATCAACAACTTCTGTGAGGATGAATCTCATTTGAAGTTCCCACCCCCCCCCCCAAAAAAAACCAAACCCTGATAAAAACACAACTTATTGTTTGAGCAAGAGAGCAGGTCACATGACCGAGCTGTGAAAGTGACACTTGTGCAAAACTGAAACTGATCAAGTCATGAAGATGTTTTCAGAATGTTTCAAATCTTTCTCCTTCTTTTCCCCGAGCACTAAATTGTGAATTTTATCATAAACGTGTTGGCAGGATAATCAAACTTTTTTCTTTTTTTTTTTAAAAGGCCTAAACATCATCGAGGTAAAAATAATAGTATATATTTGAAAAATGGTTTTAAAAAGATGTATTTTTGTTAAAAAGATCAGTTTTTGGAATATTCAGTTTTCTGTAGAGAAGCGGGCTTCGTTTTTTTTTTTAATCTTCATTGGACGGGGTTCACCTGCTGTGGGCATCATTTTCATTGATATACAATATAGATTATTGGTAATGATTCATTTTTTTCACTTTGGAAAAGCTTTGAAATACAGATTAAATCATGAAATCCCAGCGGACGGAGCGGGACAGGTGGTCGACTTGCACGTCTTTGTCAAACTGGATTGAATGAGGAATTGATGGCGTCTTTATATCTGGGAAGTCAAAGGTCAACATGGATCTGAAGGAATCTTGTACATTTTTGATATTTTTGGTCAATATAACTTTTCTCTTTGGTTTTATTTTGTCCTGTTTGTCAAGTCAACCAGGATGACGCTAAAAGAATTAGTTCAAGTTGTTGCTAAAGGGGCGGCACGGCTCAGAGGTAGAGAGGCTGCCTAGCTCGTGAAAGGTCGCTGGTTTGACCCTCACTTCCCCTGGTGACCATGTCCAAGTGTCCTTGAGCAAGATACTGATCCCCTAATTGCTCCTGATGGCCCTGTGACGGACTGGCGGCCCGTCCAGGGTGAACCCCGCCTCTCACCCGCTGTCAGCTGGGATAGGCTCCAGTGGATGAGCGGTATCGAAAATGGATGGATGCTTTGGAGGCTGGCTCTCAACTTTTTTGTTGCCCAAATTTGATCAGACAATCTGTGCAGTGTTTCATGTGTTGAGGACGGAGCGCAAAAGTCGATCATTCATGAAATGGTTTTTGTTCTTGCACTGATTAGTTGTTGTTTTTTTAACCCTCATTTTAGTCTTCGAGACAGGAAGCGAATGGTGAGGGTGGCTTGTAACCCCTTCTCCTGGCATTGGCGTTACAGGCCCGTCCAGGCTCTGTTTTAATGTTTCCGGGTGAAATGGCGTGTGAATCTTTACTGGCTGAGCTCAGCGGTGTCGTATCAATCCTGAAAATCCAGAGGAGTCCACAGAGGGAGGCAGAGGAAGTTGATGTGGTATCAGATTTCCAGCTTCCTGAGAGCTGGGGGGGACAACATAGGTTGGATTCATGGATGGTTAGAAAATGGAATGCATGTTTACTGCAACACAAACGTGGAATTAACAGTAACAAGAGAGGTTCTTAGTATTCTATGTGGTGTCAATCATATTCTAGGACGACACATCAGCATAATGTGATGTAATACAGTGTGCCTCAACCTCTGGGCTGGGGCTCACAGGTGGGCCGTGAGCGCCCTCTACGTGGGTCCTGAGTGCTTTCAAGGTAAAATTCACTTAAAAAAAAACAAACAACAACAACCCACAGAAAACGCAACTTCAAGCCCATTTAACATTTCTAAAATATGAATCATCAAAAACTCATCTCCATACATCAATGTGACGTGCTCGGTTTGGCCAGCTAACCGCTAACGTCAGGCTGTGGTATGATGAGTACTCCAACATGTCTTGAAGAGCACAATCATACAATTTTTTGAGTACATGTTTAATTCCAGGGCTGGTGCTCGTGTAACTGTGAGTGGTGATTTCATGAACACACTTCAGATTATTAGATTAGAAGAAAATCAATGAGCCAAAATCATCCGCAATTAAACAAAAAAAAAACCAACTGAATAATAGATAACCGTCCTACCACGCTGCTTTTTTTTTTTTTTTAGTTTCCTTAATCTGAAAAGCTGACCAACAATACCAAGTGCAATTTTATAAAACGCCATTTTTTTTAACCATAATTTTATTTATATATTTTTTTTAATCTAGCCAATTGGAGCCTCTCATCTGCTGAGCGTCTTCCTCACATCTGTCCTCCCGCAGCCTCGGCGCCGCCCTCACGTGAAGCTCATTCTGGTGGGTGGGATTGTAACGGAACCCATAATGCAGCTGTGATTCTGAGCTCCAGCTGGTTATGGGGTCCGTTTCCATCCCATGATGCACATGACATCATCAGCAGATGCCGAGAACTTCATCAAGTAAGATTATTCTCTACGTCTCCACTGACGCTGCTGTATACAAACGAGGTCCTGATATTTCCGGTGAAAACTTTTATTGTTTCACAAAGGGGGGGGGGGGGGGGTGACAGTTAAAACACTTGTAACAGTATATAATAACAGTATAAAAGTATCTACAATAAAAATACACACCTCCAGCTGACTGAGCCGATGAAGCCTGTCATGTTTGATTCATAAAAGCATTTCAAATGGACTTTTTTGTATGTGGCAATCTTCTAATCGTGGAAAGAAGCCAGAAACTTCAAAAAAAAAAAACAAAAAAACCTCCTGGGTTTGATGCAGAAGGTGTTTTTCCTCAATGACACGTTTTCTCCCGGATTGCTGACAACGAGAAAATGCAACCGGGAATTTCGTGTCAGCAAGGAATGACCCCTATAACGGCGTCCTCTCAGCGGCGGAGGCGGGCTGATGATTGTAGATTGTGTGAGTGCAATGTCAGAATTTGATATCTATAATAAAATAATTTTTTTTTTAACCATATCAACATCTGTGCATTTTATTCATAGAACATCTGTCATTAAACAATATGCATGACCTGTGTGTGTGTGTGTGTGTGTGTATATATAATTTATTATGAGTGACCATCCAGTTTGTATCATTTAAAACTGAGGGTAATAATGATAGAACACTTCCTACTACATGCAAATCATCTCAAATGAAAGCAAATCGTGTTATGGGATCACTACTCGAATTTCCCACATTACTCGAAGGCAGCTTTCACACAGCGGGAAGTTTCACGTGACACAAAATCTGCTTCAGACACTTTGATTTCAGTTCTGATCTGAAACACGTGGACTGACCCTCCAAAACAAAGCAGGAAGTTGAAGACTTTTCATAGCCGTGCTATTGCCGTTCACTCAAACACCAACGTCTGAATCTCGCGGCGCTCCAGAAGCCACTTCACGAACTATAGCTCTCATGTTCCTCTGCAACTCAGGGTCCAGCTACCGATTCAAATGACATCATCGGATTGGCGTCCTGCGAGATACAGAGTGTTGTTATATACTAGGGATGTGAGGCAGTGTTTGCTCGTTAGTAAGTTGGAAGCATTTACTGATGAGTCGTTCGATGTAAAGGCAGGACTAGAGAAGCCTAGTTGAGGCCTGACGGGGGCTGGAGTAACTGGCAATGACTGAAGTACAGCAATATCTACTGTCTGTGTCCTGCTTGTATGTGGTGTTTGATCAAGTTGAGGAAATGGAAAAAGAGAAACTGACGATGGTGAAATATAGATTCTGATGCTTCTTCATACAGGACATGAACTTCCTTCAAAAATATGAGGAATAAAATCCAGAGCTTAGATTTAAAAAAATGGCACGACAGCCAAAGCAGGAAGGAGAGCTGCAACACAGACGAACGCCTCAGTTCACGGACGTTTAATGTCACTGCTAATCGGCACGAGTAGATCTGACTAATCTTCAGTTCTGCTGTGCCGATAAATGCGTCCAACTGACCAATCGATGAGTGACCGCCGTCGATGATGTCATATTTAATACTAGCAATGTCAAACTGTCATATTAAAACTGAATGTCATATTTCAGTCAAACTGCGGACAGAAGCGCCTATGATTTGATGACAGGTGACAACATTGAGCAGTGGTTGGTCAGCGTATGCTTTGACCTTGTGTATTAGCTCCAAGTTTGCTCCAGAACGATCCGTAGCATATTAACACATTCAGCTAAAATGAAAAAAGTCAGCCACCTTTGTAGTTCTGAAAATCCTGAGTAGAGCCTGATGAAAGCTCGCTAACGCCTCTGGCCTCGCTTCGAAGTACAGGCCTCCAGGGTAGTCCATGTACTCATAGCAGTAAAAACAGGAGAGCAGCGAGTAATAAGTACTGTGAATATACAGAACCCTAAAAAATAAAGCAAATGAGATGGCTGTTAGCTTAGCTACTAACAAGCAAGCTAAAGAAACTGCCGGTCAGAATTTTTTCACATTAAGGCTCTCAAAGCTAGCTTGACCAAAACACTCAGCATAATAAAGCATTACTGCTTTTATTCTGAAGGCAAGATCACGGCATCATGAGAATTTACACGCAATCCATCCAGGAGCGTGCGCGACCAGGCAGACGCACGAGAAGAAAAGCATTCCTGTTGAAAGTTCCATCGACAAATTGTGTCACATCCCCATTATATACCACGAGCAAAATTCTGCAGTACAACGTGTATTTCATAGCTTATTTGTAGTACTGGAATGTCTTGTTGTCCTGTGAGGTTGATGGAGCAGCTTACTGGTCTGTTGAGCAGCGAGTCAGCGGCGTGTGATGTGAGCACGGCCTGATTCTGGATCAGCTAAAGGTGAGCGGAGCCGTGCGACGTCACAGAAGCGTCTCGTGGAAAGTAAAAGGAATGTGGGCGTAGGCACTAGTCAGCTGGTGGAGGAAAAAGAGGCAGAAGTTCTCCTGATTAACCCTCAGCCACCGCCACTCACACAGGAGGAGTCCGTCAGCGGCCCGAGGGGGCTGAGGTGGAGGGGAACCGAGACATTATCCTGTCCACCAGCTCCAGGTGTCTCTCGTGGTTCTCTCGGCTGACGCGTTCGTGCATGGCTACCAGCTGACACATGAGATTGTTCTGCATTTCTTTCTCGTGGTCCATTAACCTCTGCAGACGGGCGTCCTCCTGCGCCTGCATGGCGGCGTCCATTTCTCTGAGCTGGGAAACCGTCGCTGACACCAGAGTGGAGACTTGCTCCATCACCGTGGTTTTCCTCTTCTTGGATGGAACGGTGTAAGCTAGGAGTCAGAGAAAGAGGACGCACGTGCCGGTCAGTTCAGAGACCAACACCCCGCTGAGGAGGAGCGACCACTGCAAATGCGTTTCTGAGACGACCAACACAAACATTTGCCACAATGTTTGGGTTCTGTCAAAATGCGGGGGGGGGGGGGTCTAAAAATTTAAATTGTTACAAATTTGTGCTTTCCGAAAATAAATTTCTAAAATGTTTTCCAAATTGTCTTTAATTTTCTAAAATGTTGCTGATAAAAAAAAAAACGACAATTTTTTTTCTCTTTTCTAAAATCTTCACACATTGCTGAAATCTATTTGTGTTTTATACATTTTTGTTTTTTTCCTGAAATTATCTTGTACAATTTTGTTCGCTGGAATAGAAACAAACAAAAAAACTCCTTTATTTCAATGAATTTATCAGTGTTTTCGGTCGCTTCTCTTCAGGGCCGCAGTATTTATTCTCTTCTTGGCTCCTGAAAGACATCTTAAGACGCGATGTCCTCAAAGACACTCTCCGCGTTAACCCACCTGCCTGTCACCTGCCTGTCACCTGCCTGCCACCTGCCATTAAAGTGACACTTCACCCTCCCCCCCCAAAAAAGAGGAGATCTGCCTTTCAAGTTCTCACAAACAGATGTCTTGAGCTCATTTAGATGGATTTTCCACCACTGCATCACTTCTCTGGGACTCCAGGATGCAGAAAGAGCCAGTAACTGACGGCCTCCAACAGCTAAACTGCCTTTCCAGAATAATCGGCGTCGTGTTTATCCAGCTGTGCGTTCAATCATCCACAAATCATTTGATTGAAGCTCTAACCAAACTTATTACAACACTTCTGATTTGTGAGTACTTGACAGGCAAAATACACTCTTTTTTTGAGAGCGAAGCGCCGCTTTAAGACGCAGCAGCCCAGTTTTCAACGGACGCCGCACCTGAGACAATGACGCTACGATGAAACGACGCAGGACATATTTGAATAATCCCTCCAACACACACGGTAGATTTCTGAGTCTCTCTTGTAAGCTGTTGACAAAGTAAATGTGGATGCATTGAATGAGAATGTGCGGGAAAAAAAAAAACCATGCAAGATATTAAAAAAACATTTCGATGATGATACTTGGCTACATTTGCGGTGTGTTTTCTTGTTATATTTGTCTTATAACAGTGTGTTGCTGTTGAGACAGATGGATGCAGACATGGGAGCGCTTGTGCCAACAGAACTGTGTGTCAGCCATCTTGAAAAATCTTGGCTGAAGATCGACGACACGACGTGCAAGTGAACGATGACAGGGAGCTTGAGAACGTGTCCCTGGAGCAGGACTACAACATCTGGATTTGTCTAAGGCGCTAACACAACGACAACATTTTACAACATGCCAGACAAACGTGGCTCAAAGCAAAGGCTGTCCGGTGATGTTGCGGCTGCAGCCTTTCCCAGAAATGTTCCAGCATTTCCCCTGGAAGAAGTCATGAGAGCCAGAATCATTTTTCTGGGAAATCTGCGCTAGCAGATAGCTTCACATGCAACTTTTCCCAGAAATATCCCAGCATCTTCCCTGGAAGAGTTTATAAATGAGAGCCCGAATCTATTTTCTGGGAAATCTATAGTGCATATGCAGCATTTCACAGAATTGTTCCAGCATTTTCCCTGGAGGGCTCATGTGTGAATGAAAGCCTGTATTGATTTTCTTGGAAAGCTGCACTATCAATTAGCAACACATGCAGCTTTCCCAGAAATCTTCCAGCAATTTGCCCAAAAAGGGGTGATGATGCAGAACTTCCCAGGAATGTTCCAGCTTTTTTTCAGGAAGGATTAAGGAGTGAGCGCCAGAATTATTTTCTGGGAAATGAGCATTTTCCCAGTTTTCCATCTCAACACCAGTAACATTACAGGGAATGTGCCAGAAAAGCTGTGTTGTGGATGAGAGCAGGAACATTACTGGGGAAGGACTGTCACTGCCCTCCACCGGCCATCTGGCCCCGCCCATTACCGGTGGTGCCACGCCATGACTGAACAGGTACAGTAAACCAGAAACATCACGGGATGGAGCTGCAGGTGTGAACAGTGAAAACCAGTGACAGGTGTCCCGCGTGTTTGCTGGCAGCTAGGTGTGAAGCCTCCCGAGACACTGACACTTACTGATGGCCTGCAGCTGCTCCGGGGAGCTGTACTGCTCATCGTCGTCGTCGGGCTCCACCGGTCCTAGGTGCTTGTTGATGTCCCCGTCGTCTACGTCGTCCCACAGGCCGACTACGGTTTCGTGGTGGTCGTCATTGGTGGCAGGAGGGGGAGGAGGCGGAGGCGGCGGCGGCGGAGGAGGAGGGGGTGGAGCGGGCGGCGGAGAGGGACTCCGTTGCCGCTTCACCGGATTACCGACGGGGATGTTGCCGAAGATGCGGTGGCACTGCTCGTAGAAGGGCCAGTCCACACGGTCGCTCCCGCAGCGGGTCTTCTGGTCGTGGTACTTGGTGTACTGCTTCCTGAGCGCCTTCAGCTTGCTGACCACCTGCATGTGGGACCTGTACACCCCCCTCTCCGCCAGCAGTTTGGTCATCCGGTTGTACACCACCGAGTCCTTCACCGTGCCCGTGATCCGGTTGCGGATGGCGTCCGAACCTCGGATGGTCAAAAGTTCTTTAATCTCGTTCTCCTGCCAGTTGTGCATCTTCTCTTTTGTGAAAAATTCTGCCGCCGAAACGACCCAACTTATTACAAACACCTCCCTTGTATGTTCGCTTCCCTTACGTCACATGGCTGTGCCGGAAGTGGACGTGCTCAAACAGCGTCTGTTTGTTGATGTTTTACTCGCTTTTTTTTCAACCAACAAATAAACACGTAAATACATCAGAAGGATGAAGGAGATGATATAGTAGAGTTATTAATTTGTTTTGATCCATTTTCTTCCATCTTTCATCCTCTCTTCCCCCTTCTTTTTCTTCTTCTGCTTCTTCTTCTAATCTTGTGATTATGATTATGATTGTGATTATGATTATTATCACCACTGGTAATTAAGTTGACATTGTATTGAAATAATCAAAACTGAGGAGAAAAAAAAACTACCATACAAATAAAATATGAGTTTAAAAAAAAATTCCAATCAACAGAAATTCATTCTCCATTATATTGTCCAGTGTAATAAATTTCTTGTAAAAAAAAAAAAAATAGTGGATGGGAGAGGAAATGGATTCAGCCTCTTCAGGACAAGAAGAATCACGATTTTGAAGGATTCACCAACAATAGCTTACACAACTTCACCAGAGGAAATATAGTTATTATTGGAATTTAAAATTTTGTCCTAAGACTTCTCCATAAAATGTCAGGTGCAACCATCAGTCAAATAATTGTACTACTGTTTGCCACTGATCACCACCAGCAGGCTCTTTTCTGGGGGGGGGGGAGAAGGAAATCTTTGATATATGAGAAATGAATCCATAGAAGTATTTGGTGTGTAATGGAAGAGTTACTTTTAGTATTATTGCTGTTGTTGCTGTCATCCTCCAGTTATTCCAAGTAGCATTTTTATTGCATTCACAAATTTTAAAAAATTAAGTATTTTATGACTAAACATTCCTTATTTTAGCCAAAAAATATTTCATTGCACTCTTAGTCCCCATGAATTCCTCCCCAATTTTTTTGGAGGTTAAAAAAAAAGAGTTCCAACAATATAACAATATATCGCACCACCATATCTAGTCTAACCGATGGTTCTGATGCTGCCTGATCCCGCAGAAACATTCTATCAAGCTGTTTTGAATGACCACTCAGAGCTGTTCTGAAAAAAAGAGAGTTTATAAAAAAGACCTTACAGCACTACGATGCTTATTTACGTCAAATTTGGTCTTCAAAATGTGTAGTAAATATAGGAGGACTCTCTCCTTCATGTGCTTCCTTAAATAAATCCAACTCCATACTAAGTCCTTGAATGGAATGAATTCAAAACACATTTTATCTAATTTTTCCTCACGTAGATCCTACATTATTCCTTTAGTAGATTTTCTTGTTTCTGCAAGGATGCATCATTTATGATGTGTTGGTTGTTTGATTTACATTATTCTGATGTAATAACTCACATTTGATAAACGTATATTTGTGGAGGGAAACCAGCAAGCCACGAACAAAACAGCTGCCGGATGGTTGACTTGTTTAAAACATTGTGAGGGAAAAATTCGCCTCAAACGTTTTCATGTTGTTACCATTGCAGTTCCCCTGCCACGCACAAGGTGGCAGTATAATGCAATTTTCGATGGTGCAACGCGAATATTCTGCTCGGCGGAAACACAAAGGGCGCCTCAACAGTTCCGCCAGAGGAAAAACTGCCAATGCAGTCCTCGTTTCCAGCCAATATCTGACATCGATCAGTTGTCAGGCGTTATCGAGTATTTATTTATTTATTTATTTTTAGCATTGCTGTGTTCAGAATAGACTGGATCATATGTTACGAGGATACAAGGGCATGGAGTGGATGTGTGTGTAGCCTGGTAGCAAGCTCACCTGCGTGTGCGGTGGTGGTGATGGAGAATATCGAGGAGTCGTCGCCCCTGCGGATCACCCCGACAGTCCGGGCGCTGAGCTCCGCACTGCGGGGGAAGCCTGAAAATGTCCCCGACTGCAGCCGGGGAGACGGCGACAGGATCTTCCCTGACCCGGAGAAGCTTTGGTTCAAGGAGAGCAGCGCTAAAAACCTCCGGAATAGAGACTTCTTGTCGCCAACCACGATGCTAAACACACTGTATGCGGACGGGCAGGTTGGTTCGGCTCGGAAACGCTGTCTGTCAGCGGTTTAGTCGCTTTTATTCGCATTTGTCTGTGTTTTGCATCGAGTCGCTCCCAGTGGCGGCTAACAGCTGCTAACATGCATTAGCAATTCCTCTGGAGCACTCTTTAATTAATAAACAGCCGTATTTAAAATCCAGGTTTTTAATATCACAGCAAAATGTATTAGCCGTGTTTTAATAGCTATGTGTGTGTGTGTGTGTGTGTGGGGGGGGGGGCAGTCGGGGTCAAACGGTTAATTTCGGGGGGGGGGGGGTTCAGTTCGGTTGTTCCATCCCTAGTGTGAGTTCGGTTCCCTCCCCCACATGAGCTGAAATGAATTGTTGACGCAAACACAGTTGTTACTGGTTGTTGCTGTCATTGAAGGGGCCACTACTTGTGTGTGTGTGTGTGTGTGTGTGTGTGTGTGTGTGTTTGTGTTTGTGTGTGTGTTCCTGCGTGCCTGCGTGCCCGTGTATGTGTGTGTTCCTGCGTGCATGTGTATGTGGAGCAGATACATAGGCTCATATCTTCTGGTTACCCTGTGGAACCAAAAGGTAGCACCTTACTTGTGTAATGAGAAGGGATTTTTTTTTTTAAACTTCAGTTTCCCATCACTAGTTTCAAGAGGGTTTTTTTTTTTTTATTCATGCATTTTTGGTAAAAGACCCATAATAGCAAACTAGGTAGATGGAGTTTTAGATGATTGACAGCCTGAGCTGCAGGGTTGCTGAGAGGCCCATGGTGATGGAGCAGACACTCGCAGCCTGGGGCTGTTCTGATGCTGAGCGGTGGAGCAGCTACAATGTGGGTCAGACAGTTAGAATACACACACACACACTCACACACACACACACACACACACACACACACACACACACACACACACACACACACTGACCTATTCTAACCTCCAGTATGTCAGTCTGTCAGTTTGTAGGGTCATAAAGATGTTGTGCCATCAGTACTGATACATAACTGATCAACCAATATCTTTTGATCTGTATTTAATTTAATTTGGGCGGCACTGTGGTGCAGTGGTCAGCACTGTCACCTCACAGCAAGAAGGTTTTGGGTTTGAGTCCCAGCTCGGGCAAGAGGTCTTTCTGTGTGGAGTCTGCATGTCCTCCCTGTTCCTGTGTGGGTTCTCTCTGGTACTCCAGCTTCCTCCCACAGTCCAAAGACATCAAGAGGGGACGAGGCTGATTGATACTCTAAATTGACCGTAGGTGTGACTGTGAGTGTGAATGGTTGTCTGTCTCTATGTGTTGGTCCTGGGACGGACTGGTGACCTGTCCAGGGTGAACTCAGCCTCTCACCCAAAAACTGCTGTGATAGGCTCCAGCCCCCCCCCCCCCCCCCAACACGACCCTTAACAGAATAAGCGGTAGAAAATGGAGGGATGGATGGATGGAAAAGTTACCTTCTCTCTCAGACACGCACGTTGAATTGCAAATATTAGTTAAACTTTTTTTTTCATTTTCCACATCTTGTTCTTAGTAACAGCTGTTTTATGTTTTATTTTTTAATTTACTTGCAAATTTAAAATAATTATTACAAATACAATTCTAGTCATTCAATGAAGTGGAAGTCCAGGTACAAAAACCCACCTTGAGCTTCGATTAGGACCTTGACAATTTAGAGATTTGAAACATGAAGGTGGAAAAGGATTAGAATTTTTTTTTTAAAGTGCACATATTTGTTATAAACAAAACATAAGAAAAAGTGGCAAATGCAAATTTTATAGTGCAAATAAAATCAGAATGGTACCAAAATATAAAAAAAAACCAACTTGTCATTTGATCTGGCCTTTTCCCATGTGAGTGCATGAATGAAAAAGCCTCTTTTAAATTTAAACTGAAAGTGAAGCAGAACACTATATATACATATATATATATATATATGTATATATATATATATATATATATATATATGTGTGTGTGTGTGTATATATATGTATGTATATATATGTATGTATGTGTGTGTATATATATATATGTATATATATATTTGTGTGTGTGTATATATCTATATATATGGATATATATATATATATAGTGTTCTGCTTCACTTTCAGTTTATATATATATATATATATATATATATATATATATATATATATATATATATATATATATATATATATATATATATATATATATATATATAATACTGCCCCCTGTTGGTGTGACTGCAAAGGACATGCAAAGGTTTCACGTTTTTCAATTTTACACAAATATTTTCACAAACATTCCGTTACATCTCTGTCCTGAATTCTCATTTTATAAATCAAATTTGCAGGATGTCATATCAAAGCTGGTCAGTATTAACAGTTTATGCTAATTACGTCTGCAATATTTCTGTCTCCTCACACACGTCACCATAGAAACGTCTCTGATGTTTGCTTGGATCCCTGCAGGTCCCTCCAGCTGTGATGTCCAGGGTCTTGTCTCTGCGGGGCAGTGGAGTTCTCCCTGTGGCGGGTGGGGAGGTGATGAGCGAAGGTCTGAGGGTGAGAGTGGACCGGGCCGCCGCCTTCCGGGCTGTTCTTGTGGGCGGAGCCACAGATTATCTAACGCCCTCTGTTCAGAGACAGGGCTGTGTGGTGCTCAACTGCCCTGCTCTGCACCCTAGACCCAACACCCCCTCTCCTGATACACTGACCCTGGGCCAGCTGAGGACTGTTCTGTTAGCTGATCACATGGGAGCGCTGTTGAGAGGGCAGGGGTGAGTATGGGAATTTTAATAATTGAAATATTACCAGTAGTTGCAGGTCCAGGTGACTCATGCTGACGTTGAGCCTCCTGTCTCAGGTTCACGGTGTCCTACTGTCCCGTGCTTCCTGAAGACAGCGACATCATCAACTTCCTCCGCACTCTCGGCATCGACTGGCCCACCGCCCCGGCCAACTGGAGCAGCGAGGAGCGGGAGGAGAAGATCCAGGAAGCCTTAGAGAACTCCCTGTACAGAGAGCGGGAGATGGAGGGAGGCAGGAGGACCAGCGGAGGGGGAGGGAAAAAGGCAGAGGAGGGGGAGAACGATGGAGCGCTCAGGGTCAACTTGAAACGAGTATTCCAGGAAGAGGGGCTGCTGGGATATGATCCTAGCCTTGGTACCTGCACAGGTGAGGTCGCCAGGATCTAGGTGTACTACTAGCTGGTGTGTTGTCGGGATGAGTTCACAGCTTTTAATTTTGTGTTTGTTTTTTTTATGGATGAAGTGCGGAAAAAAAACCTTCCCCTACATGTCCTTTTTAATAAGTTCAGTGGATTGTGTGTATTTACTGCTGGGAGATTAGTGATGTGTTTGTTGTGTCAGTACACAGAGACAGTGTTTCCCACCTGGCACAACTGGACCTCGCCACAGCCAACTGCACAGTGAGACACACAAATACAAGCACACACTGAGCACGTTCCTTTTGTACAGCATCTCGTTAACACACACAGATACGCTTTATCGAAGGTAATAGAAAAATGCTGTACTGATTTGTATGTCCTTGCTGCCTTTTTTTCATAGGTAGCCATGGCTACAGCATTACATGTGACATCCTGTCAGGATGAGTTCCGCCAGCAGCAGATAGCGATGCTGTGGAGAGCCAGTGGAGCGACACACAAACAGGTAATCACACACACACACACCCGCATATAGTCATGTGGTGCGGCTTGTTCCTATTTTTACCTGCCGTGTTCTCGTGCTTGCAGAGACACCTCGTGTGTGGGCCAGTGAAGACTCCCGGTTCTCACCTCTCGGCGGCACAGTACCTGCAGTAAGACACGTCGCTGCCTTGAATGAAGGAGTCAACACCTCTGTCTTTTTATTCAGTAGCTTCCATATCATGTGACCTAGGGGCTCCAAATCAATACAACCTTTTAGCACTCGATGGGAAGATTAGGACATTCCTCTTTTTTTAAATTTTACTACATTCTTTATTGAATAGGAATATTTTTGTTGGAACCTGTGTGTTCTTAAAATAATGAATCACGCCACCATCCAAGCAAATGCGATTCCTCGTAAACTGGTCACATGTCCAGATGGTTTGTGAGTGGGCGGTCCTAGCAACTGATGTGATTCATATGTGTGTTTGCCGCCCACTGCAGGTCACGTGACACATACGAGTTCAGGAGGACCCAGTGAACAATTATCAGCTGGTGATTAGTTTCCAGTATCATTTCAGGAATAGCAGTGCTGATGTTATTTATTCTCTGATATCATTCGGGATTACTCTCTTCCAAAAAAGACGCAAAAACTGGTTGGTCATTGACCCTTCACTGAAATGTCGACAGCGGCGGTTCTCAAACCTGCGCTGCAGTGAAATATCACAACTCGTAAACTCGAGCGTCACCAAAAATCAAGAGTTTATCACTTGTACTGATCAACAGTTTGAGTTCAACTTCCTTCCACGGTGGTGAAATTTCTGAGTTAGATAAGAACCGAGGGAATGCAGCATGATACTTACCAGGGATGAAAGATGTGGGTTTTTTTTTTTGCAGATAATCTGGTATTTTTACAACTGCTTTGGCTAAAAGTTGATATTTACCAATGTTGATATTATTTGTGTAACAAAAAATTATGTTATATTATTTACACTGAAAAATGCACTCAAACATTGAGAATGCTGAATATATGTATAGATATCGATATGTATATCGATATCTATATTCCCCTTTTGTATATTAGCTGAATACATGACATATTTCAATTTAAATTTTATGATAATCAGAGAAAATGTCATTGCTTTTTCACGGACGTGACATCACTCAGGTGTAGATCCTTCTCAGGTGTGATTGGTGAATGTCAGAAGCAGTTGGTTTAAGGGGAACTTTCCTTTGGTGAATGAGCCTCAAGTCAACAATATTTGAGCTGTAAAACTGCAGTAATCTAACAGTATTAATACGTGTTGATTATACGTCTCTTCCTCTTTGTGTATCCTTGGGCAGTATATTTTTAAATCTCATCTGAGGCGTGTGTATCTGTTGTCTTCCCTCCTTACAGGTTGAGAAGAGGTCAAATGAAGGAGGCCTCGGAGATGAAGTATGGTGATCAGGTCGAAGGTGTGTGTGTGTGTGTGTGTGCGTGTTCGTGTGCGCGTGTGTGCGCGCGCGAGTTGAAACACAACCTCCTCCAACAGTTCTCATTAAATATCGATGAAGTAAGTGAATATTTCCTCCACCTCCTGTAGGTCAGACGTGGGATGACATCATCAGGGTCATGACCTCTGCCACAGTCAGATTTGAGCTGCTCTCCACAGTCCACACCAGTCCTGTGAGTTGACGCCACAGCTGTGTGTGTTTGCTTGTGTTTGTGCCGCCATCACGTATTTTGTTGTGCGACATCACAAGTTTGTCACGTCGCACAGAAACATCTCTTTCTCTCTTTCTTGTGCTGTGATGTCACAACAATGGATGGATGTGTGTTTAGGTGACACTGGACGTCCAGAGGGAAGGGAGCGTGTCCACTAAAGGGCCGAGAGGAGGAGTGTTTGTGATGTACAACTGTGCCAGACTGCACACACTGTTTGACAGCTACGAGAGAGGGGTGGAGAAGGGTGAGAATGGCCTTGACATGACCTGAAGACGCTCCGACGAAACGATGAATAATGCACTTAATTCTTTTGAAGAGTGAACGAAAGACAGTATATGATTTCTGCTGCTGTACTAATGTTAGCTAAAGCAGCGCTAGTCTGCTGACTCACCGTTAGGTTAGCGCAGCGTGTAAGGCTGTGTTAAAAGTTTGAGTCGTGGGATTGTCGTGTGTGTATGTGTGTGTGTTCATGTGTCCCATGCAATTGTTTATCTGCAGGTCTTTACCCAGAAATCCCCGATGGCTCAGAGCTCGACTTCTCCGCCCTGAAGGAAGAGGTGCCTCTTCATTCCATTTCTGTTGTGTTTGTTTACTTTTTTATGGTACCATGATGTTCTCAGGTCGGTCACCCAAATTAAGTAAACAGCATGAGGATAGCTCTCTGAATTTGGCACAAACGTTCACTCGGACTTGAGGATGACCTGAAAAGACTTTGGCGGTCGGAGATCCATTAGACGATAACTCATGTTTCAGGGGTGTCAGTGTAGATTCTAAACTCATACGTCTGCGTTTCCATTTGCAGGGCGAGTGGCTTCTCCTGTTCAATTACCTCATCCCCTTCTCTGAGCTGCTGGACCAATCAGGGCAAACATTAGACTGCGAAGGGGGAGGGGCTAGAGTCAACATGAAGACGGAACAGGTGGGAACCAATGATCACGAACCTGAGCACCGCTGACAAGATGTCGATCTAACTGCTGTTTGTGTCCCTCAGATTTGTAAATTCCTCGTCTCCCTCAGTAAAGACTTCAGCTCGTACTACAACAGAGTCCATGTGCTGGGGGTGAGGACGTGTTGATGTATGTGTGTGTTTCTGTGCAGGAGATTAGATCAATAACACTGGAGCTCATGTAATTTAAGTCAGTGTGTCTGTGTGTGTAAATACACTGATTTATTCAGAAGGGCTTATGGCCAAAAGCTGTTCTCTCGGGCTTCTTTCCCACTGGCTAATAACCTCGTCAACCCCCTCTAACTCTCTCTCTCTCTGTTTCCTTCTTTCCTTCCCTCCAGGAGCCGCTGCCTCACCTCTTCAACCAGATGTTTTGTCGTCTGTATCTTTTGAGAGCGCTGAGAGAGCTCTACCACAGCGCTCTGGACACCCTCAACCTTCCTCCCATCAGACAGCTATAGCCTCCGCAGAGGTCGCTCGTCATCCTCGCCATCACGTATAGTCCAGCCTCCCCAAACATCAGTGTATAAACGCACACCTGTACTTCGCAATTGTTGCATCAAAACTACACGCACACACATACACACACACTGTCACACCCCATTTATTCACACACACACACACACACACACACACACTCACTCATGCTGTTCCACGCTAAACATGCGCTTTTGAGAATCAGATGGTAAAATATGTTAAACAGGATTATTTCCCATCTTTGTTGATTATAATTAGGCATATTAAACCTTCAAATGCTAGGGTTTTTTGGTTATTTTGATCTTCAGTATGGTGATAGCATTTTTATCTGGCTTTAGTGCCATTTACACACACACACACACACACACACACACACACACACTTCTCTATACACACTTGTGCACTAAAGTCTTCACAATCATGCAAGTACACCCACATGATTTTAGTTGAATACGTTAACTTGATGCATTCCTCTTAGTGGAAATAATGGCAATGGCATGTATTTGCTTCTTAGGCCAAAAATGTGAAAACATCGCCACCCAGTGGAAAGTAGTCCAGCCCAGAAATGGCACCCAGAAATAATGCAGTATATGTTTGAATTCTCTGATGGCTGTGGAGTCATAAAATTAGCAGTCCAATATGCACGTTTGTTGCACTAAAAGGGATTATTCTGATGTTGCGTTACATGAGATGCTGACTGACAAACTATCCCTTAAAAAGTGCAAATGTGACGGGTTTGTGAGGTTGGAAACACAATCTTGTTATGGCTCAAGCAGTAACACGGTCAAAATAATCAGATAATCTGCATTTTAAAGCATGAAAACGTATCCAACTGTTGCTGGCCAAGTTATCTTGTTATGAAAGTGTTCTGAAGCTTCCTTCACCGTTAGCATTTAAATCAGGAGGGCACAAACGTTTCCCTTGGGAGGGCAGTTTATAGTTTTATTTTTATTTTATTTATTTTTGAACTTTCTTTTATTATTAGGGCATTAGAACTTTATTGTTTTGTTTTTTTTAATCTTTAAACCTAATCGTTCCTTACGGCGAGTGAACACTTGTCCTTGGCGCTCTGTATGAAAACACTGGGAGATGACGTTGCTGTTGACGCAGTGATTTTCTTGGGGTCATCAGTCACACACACACACACACACACACACACACACACACACACACACACACACACACACACACACACACACACAGTCTTTTTTTTGTGCCCTACCATTTTCTTAATGTATATAAGTCACAAAACCTGAAAGTCTGCTATGATTTTTGGTGCCAAAACCCCAGCAGTGTTGTCCCAACATCCCACTTGAACTTTATCGTCGTGATCACAGTTCTCGTCTAATATAATTGTTTCTCCGTCTTAAAAAACCAAAAAACAACAAAAAAAACACCACTTTTGAATGAGCATCCAGTTAAAAGACCCAATTCCATGGATGTAATCCGACTTATATTTATAGATGCCATACAAATATTTATTCACCTGAAAAAAGAGGAGTGTACAGAATAAATGTTTAGTCTATAGTCTTTATTGCTGTCGTGGTCATCCTGTTACTCTCCGTGTCAAACATGTGCCATCCTGGTGTATATACAGTAACTTATTGACACACGGTATCAACAGTTAGGGTGCTGTGCCTTTATTTTAGAAAATGCATGACATGGCATGAAAATTTTATTTATATATATAAACATACATATATATATATACATATATATATATATATATGTATGTTATATATATAACATACATATATATACATACATATATACATATATACACACACACACATATATATATACACACACACACATATATATACACACACACATATAAATAAATATATATATAATATATAAATATATATATATATAGATATAGATATCTATATATAGATATATATCTATAGATATATCTATAAATATATATCTATAGATATAGATATAGATATATCTATAGATATATATATATAGATATATATCTGAATAGGGTAAAAGAAATGAGGTAAAAATGGATTCGTCACCTACTCTGCTAAAATGTGCCATAGCTTGTTTGAACTCTTCTGTACATTCATTCATGTGAGTAACTTTTTTGGAACAAAACAAACTGTATTGAATAATTCTGTCAGTCATCTGAAATGGAAACAACTCACTCCTCAACGCATGAAATGTTGCAAACGATGCTTGTTGGTTTTTTTATATTTGATTTGCTGTAGGAAAGGGAAAATGTTTACAATACGCTGAGTTATTTACAGTCATTGTTGTTAACCTCCACTGTAATTACCATGGTATTAAAAGCAGGATGAATTACAACTGATGTTTGCGTGCCTTTGACCTTCTCAGCAGGCGTACGTAATGGTCGGTGTGCTTTTACCCTCGGGTCTCAACATCTCTGACCTGCTTCTCTCATTATCTTGTTGCTCCTCTCTGCTAAGAGCCTTGAGACAGCCTTTTATTCTGCAGCTGTATTCTATATTCTCTCATCCAGAAAGCTGAAGCTGGCCTGCTCTAATTCCAGTGTCTGGGATTTTGTTAGTTCAAGTACTTTTACATTCTTTTTTTTTTGTTGTTGTTGTAAATCCTGAAAATGTTGAGTGTTTTTATCTGAGAAACCAAACATTTAGAAGACGATCCAATTGTTAAAAAGATCGGAATACAGAAGGAATTCATTTGTCATTTCAAAGATGTCATTTCACTTGTTTTTAATTGTAACTCCAGCGCACTGGCAGGGTGTGGAATCTAAACCCATAGTGTTGAAATGAAATTTTTATGCATCCCATGTCTCTGGATAGCTCGCAGGAATTTCTCCACATTAGCTGCTGATGTCCACAGGTGAACTGAGAAGATTTTGATGGGTGAAGGTCAGCGTCACCTCACACACTGTGTCTCTGGAATGTCTTGACGGAATTTCTCCATATTTCCAAACGTCCACTGAGACTAAAAAATGAAGTGACAAGAGGTTGGTGGTCAGAGGTCGCTGTCACTTTAACTATACACAGTTTTTGGAGCACCTCGAGGGATTCTCTCCAAGCATAGCAGATAAACCGCATCAAGACTATGACCTTGTGGCCGGAGTAAAAAATCTTCCCATAACCTTTATGTGATCTGAGCCCTGCTGGAAAAATGTTCTATAATCTCTCCAATAATAAGTCCGCGACCCAGTTACAGGACATTTGTCTCCTGCCAGAGTCAAACTAACACAGAGGGCCTGTTCTCAGCTGCTGCAGGGTGTCATCTGATAACTGCTGATACTGTTGCACATCTCCATCCCGTTCTACCCTCAGGAACCTGAAATCCAACAACGACACAGCTCCACACTACATGGGTGTGGACCTGTGTTTTTAGCAATGATCGCTCACTCCACAAACAACCAGGGTCATGTGATGTGCCCCTTTTCCCTATTTACAACATGTCCCCCTTCTGTCGTGAGACAGAGCGGTCTGCTCATTTTTCTCCTCTTTTTCTGTACTTGGGGTGTACTGCTTTAGGGTGGATGTCAACAGCTGCTTCCTGCCCACTTTGTCCCTCCGTCACTCTGATAGGTGGGCGAGGATCATTTGATTCAGGTGTGCGTCCTCCTACCTTTCATAGTAGCAGGCTTTGTCTGCCCCCTGGCTCAATCTGTCGTCACTGGCGGTGCTCATACGGCGGGGAGGCGTAACTGGCCAGTCCGGTACTTTCTCATACGCAGGTAAGTTTCCAAGCATGTTTATGGCTGTGCATTTGTAGCTCGCTGCGGGGTCTGATGCGCTCTCTGCTCGCAGCACTCGACCCGTGGTCTGGCTGGAGGTTGAGAGCCGGGGAGCGTGGTGTGTGTGTGTGTGTGTGTGTGTGTGTGTGTGTGTTTGGCGCGTCACGCACCTCAGGGTGCTGCTCAAGTGAGAAGTTGAAGTCTGTCTCCGTCTCACAGCGACGACAGTGTCTTGCGGCCCGAAGTCGACAGTGGGGGAGCGTGGCCTTGAAGCCGGCTACTTTCTGTGCATTGCATGGCATCCAGTTCCTATGTTAAAGCTGCATCGTTATGTCGCGTCCTCCCTCCTGTGCCCTCACGCCTCCACGTCCACGGTGGCTCACCCGCCGACGCCCCTGAACTGTGCAAGGCCTTCTACTGCTGTTCTGTCAGGGTTGTTTTTGCAATCTCCTATTATCTTTTTACTAATTAGTTTTGCTTTATTTGTTGTTAGTTTAGTGTGTGCAGGCCTTTTACTTGGTACAGTTTGGTTCAATTGTCAATTTGTGGTTTTGTCTTGTTTTTTTTGTTTTTAGATGGACTGAATCAGTCGCTCCTTCGTGCGTGTATGTGAGTGATATCTAAGGTCCTGTGGTCCAAGAGTGTGTGCATGTGTGAAGTGATATAGGACCCAGTGGTGTGTGTGTGTGTGTGTGTAATATGGGCCAAGAATGTTGTGGTACAATTTCCCTGCTGCTTATTGCCTTGTCTAATAGCGTCTCTTTTTATTGGACAGGAGCTGTTGGTGCCACTGGTGCAAGTGACTGGCTGATCCCAGTGGTGGTGGTCCGCTTCACTTTCCTGTACAGCACTTGGTGTGTGGGTGGTTTTCACATGTGGAGTAGCATGAGGACCCTTCCCTTCTCCATCAGCAGTCATCTGGGCCCGGTGAGCCCTCGGCCCCTGTACCTAGCACTTTATTGACAACTTAACCACAGCTTTAAAGCCGCCCCCTTGTGGACTGTGCAATATTGACTGTTTGATCACTGACTTTACGGAAAATCTGCACAATATTTCTTTTTGTAATCACATCTGGACCGAGTGTCTGTTAAACCTGTGTGCTTTGGTCAATTATTAATAATTTCCTGGAGGGGATTTCCCCAAGGTGGCTTTGTTGGGTTCAGTCTCAAGGGAAATCTAATCTACCCTTGTGGCATTTCCACAGGAGGAATACAAAATAAGCAACCCGTCCAAATGTATTCAATGTGGAAATCACTGTTGAATACCTTGTCAAGAAGGTCATGTGATCACCTCGTTTTCATGTTAGGCGGCCTTGATCTCTGACGACCGAAATCGTGTCTGTTTTTCCTCAAGTCGTAGTGGGCATTCGTGCCAAATTTGAAGAAATACACTTCCAGAAATATTGTGTTCATGTTAGAAGACTCTGCCCTTTGACCTCCAATATGTTTTCAGTTCATCCTTGAGTCCTCGAATATGACATCCCTGGGTCGAGTCAAACATTTGCTTTTCAAGCTACACGTGATGGAAAGTAACTGCCTACACCCACCTGTGGGTGGGGATCAGTGACATTCTGGTTCATTTTGGTTTTAGAATCCGAAAGAGTCATAAGTTGACACAATAATTGTATAACAACTGTTTTAATTAACTGAGCAACCGAGTCAAATCAGCTGATTGTCTCTGTAATAAAGCTATTAGTGGAGAATTTCACCACGGCTAAGATCACTACCAGCAATTAGCATGTAGCTTAGATAAGAGACCTCGCAGGCAATTACTGGAACATTTGTGGAGAGGAGACGTAACGGAGAGTTTTCAGTTCATGTGGAAGTCTCCAGCTATTGTGCTGCACAGCTCAGCCCCAATAACGGCACAAAGAAGGAATTAACATGACAATTATACATTAAAAGATTAGAAGCAGCTTAAAATAAAAGTGTGGGTGATTACACTTTGTCTGTTATTGGAAATGAGTTGTCAATGAGGGTAATAAAAGTATGTGCCAAACATAATTTTTTGTTTTATTCACTGATCTAATATGTGGTGTTGGTGGTGACAAAGCAGTCTTAATAACGTATCAGGGTTCAGATGTAGGATCTCGTGATGAAATACTTGAATTGCCCCGTTCGGATAAAAGTACTTCCCGTGTTTGAAGGGTCCGTTAACCTGCTCCGGACAAAACAATGAACCTGAGATGGGAAGTGTTTGTGGATTATCTTGTCCGGATAAAAATGCGGATTACAGCAGGTGACGTGCTTATAAGTAGACGTGTTTGGCCTGTTGTGCTGATGTTTGGTTGTAACAGCAGGTAGTCTCCATTAGCTTCAAGCTAAAGACACGTGTCTGGATCTTTCCGCGTTCTGAGGTCACAAAGATGTGATTGCAGTGGTGGAAAAAAAAATCTTTGCGAGCTAAAGACCCCTATTTGAGAATGGGAGGCAAAGTAGTGTTTTCCGGGGGAATGTTTTTCGGGAACCTGACGACTGTCTTCGCTGTGTGTACTGAACTGTCCTGTGAGTCAATGAGATCTCTCTCTCTCTCTCCTGAAGTAAACCTCTGCAAATTAAAGCACTTTGATTTTCATCACAAAAATGAGGGAGTGAGACGACGACGTGCCGGACAGATCCCTCCGGCTCTGTACGAGGGAGGACACGCAGACAAACTTCGGAGTTAGACGCTGAGTTACCACAGTGACAGACAGAATTACAGCCTTTTCTATATCTGCGACAAAAAAACACCCCTGATCTCAGGTTTACTTCATTCCATCACAACAAAATGCATTGGCACGATACAAAGCTTCCCTCTTCATTTATTTTCTTCAATATAAACAAAAATTAACATCTCATTTTTCAGAGGGCTCAATATTCCTGATGCAAACTGTTCAAGCAAGACTTTAAACGTCTCTTTAACCAGTTGTGCATGACATAACGTTTCACATGCTCATTTAGATATTCCTGGGTTTCGCTCCTTAGATTGCACTTGAGCGCTGAAGCAGAAGTATTCATATTTCAGAGTCCTTGGACTGTAAGAATATATGCAGAGTAAACTTTTAAAAGGAATTTAGGATTTTTTTTCTCGATTTATGATGTTTGCAGGGACACGGTACTTTCCGTCCTCGAAGCACCTTTTTCTCCTTTCAAGATCGAACCTCAATACCATTTCAACAGCGCCCCGTGATGACGGGCTCTCTGGAAAATGACACAATTAAGGATCACAGCTATAAACTCCTTACATTTGCAGCCTTAAATGAGAAGCATGCGACCTACAAATACGCCAACGCAGAACCTCTCAGTGATGCGCATCCAGTTCCTGCAACTTGAACTGACCTGCAGCAATGAGCTGCAGTCATTTGAAATTGGTGACGTCGGCCACAAACACACACACATGCACACACACACACACACTTTTTAGTCAGCACAAGAGGACAAAAGTTTAATTGGCAAGAGGCTCATCTTCTGCAATCAGAAATGGGAATGCTTGATAGAAAAGCTGCACTACAGGTGCGAGAGTGCGTGAGCACCACACATCCATCATTCACTGATTCCTTTCAATCCCCCTGCCAAACACTGAATAAAATTAATTTCTTCACCTTACAGTATGAAAAGCACCAATGTGATGTCACTGCAGTTCCTCGGGTCCACCATTTGGGGGCGACAGCTGCTCAACAGGATCACGCAGAAGCTTGGAAGCCAAGCAGACACAAAGAGGCAAAAGCTGTTGAAAAGGTAACTGAATCCGAATGTTGCTTTCATAAGTGGTTGGATAATTAATGTTCAACAAGCAGACAAAATAGATCCAGTGTGTGTTTGAAAGGCTGAAAAAGGACACACTTTTAGATTTCAATCAAAACTCCAAACATCTCCTGAGTAGTGGACTCTGGTCTGTTGGGTTGTTAGGGACGTATTAAGAATAGTGGCCCATCCTCAGTTGAAGTTGTTGAGCTCTACTGGCTGCCAGATGTCAACTTCTGTCTCCCTAAACCCACAAACCCTTCAACCAATTTTAACCTCAAAAGTCTGAAATCACCGGTCAGAATTTGTTTCAAGTGTCTCGCTCTCTCTCTCTTGCTCTCTCTCTCTCTCCATAAGTTGTGAAAACACCAGTCTGACATGTCAAGTATTGCCTGAAAACTGCAGAGAAGATTCATGACGCAGTTAAAACCTTGCAGGGCTGCTCTCTCTGGGCTGTTGTAAAGATTTATCACAACTTGCTCTGTCTCAAAGTCAATGAAAAATTCATGTTTTTTTTTTTTTGTTAAAAAAAAGGGAGGGGGTTAAAAAAAAAAAACTAAATTTCAATTGGCAGTTCTTTGTGTGCACAATATGAACACAGACATTTGCAGCCTAGCCTCTCCTGCCTGGAGATGACCAGTCTGTTTAGATTTTTGGACTTTCACACAGCTTTTCTGTTTTCCCTGCTACTCATAGATCATTTTGGCTCTTTGGTGCCGTCTAAGCTGGATGGCATTTTTCCTGCTTGAGCACACACAGTAAACTAAACACTGCTGAGTGCAAAAGATGCCAATTCAGACATGCTTGATCGACCCAAAGAAAAATTACAACCATTTCTTGTCGTCTTTTTCTTTTTCTTTTTTTGCAGCGTGCAGTCGGAGTAGGTCCTTTTCATCTGACTCGCCACCAATCAAAAACTCCTCTTTACAGGACCCCCACTTGCTTGTCAATCACTCCCCTCGGGCGATAGGTTGGAGCGAGACGAAAGGGGGGAGGGTGGAACTAGAGAGAGTAGGAACAAGGGAGGGTGGGGGGAGAGTGATGGAGGTGGTGGGGAAGGGATGGATTCGAAAGCGGATGAAAACCATGGGAGTATTAAAGAGAGCGGAGCATGTAGCGTAATGGTTGAGAGTGGATCCAGTGTCTTGAAGAGCGATGAATGAATGAGGTCAGGGACGCCCCTGAGAATAAAGAGAGGAAAGAGAGGGGCTTGATTGAGAGCGAAAGAGGAAATATAGATAAAAAGAAGGTGAACTAGAGAGGACTGAGGGGCGACAGAGCAGAGGCTGGACATGGAAGCGAGTGAAGGAGTGAAAAACCAAAGAAGCCAACAGCAAACAGGAAAACATAAATGAGAGGAGTGAGAGGGTGACTAATTGTGAATGGATGGATGACCAAGAAGAGAGAGGGAGCGATTAGAGTGAGCTGCGAAGAAAAGAGCTGGGGAGGAAAGCAATATGAAAGAGTTTAGTGAAAAAAGAGAGGAGACAGAGGACTTGAGGAAACACGGTGGAAAAGCAGTGACAGTAAAAACGGAAGAAAGAGAGCGGAAAGGCAACTGTGAAGTACCTCAATAAACTTGAGTGACAGTTTACTGACATAAGCCAAACATTTTTTCATCATTTTTTTAAATTTTTTTTCATCAAGATCATTTCTCTTGCCCTGAAAACATCATCTGGATTATTTATAGTATTGTGTTTTATTGTTTCTACATACGGACATTGTTCCTAAATATTACAACACCCATTAGCCGCAGAAAACACTACTAAAGACTCGTCGATCAAAAGCCCTTTTAGACATTCGGTACAAGTCTTGAATTTTGTGTATTCGCTGACTGGAGAGTGCACAGAGATGGAAAAGGGGAGGACAGGAAGTTCCACTGAATCTGTAAAAGGGACAAATGGAATGTCCTTGTCTGTAGTTGCTAAGGTGTGCTAGGTTACACATAGGCTTCAGGTCAAGATGCCTTGAGTTCCTTATCGTTGATTAAACCTGAGAGTTCTAGATCAATGTTACTATCGTTTTCAAATCTTTGTTATTTGGGCACAGATTTCTGATCAAATACTCCGGTGTAGCTTGTCGTTTTAAGAATTTGGACGAAGACGTGCGACTCGAGGGTACCACAAGGATTAAAGCAGCGGTGAAGAAAAAAAAAAAACAACATCTTTGTGTGGTCCAGACACCTGTTTGTGAGTATTTTGCAGGTAAAATACTTTTTCTGGTTGAAGCATTGCTTTAACTGACTACGAACAGACATGACTAATTATTTACAGTGGGTTTATTGACCGTCAGCAAGTTATATTACAATTGAACGAGCACAAATAGATTCAAGCAGCACTTTTACTCAATTAAAAAAATGATTCGAGTGGAGATTCAGAAATCACAGATTCCTCCTTCATTTCATTTCTGCAACAGGAGGAAAGGTACCTGTCAGGTCCAGCAGCAGTGCAGGTGACAGGCAGAGGACAGAGATGGGGGGGGGGGGGAATTCAGTAATTGAATAAATTAAGAATTGAATTAAATTAAATTGTATCTATTAGGATTCTGGTTATTCCTAATTGCTGTGAGCTGTGGTTGTTTGCCCAAGGCTGTGACTCATGGATGACATGGGGGTTGGGTGCCAACGTCTGTCATTTGTGTTGCTATTCTTTTATTTCTCACAGAAAACATGATCCTGCTGCTTTAACAGCGTTTTGGGGGGGGGGGGGCTAAAGTAGTAGATTTATTTCTCAGAATCCAATGGCAAATCCTCCTGGACATGCATCTGAATGTGACAGGATGAAGTTGTGTTACTTGGAGACTTGGAGAAAACCACATCAGCAGAATTAAACAAGACGCTTCGAAAGGAAATAGACGCAGAAATGTCTTTCTTGGTGGTGAATGAGGCCTGGGTTGAGTCGAGCCATGGTCTGGAGCAGTTCCCAAAACAAATTGGTCATTAAATCAAATTAGCCACGGAATTCATAATAAGGTGCTGATGTACTGCAGTGTAGCAGGAACATAACCTCCGCTCATCCTGATTTTATAACCTTGCCAGCCTAATCTACAGCAGATGCACCACGGAAACATGATCAGTCAAGACAATAGCAGCTGAGTCATTATTTGCCCGATTCTACTAAAGTAAGGACGAATATAAGACTGGCATCATTATAACAACAACCATTCAGGAGAGTATTGCCAAGGCAGGATTCCATTTTTTATTTCATTGACTAATGATGGTGTTCATATGGAGTTGTGGTTTTCAGAATCAGCACCAATTGGCTGAAATGAAGAGATATTTGGGATTAAATTAGACATGATTTAATAAGAATCAGTCAGTTGTACATGCTGACAACTACTCCTTAACTTTTGCTTAACTTAACTTTTTTTTTTTGTTCTGAATCCTGTCTTCAAAGTAGAGATGTTCTCATTCCATTTATCAAAAAAAAGGCAAAAAAAAAACCAACATATTTTGGCTTTCACATACTCATAAACAGCTGTGTTTTGGGCTGACAAAAAATTGTCCCTCCTGCATCATTCCTGCATAAAGAGCCAACCATGTATATTTAACTTAAAGCTAATGGCAATGTATGGTTAACACAGCACCACAGCTGAAAAAAAAAGTCCATTTACAAACTTTCAAGAGCGTCGTCTAGAATAATCCATGAACCAACGGAAGGCTCATTTATGCATCGACACATATTTGAGATTAAAACAAATAAACTACAACCCTTCTGGTTTGGCATTGGCATTCAAACTAAAGCCGTGACAGATTGTGTGAATCATATGGCCACATTGCTAACATTTTGCTACATCTTCTCTCCTGTTCTGAAATAAAAGTTGCCAGTGTTGTTAATCAGTGCTGAAGAATTGTTTCCTGCATGTAATTGCACTCAGAGGGAACTGGAATAACTTGTAAGTAGCAGAGTCCCGTTCCAGGGCTAATAAATGATGTGGTATTAAATCAGTGCATAATCACAGAAACTGATCTTATGTTTTACTCAGTTTCAGTGGTATTTCCGATGCTACTATCGTAATTGGAACAACTGATCCAAAGATGTTTCTGGTTGGAGTGAACCTTTTCTTTTTGAATGTATATTACATCAAGATACTGCACCACCTAACGTGATGCTAACACAGAAATGTCATTTTAGAAGATGTATTCCTGAGGAGGTGAAGCATCGCTGGTGAGTCTTTTGAAAAAGACCCCACTAGCTGCTGTCCAAAGTAGAACGGCATATTGAAAAGTGTGTGTGAGAGTGTGTGTGCTTGTGAGTGTATTTGAGTGTGTTTGGAGCATCAGTTTACTGGGTCCCTCCCTCCCACAGCGGAGATGGTCAGATTTAATCTGATAAACTCTTGATGCAACAGCTGTCACCCAGACCGGCCTGTCTATGACCCACTCTCCCACCTCTCTGCTCCTCTGCTTAATGCCTTTCTCTGCCTCCACCGATCTCTCCTCAGTGTGTGTGCGCATGGGAGTACTCAGGAGTAACCCATGTACCAACCATTATCCATGTAAATCCTTAATCCAGCGACTGAGGATCTAGTTTGATAGCACATTCTTTCTTTTCCCAAAGACACAGAAAGATACACACGGTTGGACTTGTAGCGCATACGCTAACCTTAACCATCACAACTGAACATCGAACTCTAGCCCTGACCTTAAAACCAAGCCTTTACATTCAAATGGTTTTGAAGTTTTGAGGACGGGCAAAAATTTCCTCTCTTGCCAGAAATGTCCCCAACATACTCTGGTCCTCACATGTACCTGCTTTGTTCTGGTCCTCACGATGTAGGAAATACAAGTGCAAACTTTACACGTTTGCTGCTGGATTGCAACGGCCCTGTCACAGTTAAGCCTTTGCCCTTTTACACATGTTTGTACGCAACAAGAGATTGTCAGTCGCATACCCCCCCCCCCCCAAAAAATTTTTTTTTCTCTGGTTTAGATGAGGTACGCTTGCCATTCCTCTGCCCTTTAAGACAGAAACTGCAGTTCTGACAGTTTTGTTCAAAACATGAAATCAATACAGTACAGAGAGAACATGGAAAGAACCACTACAAGTGGGCTCCTTTCCCATGGAGTGACAGCTCTGTGAATGCATGCAAGTCAGCAGAAGTCCGTCCATTCTCACGCAAACGCCCGTGATTTCTGATGTCTTCGCTAAGCTTCTCACAACTGTTGCTACTGGTTTTTTTTTTAAAAAAAAAGTGAACTTGTTTCTCAGATGAAGGTGCTCAGTTATATACTGTATGTATATACTTTCTCATTTGAGCAGGTGAAAGCATCTGAATAAAACCAGAAAACACAACATAAACACAACAGTGCTATCAGACAAACTATTGCCTCATGCAGCTGCCCATAAATGTATGATTTTTGCTCCAACATTGTATGGCATGGGATTTATTTTTCTCACTTTTATCTCAATGCAAAAAGGAATGCAAGAAACTTACAAAAGTTTCATTTGTTTTGGCCTAATAGCAGTTACTGTTGTGTTTGTATTGATTTATACAGCCCTCTCTTACGCCACAAGGTGTGTTTTCATCCAGCTTTCTTTTTTGATTGCGCTTTTTCAAATAAATCTCTGAATATTATATTGAAAGGTTTTTATGCTCGGAGCAGGTGCATCAATAAATGACAAATGGGAATGAATGCGATAGAAACAGATTCAGCAGATAAATGATGTTGTACGTCAATCATTTGATGATGGTTGGGGCTGGTGGTCAGCAGGACTGTTACCAGAACTCTTCCAAGAGCACAGAGCTGAAATATTAGTTGTTTAAAAACATTTCCATTGTTGATGGATAAGTTCACCTGAGGTTTGACGAGTGCCCTTAATTACATCATCCCACAGGGAGAGCAACCTGAGCAATATGATGACATAATTAAGCCCTCCATCCATCCATTTTCTAGAATGCTTATCAGTCAAGAGTGGAGTGTGTGTGTGTGTGTGTGGGGGGGGGGGGGGGGGGGGCTGGAGCCTATCCCAGCAGACATTGGGTGAGAGGTGGGGTTCACCCTGGATGGGTCACCGATCTGTTGCAGGGCCATCAGGAGCAATTAGGGGTTCAGTATCTTGCTCAAGGATACTTGGACATGGTCACCGGGGAAGTGAGGATCGAACCAGCGACCCTGCGTTTGCAAGACGGCCACTCTACCTCTGAGCCATGCTGCCCCATGAATTAAAATGTGGGACACCAAAATAACAACAAGCATGTTAGGCGCACAGTGGAAATGGAACATATCAAAAAGATCAACTACTATTCCAGCTGTGCGCGTCAGGAAAGTTCTGCTCAGCGCCCACATGTGTTTTTCATCTTTTACTGCCACTTACTCTCCACTGCAGAACGAAGGGTAAGTCACATGACTTCTAAAAATCTTCCTTATTTCACTTAATCTGTCAAACTAAATCTGTTTCCATTTCCTCTTGTTGCAAACTGTGAGTCAGGTTTGAAACACTTATCTTGTCACTTGTTTTGCATAGAGTTGGGTACCTGCGTCTAATAAGAGTAAAAATGACTTCCTCACAGGTATCGATATCGATGCCTCGGTGTTACACGTCGAGGTGGCGCTTCTGAAGAATCACTGAAGGGAGGGATGTCTTTGCTTCTCTGTAATCGCTGACCTCACCTTTGATCCCTGAAAATGGATTTGGCCTAATTTCTCTTGGGGTCACGAGAATGCTGCAAACTTTGTCCAAACTCTTCTGAGAGTTGTCTGTTCAAGTCTTTTTAATATGCTGTATCTCTAAATCCCCCCTGCCAGCACGCGCGCACACACACACACACACACACACACACACACACACCATTTACTCATACATTCAAGCTGACACACACATATGCTAATGCTTTCATTTTCTTCTCTTTCTATCACATACACACACACACACGCACACACACGCTGACTCGTATCAAAGTGCATAGCCAGCATTAGTGACTGGGATGGAGCAGCGGGGGTGATGTGTAAGTGTGTGTTGCGTGTGGTGTTGTGTGTGCAAAGAACCCCCACTGAGCTGATTTAGGATCGTGTGCGTGTATCTCAGTCAGGGGGATATAGTGCTCTCACTGTCTTTACACACACACACACACACACACACACACACACACACACACACACACAGGAACAGTGGTGCTGGTGTGGCCATGTCCCTACGTTTTTGTGTATGCTGTGAACTACAGAGTGGCGAATGGAACTTTTATAAACTGCCATAAATAATTGTCTGCGGTGTTACCTGTTGACATAGCTTCAGTCAGACGGGTTCAGGAAGAAAGAAATGTATCTCACAATAAAATATCTCAAATTTACGCTAGAAGGAAGCACTGATGTCAGGTTGCGTTGTGGAGGAGGACTCAGAGGGAAGGAGGCAGGCAGGACTTGACGTTACTCGGTTATTAAACAGAAGTAAACAAAGGCGACAACTGTGCACAAGGAACTTACAGGTCGGAGGGCAACAGGTATGTTGATGACTTGACTTTAATATGAACTACACACAAAGAACAGGTCTGGGAACAGGAGGGCAGGGAAGGAAACCAAGGCTGTGGCTGATGGAGACGAATGATGTCACAAGACACAGGCGAAAAAAGATGGGAAACTGACAAAGACAGGAAATGAAAGGCAAACGAAGACTCAGGAAGGAAGTGTTTACAAAAAGACAGGAAGTGACAAGAAAACAACTGTTTTTGGCACGTTACCCTTGGTTTTCTTATGCTTGTTTTTGTATCTTTAATTGTACTTTAAAATGTCTTTGTTTTTGTTCTTTTAAAGCACTTATTGATCAAAATGTGGGATTCTTATTGTCATTATTATTCGGTGGGGTATGTGAATGTTTGGGTTTTGTGTTTCTATTGCATTTATTTATTTCATTGTGTGGTTGTGTGTGTTTGTTGTTGTTAAGGGATCATCTTTCATGTTACGTTTCATTTCTCTACGTACATACAAGTCTTTCTAAACACATAACTTCGAGTTTTTGTGAGTTGCCTTTTTTGTTTTGTTTTTATCCCTTCTTGTTTACTAGAGGGGATGGCTAAAAGATATAAGTGTATTTAATTTTCTTTATGTCAGTCATATTCAATGTACATGCCATCATCTGCCTCAAAGTACTGTAAAGCATTTTTAAATTTATTTGAGGCAGGACAGTGTGCACATGTTACTCACACACACACACACACATATGTGTGTGTGTGTGTATATATGTGTGTGTATATATATATATGTGTGTATATGTATATATAAGTACACCAGCCGTTACAAACTGTTAAAAAATGAGCATTTAACATAAATACAAAAATTAGTTATACAGTAAAAATACATCATACAGAATCTGACTAAAACCTTGGCATCCTATTCAAAAAAAGAAGAAATTAGCTCACGTTGCTCATATAACTGAGCGATCACATGACGGAGACGAAGAACCGCTGACCTGGACGACCCCAGCCACCCACCCACCCACACACACACACACACACACATACGGAGATAACTTGCAGGAGTAGTTCGCACCTTTTACCCCAGCGTTGATAAGACGGGGTGAATAAGTGACAAATGAGGCCACTTTCCCTCCAAATTGCCAGGAAATCTCCTTTATGCATCTGCGCTCTAATCATCTTCCTGAAAGGGTTTTATGATAACGTGATAATCTTTGGACTCTTACCAACTCCTGCTGACTGCACTTATGATAAGTGGGTGTGTGCTGTAATGGGGCCAAAATGTGAATGTAAATGTGGAAATGTAAATGTAGTGAGATGCCTGGTCGTCTGCTGATACCTAGAAAGAATACAAGATGAGGGTGTTCCTGTCTAATGCACTTCTCAAGGCTTCGCCATTTTCTCTGGTTCAGTGATTACCCAGTGGCTCGCCGTAGACGAATCACTGCTATTTACCTCAATTAGACTGTCAACTAACATGTTGAAATGTAGAAGTGTGTTGTCTGCTGTATTAATAGTTCGAGCGTGCATATGGCGAGCTCAAGAGTTGAGCCCTGCAGTCTCGTCTGGAACCCTTCCTGTCTAAAATCCCCTATGAGAAATACAACTGCATCCTAATTGCTTTCCCACCGCCCGACAGTCATGTAAGATCCTGATTGGTTCTCGTAGATGATGACATCACTGGCAGAACAGAATTGTAGACAATGGGTTCTCTGCAAGAAACACGCAGTAATGCTATGGAGTAAAAACGGCTGTAAGTGCAGTTCTTGTAGACATAGCCTCAATCAAAGCAACCAAAAAAGAAAGAGGGAGCGCCAGCCAGGTCTCTTGACTGGGTTTGTCATGTGATGATGTCACACGGTACATATATTGGCTGGTGGAACCCATCTGTCCTTCTGTCCTTGGCTTTGTCCTTCATGTTGCGTATTTTTATATGCAGGATTCCATTAGTGGTTTATCTCGTTCTTTAATGTCAGTGATAAAATCACATCCTGGTAATGTCTGAAATGGAAGAAGCTGTCATAACCGGGGGAGGAAAAAAACAACAACAAAAAAAACCCTCACTGGTTTGATACCCACTTTCTCCAGAGACCTTGTCCTTAATCAAGATCCTGAACCCTCAGTACTCCAGATGAGTAGGTTGGCCCCCTGCATGGCAGTCAGTGCTGAATGGGACATAATAAAATACTTCAAGTGCCATAAAAGCAAAGAAGACAAACTATGAAAGTGAGTCCAAGTATGACTTTTTCTCAATTCGAAGAACATAAAAGATAAAATGCTCTTAATGTGAGAATCACTTCACCATTAGTATCTCAGTAATTCAAGACTTATTTTTAAGACAACGTCGTCTTTTCCTTTAGTAGCTTTTGCTTACTGCATATCAGATTATTTCTTTATTCCAAAAAATATCGACTACACTGCAAACATTAAGTATAAATGAAGTATATTTGTCTAATCTTGTCAAATAATATTATTACCAAAAAAAATGACAGTGTGTTTTTCTTGAAAGAAGTGACATTTTCAAATGATGGAGTAAACAGTCTACTCAATAAATTTCTTCAAAAAAAGACTTCATTTCATCATCATCAGGCACCTTTATCTTACTGTAGTCAGATAATTAGACTAATTAGACAAACATACGGAGCAAGTTTTGAATTTGGGGAATTGAGGTGTTTTTTTTTTTTTTTTTTCTATTAAATAATTGAAATAAGTATTCAGACTTGTAATGTTATCTAAGAATCTGGCCCTAGGGTGGCACGGTGGTGCAGTGGTTAGCACTGTCGCCTCACAGCAAGAAGGTTCTGGGTTCGAGCCCCTGTGTGGAGTCTCCATGTTCTCCCTGTTCCTGCGTGGGTTCTCTCTGGTACTCCAGCTTCCTCCCACAGTCCAAAGACATCAAGAGGGGATGAGGCTGATTGATACTCTAAATTGACTGTAGGTGTGACTGTGAGTGTGAATGGTTGTCTGTCTCTATGTGTTGGCCCTGTGATGGACTGGTGACCTGTCCAGGGTGAACCCCACCTCTCGCCCGAAGGCTGCTAGGATAGGCTCCAGCCCCGCGACCCTTAACAGGATAAGCAGTAGAAAATGGATGGAAACTGGCCCTTTTTTTTTTTTTTTTGCTGAGACGCAATTGTGTCTTATATCAATGGTAATGACTTTACTACCAGAATAGAACCAGAAATTAGCCAAATGTACTTGCCAATGCTCTGATTTTTGCAGTGTAACTGGGTCTAATGTTTGCATGACATCATGTCATTCCTAAATGTTGGATTGTTTAAATATCATTCCAACCTCATGGCTTTGACAGTGTATCCAGTTATGTTTTCGTCCAAGTCAGACGAGTCTTTTAAAGTGCACTTAACTTCTCCTCTCTGTACTCTGTTGTGCTGCAGGTAAATCGGGGCCTGCCTCTCCACTATTGCGCTGTAATACGACACAGCTCTCCCTGCTGCTTTCAACATTGATCCAATTTGGTGTGATTTCCATCGGAGCTCTGGCTGCAGAGTGACTCTTGCTGTGCCAAACAGACAGACTGGGCCGTGGAGGAGCCAGAGCCAGAGCTGTATGTGAATACAGTTTGACTGGAGTCCAGACTGAAACAGATCAAAATTGAGTTGGATCGAGTCACAAGTGGTACTTAAGAGTCAGATTACACATTTGCTTTAGAGGTTGATTACCGGTTTGGTCGTCTTATCAGTTGAATGTCTTTCTTTGTTTGTGCGGTAATGGGGGGTGTGAAGTGATGTTGAATGGTTTCCAGTATGAGGATGATGATGATGATGATGATGATGATGACAGTGGCGCCGGGAGACAGAGAGACAGACAGAAGTGGACAGAATTTCATCTTCTCTGACGAATTCTTGATAAAAATCTATTTAAAACTTTAATGGAAACATTAGATTGTAGGGTATTTAAAGAGAAACATCCAAACAGTTCAATCTGACCAATCAAAACAGTGCCCACACTGCTGCATGTTTAAAATCCACATTTTGTATAAATACACACCAAAAAAAATCCAGATATGTATTTTAATATATGCCTGTGAAAGGAATAATTTGCTTGTATATTCTTTCATTTTTATGCTCCGATCACTTCTTTCAGATGATCAAAGTGCATCACTGTCATAACTGCAGTAAATATTTGCTGTCCAACACTGTTCCTGTAACCATGTGTTTCTAATTTACAACCGATCTGGGTTCCTGAGTGTCCTGCTGCTCGTTGATGGCTGCCACATACGCACAGTCATGGAGGCTGGAAACCATTTCACAGAAAAAAACTCATTCAAAATCCTTCTCCTTCTCCTTCTCCTTCTTCTTCTTCTACTTCTTCTTCTACTTCTCTGGTGTTACTGGACTTAATATTGAGTATACTCACTTGCTCAGTACGAACAGATATTCATACAGGCTAGGTTATGGTTAGAGTTGAAGCACAGTGAAAAGTGGGACCAGAGAGGCTACTTGCTATCTTCTATAATCCTGTCATGTCATATTCTAGTCTAGTTGCACAAAACGAGTTCAACAAAACAGAAGAACATTAATACAGCATCTCCACACAGCAAACAAACAAACAAACAAACAAAAAAAGGCTTATCAAAGTAGATTTGCAACAACTGCAAGAAGTTGTAAATGCTTACGCTTAAAAGGGACCCGTGTAACCTAAATTTAACGCCTTTGGAAGTTTCTGGTATCCAGGAGAAGCTTTTGCTCTACATTTGTCAGTTTATATTAGCAGAAACAAAGTTAGAACTATTTCTTAGACAAAGCGTCTCACCTTTTCCTCCTTCTTTTGTATATGACTTTTCTAAAACCTCCAAAACAAAGTAAATCAAGCGTACACCTGTGAATGGATGGCATAAACATGCAAGTTCTCTGCTGTGCATTGGATCAGTTTCATTTCAGTTCCCCTCCCCCCCAAACTTTCTATTTTATTAATTTTTTTTCCCCCAACACATCTGAAGAAGTAGCGGCGCCGCGATCCTGAGCTGGCGGTGCGGATGTGAAGCTCCAAAGTGATGCTAATGGATTCTGCTCTTATTTGTGATCTCTCTCAGCGGGTTTCCCTGGTCTGAATCACAAATGTGATTATTTGACCATGATGTTATTTACAACATGGAGAAATATGTTCTTTACCTATAATGAGCCCCAACAATATTGCTGCAATTATTTCAAGCAATGAAGTTCTTCTTTAATATGTAACATGGGGATAAATTCTTAATGTGGCACTTCATATCATGGGCACTTTACTCCCCAAATGTAGCTAATTATTCTAATCTGCGTGTGGAACTTACAGCTTGGCAGTGCTCGGGATGTGTATTCTTCCATTATGCATGCAATGTTGTGATGCTGCGTTTAGTACACAGCCACAGAGGAAGAGCAGCTGTGTTACTGTAGCAAGCCAGCGCTGCATTTGGGAACTTTCTTGCTCTGGAAATGTAAAACAGGCAAAGAATAACAAGCCAAGATATTTATAACTGAGCTGCATAATTTCAGCCTCATAAATGTCAACTCTCTCACTCTTCTCTCTTTCTTTTCCTTCAACCCCAAACTCCGCCAGTATTTTTAAAAAATTTCCTCAACCTTTGTCTTGTATTCCCTCCTCCTCTTCACTCCCTCCCTTTACTTACTCACTTTATCTCCCCTCCACATCCCTGCATCTACACCCCCCACACACACACACACATCTCCCTCTCATTCTCTCCCTCTCTCTTTTTATTCTGTGATTTAGGTCACTGACTGAGTAAAAGACTACACACAGCTGGCCTATAAACCGCTCCACCCTCCTCTCTGGGCCTCTCCCTCTCCACACACACACACACACACACACACACACACACACACACACACACACACACACACCACAATCTGGCCCAGGTACTAATGACTGACTCCTGAAACACATTTGTTTACTCGTCACACATCTGGCCAGGACTGGATACCCCAGATCTTTACCTACTTCAATTTGCTTCATTCAATTTTTTTTCCCATCATTGATCGGTTTGTTTCCTCCTTCTTGCTTTGTGGTGTTGACAGAACAATAAGTTGGAGGGTGATAAACTACCTGATAGAGTTCACTTGCGGCTCCTTTCGCGCCTCGTGTTGTTAACGCCGCCACAGTCGCAGTAATCTCCTAAGCAGTTGAAGTGAATGGCCTACATTCTTCAAACATAAATATTGTGCATAATAAAACCATAATATACTGCTACTGATAAGTGTCCTGAATTTTAGAAAAATGTCACTGACGCCATGTTTTTAAAATTACTTTCAAAGTAACTTTTAAGTATTAAGAAGACTTTTCATTTATTCAGGCAGGGTATCAAATGTTCTTGCCTCAATGCGTCTACCCCATTGTTGTTAGCAGAGATGCTCACTCCCTAAGGATCTAATGAAGCAGGTTATTACTGCAACCACACCTAAGGTAAGGTGAGCAAAGCCATTACTTGTGTGTGTGTGTGTGTGTGTGTGTGTGTGTGTGTTTGTTATTTTCCTGCACTCAGGTTGCTCATACATCAAAAAGATACTAATTCTTACCCATAGACTGATTCAATGTGATTTTTTTTCTTTTTCTTTTTCTATATAAAAAGAGAAACTTCAAATTTATCTGACTGTTTCTATTACTGGTGACAGAGTAGCCATGAAAATTGAGGCGACACTGCGATGCATCATAATGGAATTAAATGATCCAAGGGAAAATACAGATGGTCCTTTTTGGTGTGAGTATGTGTTTGATTGTTTATGCGTTTGTAATCATTTCTCTTTACTCATTATCCTATTTACAGCTGGAGAGTATTTGCAGGGACATTATGTGCCTTTTTGATGGTTTAATTCTCATGTTTGCATGCTCAGAGTTTCTGCTAATCTAATAATGCAGCCACGACACACATACACACATACACACTCTGTAAGTCATTCACATGCATGTGCACACCAGCACTTTAATCACATAATCTCTACCCAAATAATTAATGACATCATTTTTGTTTGGAGCCAGTACAATGCCGGCCGATTGCACACCAGAGGTAATAAAGACAGAGAGAGAGAGACAGAGAGAGGGAGAGAGAGAAATGGGAGAACAAAGAACACGAGAGAGAAAAACAGACAGAGGTTCATCAGAAAGGAAATGGAGTGACAGTGGACGGACTGAAGGCTATTAGCATTAGTAATATTTGCTAAATATAATAAGCAGCTTTAACTTTGGGATGCGATATTGCCTGATATACAGGATAATCCAGATTTTAGAGTGGAGTGTTACTTAAACCAGAGTTTCATTAAAGAGTAGGATCACTAACACGTGCAACAGCAAACAGAGAAACATGTGCATCTCCTTCTTTGTTCCTGGAGAAACAGATTCATCCTCATGCTTCCATCTGCTAACTTGTTCACGTCTTTGGCTCCTCAGAAAGCAGCAGGGAGGCTTTTGTTGGCCTTCCTCTGCTCTATTTGTCTCGGGCCCAGTTAAAGTTCCCTGAGAACATAAATTTTTGTTTCCTTCACATGTGATCAACAGCCTCCGTCTCACCAGCGAGGACATGTTTATTACCTGGGCTGTGTCTGAAATCACTCCCTTGGTCACTCACGCCTCTTCTCCCTGTGTATTAGAGACTCAGCCGTGAGAACTACATGTGAGATTTCTGACACTCCGTCTGTAAAGATGCTTGTTTCTTCAGATAAAAGAGTTAACTTGTTCTAGAAATACACCCGGAGAGCACAGACCTCCATCGGGATCCGTGTACATTTGCTGCAAAATGGAGTTAAGTTAGAACTCACACAGTTGAGCAGCTGTTTCTCTCGCTGTCGTCTTCAAAATATTTCCAAAGTTTGTCTTCATCTCCGGACAGCATGCAGCATGTCCAGTACTAGCTGATACTTGGGAACAATTCTAGCACGTCCAGCTGAAGGTAATCTGTCTCATATTCATTTACATGGCAACAGCCATGCGTAAAGTTGCCTATACTGCCATTATCTAGCAGCATTGTGTCATCTATTTTATTCACTCCCAAGAGAACACACACTTAATGCGCATCGCTCTCTCTCTCTTTTTTTTTTTTTTTTAGCATTCAAAGCTCTCTTTAATGTCGCATGACCATGAAATGGAAACATTGTAAATTCTTCAGATGAGAAAACCCCTCTTGAGCTCCGGGTTCTTACAGCTTTCTCATCGATGTGTGCACTGTGAGAGATATACAACTCCTTTATTAGTGGCAGCAACATTTTTTGGAAATATATGAGTTTAAAAAATCAGTTTTTAGTTTTTCTCCTGAAAATAATGGTTTCATTTAACTTCGGAGGCCACCGCACAAGCGGCGTTAACTGACGTTACTTCAGGTTCATGGGGCACAACGGGAAAGTTTCTGTGCTAACGACAGTGTAGTGATAAGAACAGGAGCAGTCCAATCAACACTTACGATCATAGGAGCGGCAGCGCTACAGGACTGCCTCACCTCTTTTCTTCCCCTCATCCGTTCATCATTTCATCATGTGGGGCTCGTCCCCGCGGAGAGGCGAGGCTCATTATGCTCGCGCGCACCATGCTGCTTCTAATTCTCGCAATCACGACACGTGCCGGGCAGCTGCTGCCATATGCCATCCTCCCCTCCCCTCTGTGTGTGTGTGTGTGTGTGTGTGTGTGTGTGTAAGGGGTGGTGGTGGGTTCTAGCAAGTGGCTCTTCTGTCACTGACTGTCCATCTGAATGGCAGTCTTTCTCTCTTTCTCTCAGTCTCTCTCTCACATACACATGCATCAACACACACACACACACACACACACACACACACACACACATCACATCACAAACACACACTCAGGTCATGCATCACTGCTGCATCTCTTTAAACCCGGACAGATGAGCAGTAGGCCAATGGCCACCTGCTGACCTGCCACTCAGCATCTCCCTGGGTTTTGACGGGGTTGTGTGTGTCTGTGTGTGTGTGTGTGTGGGGGGGGGGGGGTATCACAGTTACAGACAGCCTGTGGCCTCCGCACGCCCCTGTGGGATCCAGAGAGAGGCAAAAGGCCAAGGGCAGCAGGCAATTAGAGGAGAGTACATATAAGCAAGAGAGGGAAAGAAATGAGGATGCTCTTATGTATTCTAGTCTTCTTCTTTGTTGGTTTCTGTCTCTCTACATGTTTAATGTTTGTTGTATCCTTCAACCTCTGTGCTTCTCTCCCTCTCTCTCTCTCTCTCTCACACACACACACACACACACACACACACACACACACACACACACACACACACAGCAGTGGCAATAATCCTCCAGTCTCAGTGTGCCCCCTCAACCTCACACCCTTTCACTGTTCCCATGGAAACCAACACAGAAAGCACGCGGGCCCCTGCCTAAAGGCTTGAGACAGCGAACAGACTTCCCGCGAGGAGTCAGCCGGTTATTGATCCCTCAGCACACGACTGCTGGTCGACCAGCCAAGAGTGCACACACACACACACACACACACACACACACACACACACACACACACACACACACACACACACACACACACTGCTGCTCTTGGCACTACAACAGCTCTTTACCAGGGTGACTGACAGCACAGGCCCTTTTGACAGACAGGCAAACTGCAACCTATAAAAATCATCACAGTCAAAACAAATATGTCCCCTCAGCACCAGATAATCCCCCGACATATGAAACAACAACGTCCTCAGCGAGCTGATATTTGCAGGTTTCAAGTGGTGAGACGCAGCATTCCCACAAACACGATAATGTTCTTCTGCCAGAAAATATCACAGCTGAGCAATGAAGTGAATAATTCCCCGAGAGCTTGTGGAAATTCACTTTGCAGTATCACTGGTATTGTGCAAAATGTTGTACTCCCCAAAGCTTGGCACTTAATAAAAATGCAGATGAAACTGAGGCCTATAATATGAATACATAATCTGTTTTATGCCGCCGGTCCATTCACTGTTAAAATATTTTTTCGTCAGGTTAGTATTGATTGGATCTGATATAATGATACGATCATTCTAAGAATAAATTATTTGTATGGCAACTCTCGTACAAAGATTGCAGCTCTAAGTGTTTTCCAAGAAAAAGAAAACATGTAAAACATGTCCAGAAAATTTCAAAGGACGTCAAAATCACGTTCAAAGAAAATATTGAGAAGATAATGAAACCAATATGCACGAGACAAAAAAGTCATGTCATCATAAAAACATTCAAAGTGTACAGTACGTAAAATAGCGAGCATTTAAAAGTGCTGTAGAGAGAGATTTGATTTGATTTGATTTGATTTAAAATGATCAAAACATCTGGATTCCAAGCTGGCCAAATCTATGTCATTTTCACTATTTAGGAGACTTTTTTTCCCCCATGTCTCCATAAATGCATCTATTAATGGATTGCGGAGCAGACGGCAGTTGAGTGGATCAGCGGCAGGATCCAGCTGTTCCTGACCCACATTACCTCAGCTAGATTGGGAATAAGATTTTCTCATTTGAATTAGGTCTACTCATCTCTGACTGCATGGAGCGGCGTATTACAGGCTGAAAGCTGAATCGGGAAATTAAGTGCAAGTCAGAGTTTTTTTGTGTGTGTTTTGTTTTGTTTTTTTACTTACAGTCAATGACATGCATTTGACCATAATCTAAATGATTCATTTTACAATTTTTTTTCTTTCCTGATTGTTATTTATGAAATGAATAAGCTGGGGGGTTTTCTGCTTAGGAAAGAGTGTTGCAGCAGAGCGCTGACCGTGGTCCTGGAAGAGTCAAACCACAGAACCTGTATCATGCTGTGATCCCCATGATGTACCCAGTATTGGCGTGTGTGTGTGTGTGTGTGTGTGTGTGTGTGTGGCCTGCTGCTCTTGTATAAAGAGAATATTAGAGTGAATAATATTACAGCTCACTGAAAATCAATGTAGACATCAGGTTTGATTCCACTTAACACTAACATGTAAAAATCAAATCCATACAGTTTGATGGCAGAAAAGCCAGACGGAGCATTTTATTCCCCTTACATGTTACAGAAAATACACCACAAATGAGCCCCCCTCATACACACATACACAAACAAATGAATGAATAAGTGAATAGATCTTGCTCTGTACTGACGCTCAGCAGCAACAGGGGAGAACAGATTCATAGCAATTCTCTGGAGGCAGTTGAAAAGCTTTCTGGGTCACATGTGTTTATCAGTCAAACACTGGATTGATGTATCAAGTTTTCAATGAGGCACTGCAGTACAAACCACACACACACAGGCACACACACAGGCACACACACAGGCACACACAAACACAAACACAAACACACACATATCTGACAAGACAACTATTTATACAGAAGGAGTACATGCACCTCGAAGCTGATATTCACTAATTCCTTCATGTCATCCTGGAACAATATGTGTTTAACGTCTCTGATGATGACACACAACAGCTTCCTGGATGTGTGTGTGTGTGTGTGTGTGTGTGTGTGTGTGTGTGTGTGTGTTTGTTGACTGACTCAGCCTTCATCTCGTGAAGTGGCCCTCAAAGCAGGTCGCCTTTACAAAGCTATATTTGGCTTGGTCTTTATTCCGTAAACTCTTAACCCCTACATGCTTATATTCTGCACTCTCAACGTATACTTGAATAATCCTAGCATTAATAGGAGTCTATAGCAAATTTTGTACATTTTTGATCATGAAATTTTCAATGTAAAAGAACATTTAGGGAGTTTTACTGCTGTCAAATTGTTCAAATTTGACCTAAACAGGCATGTTCGAGTGGTGTAAGGGTGAAGTAGCTGCTCCTGTAGCCTAACTACACATGAATGAGGTGGCTTTTGGGCTGCTGCTGATAAACCGATTGTTAGTCGGAAGATGATACTTTGTTCTTAAAACAAATGTTTGCATTTTATCTCTTATTATTTTATGTCTTTGACCCGGACTGAAATCAGGGACCGAAAATACTTTTTTGTTGTTTTCCTGCTCCTTTTCAAGCATTGAATGTGTAAAGAAAATTGTGTTTTGATCAAAATATCTTTTCTCTTTGTTTGTTTGCATTGCAACTCACATGATGAATTAAGATGAATGAATGAACGACAACTCAACAATTAGAAAACATGTTGCTGCTGTTTTTATGCGATAGACCGATGGATCAATCCTTTGGTGATCCTTCACATATCCTGTGTCGTAAATTGTAAGGATCCTTGTCTTGCTCCTGTTTTATTTTGGTAGTCAGTGCCCTGGCTTCCTGTGTTCCCTCCCGTGATTACCTCATGTATCTCACCTGTGTTATTTGCACCACCTGTGTCTGGTTTCCCCCATTGCATTTAACCTCTGCCTTTCCCTTGTCTGGTGTTGGATCATTGGCCCTGTTCCTGTTTCTACAGCCTGGTTCTGAGTGCCCACCTGGTCATGTTCCCTGCTCCTCTGTGTTTTTGTAAGTCCTAGTTTGCAGTTTAGTTTAGATCTTGTTTTTTTTTAGTACTTTGATTTTGTCCAGGACTTTGGGCTGTTGACTGTTTTGATTTGATCCTGTTGTTTTCTTCCTTTTGTACTTTGAACTACCTAGGTTGTTACTTTGCCTTTTTTTTTAATTAAAGTTGTTGTTTTTTGTTGTTGTTGTTGTTTGGATGCCATCTGCACTTAGGTCCTATTTTCCACCACCACCAACTCCTGACAGTAACTACTGAATGGATTTCTTTGTATTATTAGGGGAACATATCATTATATGATCCCTAACATGATTTAAAGTTTATGGTGTAATGTCTCACCATCTTTTAGGATGGACAGCCATGGAATTTGTCTAATTAAGGAAGTCCTTATAGAAGCATCTCAGTAAGATAGAGGGGGTGTTTATCTTACTGCTTCTCATCTATAACATACAATAAAAACTATAAAGATTTATTTGCTAGTTGTAAGTATAGTATATTACTGTTGTCTTGGGTTTTTGTAGCAATAGCAAACATGGTAAACAATTCTACCCCTTAACACAGGCACATCAGCATTGTAGTTGTTAGCATGCTAAACAGCACTTAGCTAAAAGCTCTGCTGAGGCTACAGCACCGCTAGCGTAGCTATTATTTGTCTCGGGCTCTTTAAGAAAGCCATTGTTGACTTTCTCATCAGAGACTGGGTGACATTTACAGGAGTGTTGCTTCTAATACTTGGCTGCACATGAAAAAGGTTGACATTTTTACATAAAACAAATATAGTCGGCAAACCAATCATGAGAGCCTGGGACTGTATTTTCCCACTTCAGCGTGTTTTTGGCAGCAGTTTCACTTGTTTAAAGCCATTTTTTTTTAATCCTTCAATGAAGTCCTACAGTGTTTAGAATGCCCCTTGCTCGTAGTATTTTATGTAAGTGTAATTTTACTGTCCCTGTCATTCAGTGTGTGAACGTTCCCGCAGAGACATCCAGTGTGAGCAGCAGAAGCCTGCCGCTAGCAGAAAAATTCACTCTGTCATCATTAAGTTTCATGTGTTACAGCAGCTCAACTTTCTACTCCTTTTGTCTCCCTCGCCCCCCCTCCCACTCATCTCTCACCCTGTCTTCAGAGTCTCCCCCCTCCTCCCATGCTCTCCACCCATCATCCTCTCTGTCTCTCTGATGTCGGAGCCCCATAGGGCGCTGTAGTAACTGTCTGTCAGTCAGTTTCGTTTAGTGTTTATAGTCCGTCGGGTCCCTCTGATCCATTATAAATGGCTCTAAGTGGCACAGCTCAACCTCTGCGCTGTCACTCAACACTCCGTCTATTAGCCGCCATTCGCATTCTAATTAATCTGACCGGTTTCTCAGAATAGAAAATAAGGTGAGCATCAAACTGTTACTTTCTGAATGTTAATCCAAGTTAGCATAACATTAATGAATCAAAAACACCTGTTTTCAAAGGGTTTCAAGGGAGCTTTGGGAATTCTTCAAGGTCCAAACATCTGGAATGAAATCTGATGTTCAGATGTCTAAGTGTCTATTGAATTCATGTATTTTAAGACAGGACTTTTCCATCTCCTGTGTGTTTTTCCAGATTATCCTTCAACCCTCTCTGTGAATTAACCAACAACAACCTACTCATAGAGGAAAAGAGGAGGACTGAAGCTAGGAAGAACATCATGTAAGACAAAAACCACTCACACCTCACAAACGTTCCAAATAGAAAGTACAGAAAGTACAACAATCCATATACACTATGTGGCAATATGTAACAATTTAAGGGAACATGATCACCAAAGACCTCCTGTAAGTGCTTCTCTCTTCTAAGGGACTATTTGTCACTTCCCAAAACCTCCATGGTGTAGCACAGCCACGTTTAGCCAATGCATAATGCCCTGTAACTGTTTTTTCCACATTTTAGATACCATATGGGAATACTTAAAGCTCTTTTTGTCACAGCCTTGTTCAGTTTTGGACACTTCAGTTTGTATTATTGACTGTTTAGTTTTGTATTTCTTGCCCATCCCGGAGCTTGAACCCGGGACCTTCTTGCTGTGAGGCGACAGTGCTAACCACCGCACCACTGTGCCGCCCTTGCTAATTTTGTTTAGTAACTCTTAACGTTTTCATATCTTGCCTCATTGCCGTTGTCTCCATTTGTGACAACTTGCCCACTTTTTTGTCTGACGTGAACCAGAGACCTATACAGATAACATATGTGCTCCACTCACCTCTGTCACAATTTGTCGACTCCTTTGTTAAAAAATAATGTAACCATCCTTTCTTTATCATTACAAAAATTCAAAATAGAGCAAACTGATGACTTTTGATGCCACACCCACACACACACACAAACACTCACACCTACTTATCCCCTGAACAAGGTCTTGATGCCGTTATCTATTACCTCAACAATGCTGAATTCCCTCTCAGATGACTCTCGAGTATTTGGATTCCCACAGCAGAGCAGTGGGGGAGAGCGTGTAAGCTCCATCTCATACGTGTCTTATTATTGCTCTGCCTATATTAGAGGAGAAATTCACATACAAACCACTTCAAAACACATTTTCCTCCATGATCACTACGTGGAAAAGAGGTAATAGAGTAGAGCTGTGAGATTTTTAAAAAAAAATCAATCAATCGCTATGCACGATCATTCTTTCACTGTGGAGCAGCATGAAAACAGTTTACATGGAAGACAACAGGGGTGCTTCTATCCATAAAATTTCTAAAACGGAAACTGCTACCTAGGTATAGATTTTTTAACACAATGCAAAGAGCCGGGGGGGGGGGGGGTCATTCTTCCTATTTGAGGCCTTTACATTCACAGAAGGAATCCCCACCAGAAAACCAGACCTACCACGACTCCCTGAGGGATCCGCCTTTTCATGTGTGAACTCACCTCTGGCACCGTCAAGCTGATAAGCACCTGGTTCCACTGCAATCGGCCGGAGAACCCAACCACTACATTTTCTATGGCAGTCCGGGTCTCTTCCCTTTTTTTTTTCTCCTTAAAGCTCAAAGTTCTTAATAGGATGAGGGTCTTCATCAAGTTTACACATTTTCACACACTCTCTGCGCGGAAATTAATCGTCCGTTTTCCAGAATAGGAATTCAAACGACATCATGCCAGGATCCCCCCACTTGGCTGGATTCACTACGGCCTGGATTTTACGCACCCAAATAGACCAGAGGCTTTTAATATCTCAAAGACTTTCAAGGGCAAACGCGGATTATGCTAGTTTTCATTTTCTGTAATGTGGGGTGGAAATATTCTTATACATGGCCATGTAATCCCTACCGCCTTCTGTATATGTGTTTATTTTGGGAGCTAGTCTCGCAGAGGTAGATTATTCTATGATTTGTTTCATTTCACTGTATCCTCCAAGTTTGCCAGTTAGATCCTCTCCTGCCTTACAAAAGTCTGCATTTCTCACTGCAGAAAGTAAAGTTTCTCTCGTGTCACTTCAGCTGAAGACAGTCGACTGTAACAGGGCTGTTAGAGGATGATAAGTACTGCAAAATTAGGTTCATTTAAGAAGACTGTTACAATTTCGGTGGTTTGAGCAACTGAGCAGCGAACACAGTGAAGATCCTGAACCTTTTCGCTCTCCTGGGGACTCTTTAGTTCTCTGACCTCTCTGTGTTAGATAAAGTTAAAGAAAGCTTCCCCCCGCACATCTTAGCCATCAATACCATGTGTGAATAATACTGTCACACTGTTTCACACGCTGCCTAGTCACAAGTTGACTAGACGTCCCCATGCTCCCCTGACATGCACCCATTCCAAATCCTATTAAGGCCGCCAGCCAGCGCCAAATAACCTACATTCCACAGTAATCACACTGTCTGACTGAAGCGCGCGCGATGCTGCTGGAGCCACGTTGGAAAAACGGCAACAAATCCCGGTAACGGAGTACGAGGCAGAGGGCGGGAGAACATTATCTTTTGTGTGTTAAATTCCCATTTGGAAAAAAAGGGAAGATATTCATTTTGGAGCTCGGCGGTGTTGACTGTGTTCCAAGCTTCTGCCAGCTCAGAGGAGGAAAAAAAGGGAGGCAGGGGTCCAAGACTGACTGGGACACACATTTCCACACACACAGACAGTGCACAGTGAGAATTGTTGAACAGCATTTTGTTTTTATTTTGACTAGACAGGGAGACATTTTGGGTGCACCTGATCGGCAAGGACAATATTGCTGATTTTTTTTTTCAATTACGGTTTATGTTGCAACATGGCAAATTAACACTGGCATATTATGTTAAGATTTGTAATAAATCTGATGGTTAGGGGTGTGCTGGATTAGGTGTGAGAACCATGGAGGAGATAAATTCAACAAGTTCAGAGTTGAAAAGCAGAGCTGTTTGATGTGGGGGTGGGGATTCGGGGGGGGGGTATTCTCCTTCTCAGGTGAAATCATGTGAGCTCTCAACGGGGACATCTGACAATAAAATTATTTGATACAGTACCTTTCCCAGAAATAAACTTCACAAAGTGCAGCACATGAATAAAACATAAAAGATCATAAAAAAACAATAAAATAAGAAGCAATAAAAACATACAAGCAATACAGCAATTGCAGTAAGAACAATAAAACCACATCACACTAGACTTAAAGGACTGTAAAAATGTAACAGGAAGAACACAGGCAGAACAGAACCTCAAAATAAACACAGAGGAACAGAGATTAAGAACCTACAGGTGACTTAAAAGCCAGTGTAGGCAGGTGGGTCTTCAGTTGCTTTAGAAAAGTTTCTATGAAGACTGCATGCTAAAGAAGAGAGAACAGAACCATAGAGGGTCCTGGTCAGAGGATTGAGGAGTGTAGAGATGGAGAAACCCATATATATTCAGTATCCTGGCTGTGCCTGGCTCTATACACGAATCCAGGACCTTAAACTGAGTCCCAAACCTGATCCAACACCTCCAGCTGGACCTTGTTGACAGCCCCACATCAGTATTCTGGACTGTGAATTGCTGATGCATGAACAAACGATACAAGTAAACAAAACTACTCCAGAAATAATCCTCAAATAGAATAAAAAAGTTAGCCAAGTTAGCTGAGAACATGTTTTCTAATATTTTGACAAGTAAAAACATGCATTTTTACACATAAAAACTGCAAATCTCGTCTAATCAGGAAGCCTTGCAAAAAATTAAAACAGAGCGAGAGAGAGAGGGGGGGAGAGGGAACAGGAGGGATGGCTCATACTTGGCTGCTCCTCAGCTTCTGCAGGCGTTGATGCTCGGCGTCCCCTGACTGACGCTCCTTGTGCATCTCCTCCCATCAGCCACAGGAGAAAATCATGTTAAATTCCACCCGTGTCATTAGAAAAATCTCCCCACACCGCCGGAATCATAAATTGGTATTGAATGGGAGACGGTGAGTGAATGCTGGAGGAAATTTGTAGCTTGTGCATTTGCATAATTTGATTTTTTTTTTCCAACAAGTATCAGGAAATGGATCTGTCCATTAGCCATGCGCAAATGAGTCTTAAATTGGGGTGATTGCCAGATTGTGCACATGTGCACTGACATGAATGACAGAATTCCAATAAGACATTTTAGGAGAACCTGTAAAATATGTAGTTTCCCTTGTAAGATTACCCGCAATCAAGTGTATACGGTTTCCATGGATGTAGCCTTTCTCGCACTCTCTCTCACTCTGTGTGTGTGTGTTTCTCATCAGTGATAATACGGAGGATGACGTCACTTTAGCTCCAGCAACCCTGACAAGTCAATGCTTACATCACCTGACTGGAATATCCTGCGTGTAGCTTGATGACATCACAGAATCGTCTTGCCCTTCAACAACAAATGCAGATATTTTTCAAGAAAGTATAATTTGCTTTATTAATTTGGCTAATGGCTCTGGGTTTGGTTTTTTTTTCCATAATCTAATTTATTTTCAGTACCCAAGGCTTCTTTGCGTGTTTGACCCTGGTAAAAGGGTCCCAAACCTGCAGGGCTGTTTGCTGAGGTGATATTCCCTCTTTAGATGATATGACTGCCCTTCTCTTGCTCCAGTTGTGGATATGGCTGCGGGTGTTGTGTACAGCCCTGCGAACCAGAGCCAACCATTATGAGAGAGAGAGAGAGAGAGAGAGAGAGAGAGAGAGAGAGAGATGCAAAGATGCAAGCCAGGGGGGAGGGGTGGAAAAAAGAAAAGAGGAGGAGAGTGTGATTGTGTGTGTGTATGTGTGTGTGTATGGATGGATAGCCTACCACTGGGCTAGAGGAGTGCGCGCACACACAAATTTAAAGGCTACATACAAACACACACACATACACACACTCAGCAGGGTAGTGTGTGAGCCAGCCAGTCAGCCAGCCAGTGTGTGTGTAAGCCATGTTGGATGTGAATGAATGTGAGGAGAGACGCTGCTGCCGCGCCGCCGCTCCTAACGCTCCGAGCTCCAGCTTCACGGACCACTGCGGGTAGATGCCAACTCTCCAGGCCGACGGAGAGACGGGGGAGCCAGGGGGAAGGTGTCGGGCGGTGCCGGCGGTCCTGGAAGTGGTTACCTAGCCGGAAAGAGGGAGGGACAGAAGTGACTGGGAGAAGGGAAGACGCACTCGGAAGAGAGGGAGAAAGAGGGAGAATAGGCAGAAGAAGAGGGAGAAAGGAGGGGAGAGGCAGAGAAAGGAAGAGACTAAATGGCTGCACCGCTACCGGGCTTCACCCCGCTCCTGCTCTCGCCTCTGGTACTCCACCTGCTTCTCCTCGGCCCTTTGTTCGCCCTCACCCCGCGGACGGTGAATACAGGTGGGGCTTCATACACATGGACCCCAGGCCTGTGCTACCGAGACGCCGGTAAAGTGAGCCAGCAGCAGCAGCATCAGTGCGAGGGCGCAGGGGAGTCGCCGGGGGACAGCTGGAATCTACACGCGAGCAGGTGGACTGTAGGACGGATAAAGACTGAGGGATGGTCCGGAGAGAGGCACGTAATAGAAGGGACGTTGGGGAAATATCAGAGGAGGACACGGAAACTGGAAGTAGTTTGTTGGAGAAGCGGAGACGACTCTCCTCTCCCCCCAGGTATTGGAAGCAGCTCCGATGGTGTCGGCACGGGAGAAGGAGCGGAGAGGATGAGGAGGAAGGGCGTTGTTTCACCTCCCACTTCACCCGCTTTCACCTCCTCGCCGGTTCAAAACGGCAAAAAACGGGCAGTACAAAGGACTAGAGCGTGTGCGCAACGATGGCCGGCATCCGTGCCACACCTCACCAAACGTGGCGCCGACGGAGCCTTTGTGCACGCCTCTGGCCTGTGCAGGGCACCCGGAAGTGGAGGTGGCGAGGTGTGGGAGAGGGCTTGTGAGGTGAGGTTCCTCTTTGCTACATGTTCCCGGTCAAACCCCGGCACAGACCCCTCACCTGGCCACTTGTCAGCTGTTTCCTCTTGTTGCATCCATCCTCTTTCTGGATACAATACCCCGCACAGTGAAGCTTCTAACTACACCTTCCAATTCACTCCCAGTTCAGACTGTATCCAGGCATCAACATTGGACTACAGTTTTCATTTTTTAACTGGAGATGGAATTCAGCTGCATCCCGGTTCCAGGACCAGCAGCAGCAGCGGGGCTTGGGGTGATGATGGGGGCTCCAGCAGCATGACCAGGAGGGCTGGTAATTGTTCTCATTTGGGCAGGCATATATTTATTGATCCCAGCAGCGACAGAGAGGAGGGTGAGGACAGCTGTGTGACTGAGTACATTAGGAGTAGGGAGAATGAGGGAGAGGAGGAGGGAGAGTACAGATGTAGCACACTAGCAGTGATTAACCCCGGTACCTGGGCGCATCTAACCCCACGTCATGATTCCACAGCATTGTATGCAAGAATTGTGGATGAGGGGAGGGAAAGAGGTGAAGGAAGAGAGTGTGGAAGAGGAGGAGGGGTGAACCAAGGCAACAAACACATTAATTTATCTAATTATCCGGATAATGATTTGGCTTTTCCGATTCTGATGCCTGCATGTCAGGCTGATAATGAGCTTTGGCTGGGGAAATCAGCACCGACAACCAGGGGGCAGAGCAGTGAAACCCGGGGAGAGAGCAGGGAGGCTCCCGGTGGTTGCTTTTGTTGTGTGGACGGAATAGAAACGGGGGATGGATATTTAGCCGATGTTATGACTCTCAAGGGAGGGATAATTCAGAGGAATCCCCTCATCCAATTTACAATGCCCGGCCAACATTTTTTATCAACCAAAATTCATAGAATCACAACAGATTATGCTGACTGGCTCAATGCACCCACTCAACCACAAAGAAGCGATTTAGCAGATATCGATTACTTATCAAACACATTTCTATCATCGGAAAAAGCAACTTCAGAGGCAGAGCTTGCCAGTGACTCAGGCGTTTTCATGCCTGACACATTCCCTGATGTTGTGTCAGCCGTGTCTCAATTTGCAACAGCTACCGAGCCACATCTTCTCATGCAGCCTGATTACATCACACAAGAGCCCTGCTCTTTTTCCTCTGAAATTAACCTGACCACATGGCAGGGAGGCTTCTCTCATCCTCCTTCATGCTCTGTGCAGGTTTCAGCACACCGGACAGCTCCCGCAGACTCTCCCACAGTGTTGTCATGGGCCACATTTAACATGAACAGTAATAATAATAATGAAGAGGAGGTGAATAAGAAGAAAAATGGATATAGTCATGAATCAGAAATAGGAAAATCACAGTGGCACGATGAGACACAGCAACTAGACCTGTGGGAGAGTGCAGTGCGAGAGCTTGTCCATGCAGGCTGCAAAGAGAGCGTTTGTGCATCCTCTGAGCTCGGGGACAGTACGCGTATGCAATTAAAATCCGGTAAGCAAGTGCCATTAGAGCTTGAAGGTGTTAGACAGGCAGATAGTGGGCAGATGGGGGGTGAGGGAGAGAGGGCAAGAGGGGGTGAGATAAAGGGAGAAGGCTTGGAGGGGTCTGCTTCTGCTGCTGTTGGGGGAGGAAAATTACAGGTGGGGGAGGGTGAGAGAGAGGCGCGGTTGATGGGAGGGAGAGGACCACAGGGAGATGAGGAGGAGGAGGAGTGGAAGAGTGAAATCGGAATAACAAAGCCAAGCCAAGCTGAGGAGAGAGAGGTAGAGGGAGGGAAGGGTCAGGATAGGGGCAGTCGCATCACCACCATCACACAGCAAGAGAGAGGGGAAAAAGAGGTAGATGAAAGCCATGAGGGAGGGAAGGGGGGTGAGAGAGAGGTAGAGGGGGAGGCTTTGGAGAGACACAGTTCAAGGGGAGAGAGGAGCCTGGAACGACTGATAATAGTGGCAGATGATAAAACCCCGCAGGGAGAAAGGGAGAGGAAGGGTTTGATACCATGGCCGCGCACTCGACGGGCAGCCAACAGGCATCCCCATTTCTCCCAGTACAACTTCCAAGTTCAAGTCGCTGAGAACCAGCCGCCTGGCACCTCCGTCATCGTCATGTCTGCCTCTGATCCTGATCCAGGAGATGCAGGAAGAGTGAGCTACTCCATGGCTCCGCTGATGAACAGCCGATCATCTGACTACTTCCACATCCACCCAGACACAGGTCTCATCACCTCCACGCAGATTCTAGACAGAGAACACATGGACCTGCATTACTTCCGGGTCACAGCGACGGATCATGGCTCCCCTCGCCTCTCTGGCACCACAATGGTGGCCATAACTGTTTCAGACCGGAATGATCATTCTCCTATATTTGAGCAGGCAGAATACAGAGAGACGATCAGGGAGAATGTAGAGGAAGGCTATCCCATCCTACAGCTGAGAGCAACAGATCTAGACTCTCCCTCAAATGCCAATATCCGCTACCGCTTTGTAGGTGACACAGCTGGAATGGCAAGAGCTGCCTTTGAAATTGACCCCCGATCTGGCCTCATTACAACCCGTGGAGCTGTCGACCGGGAAACAAACGAACATTACACGCTCCAGGTGGAGGCCAGTGACCAGGGGAAGGAACCAGGGCCACGCTCTGCCACTGTTAAAGTCTTCATCACTGTTCTGGATGAGAATGACAATGTGCCACAGTTCAGTGAGAAGCGTTATGTGGTAGCGGTGAAGGAGGATGTGCGGCCTCACTCTGAGATCCTGCGTGTAAGTGCCACAGACCAGGACAAGGACAGTAACGCCGCTGTTCATTATAATATCATCAGTGGGAACAGCCGTGGACAGTTTTCCATTGACAGTGTCACCGGAGAGATCCAGGTGGTGGCACCTTTGGATTATGAGGCGGAACGGGAGTATACACTCCGTGTTCGCGCACAGGATAATGGTCGACCACCTCTTTCCAACAATACCGGTATTGTGAGTGTGCAAGTGACAGATGTCAATGACAATCCACCTATCTTTGTCTCCACACCATTCCAAGCATCTGTGCTTGAAAGCGCACCAGTTGGAAGTTCCATCCTCCATATCCAAGCCATTGATACAGATTCTGGTGACAACGCCCGGCTGGAGTACAGATTAACTGGCACCAGCTCTGACACGCCTTTCCTCATAAACTCTGCAACAGGCTGGGTCACTGTCAGCTCCATTCTTGATCGAGAATCTGTAGAGCACTATTTCTTTGGCGTGGAGGCCAGGGATTATGGTATGCCACCTCTGTCTGCTACAGCGAGTGTTACAATAACAGTGATGGATGTTAATGACAACCGGCCTGAGTTTCTTCAAAAGGAGTACTACGCCCGCCTGAATGAGGATGCAGTAGTAGGTACCAGTGTGGTAACCGTCACAGCTGTGGACCGTGATGTCAACAGTGCTGTGACCTATCAAATAACAGGGGGGAACACCAGGAACCGCTTTGCCATCAGTACAGCAGGAGGGGCTGGTCTTCTCTCCTTAGCTCTCCCTCTGGACTATAAACAGGAGCGGCGTTATGTTCTGACAGTCACAGCCTCAGACCGCACGCTCCATGACACCTGTCAGGTACACATCAACATCACCGATGCCAATACACACCGACCGGTATTCCAGAGCGCACACTACTCCGTTAGTGTGAATGAGGACCGGCCACCTGGAAGCACAGTCGTTGTCATCAGTGCAACAGATGACGATGTTGGAGAAAATGCCAGAATCACATACTTCCTCGAGGACAATATCCCTCAATTCCGCATTGATCCTGCAACAGGTGCCATAACGCTTCAGGCAGAGCTTGATTATGAGGACCAGATGACTTACACCTTAGCTATAACTGCCAAAGACAATGGCATACCGCAGAAATCAGACACTACATACGTTGAGGTGAATGTCAATGATGTGAACGACAATGCGCCTCAGTTCCTCAGCCCACGATATCAGGGAACTGTGAGTGAAGATGCCCCTCCTTTCACAAGTGTCCTCCAAATTTCTGCCACAGACCGTGATGCGCACGCCAATGGTCGTGTTCAGTACACTTTCCAAAATGGCGAAGATGGAGATGGAGACTTTACCATCGAGCCAACATCTGGTATTGTCCGAACAGTTCGCCGTTTGGACCGTGAGAGCGTGCCGTTCTATGAACTCACTGCCTATGCTGTAGACCGGGGCGTGCCCCCTCAGCGAACCCCCGTCCATATCCAGGTGACAGTGCTTGACGTGAACGACAATGCCCCTGTCTTCCCTGCTGATGACTTTGAGGTTCTAGTGAAGGAAAACAGTGTAGTGGGCTCTGTTGTAGCCCAGATCACAGCCACAGACCCGGATGAGGGTGCCAATGCTCAGATCATGTACCAAATTGTGGAGGGAAACATCCCTGAAATATTCCAGATGGACATCTTTTCAGGGGAGCTTACATCCCTCATTGATCTAGACTATGAGGCACGCAATGAATATGTTATTGTAGTCCAGGCCACCTCAGCACCTCTGGTCAGCCGGGCTACTGTGCGGATCCGATTGGTGGACCAGAATGACAACCAGCCCACCTTGCAGGACTTTCAAATTATTTTCAACAACTTTGTGTCCAATCGGTCAAACAGTTTCCCTAGCGGGGTGATTGGAAGAGTTCCTGCCCACGATCCTGATGTGTCAGACCGACTTTACTACACCATCGACAGAGGCAACGAGCTTCACCTGCTGCTTCTGAATCACACCAGCGGGGAGATCCGACTGAGCCGCAAACTGGATAATAACAGGCCACTGGTGGCTCCCATGGTGATTTCCGTCACAGGTAAGAGAGCATGGAGAGGAAAATGGGAGGAAAGAATATAAGGGAAGGGGGCTGTGTAGTCAGTGTAGATTCCCCCTGTAGCTGTGTAACTGTAACAAATATAGTGAAGATAAGGACTGAGACTCCACAGGTTTGTGTGTGAGTTAGGAGGGGCGGCGATAAGCCAGCTGGCTGTGTTTGCTTTCGTCTTTTTCTTCTCCTTCTCTCTTGATTTGATTTTTTTTTTTGCTTTTATTGATGAAAACAAAACTGAGATTGAGGGAGAGCAAGAGAGCATTTACAATGTACCCATGTGTCTCACATCTGCCTCGTGTGTCTCTTTAGAGAGGGCTCATGGGAGGAATTGTGTCTGCGAGAGACGTGACAGAGCTGTTACCCAAAATGATCTGAAAGCATTGTGAGGTAAACACCTAGGAATGTTATTTGGCTTAGCTAAGGTTAGAAGTGTAGGGAAAAATTCGTCTGATATGTCAGTTGTGTGAGAAAACAGTGGATGTGAAAGGGGATAGAACACTGTAAGGGTGGTATGCAACAAGAAAGCTGGAAGAAAAAGAACGTGTAGTCATGAGCAGTGGTCGATATCCACCCACGTTTTGATTGACAGGTGAAATGGGTTGAGTGCAGTCCAAGTTGCCATAGTGATGAACACCTTGCATTGCAGATTTATTTTTTTTGGAATTGAAAAAAATCCTGCAATTTAGGAATCATCCACTTATTTTTCGAAAAGAACTTGCTTTGATCCAGAGTTAAGGATCTTTCAAAATCCCATGCTTGGTCAATTGGCTGGTTTTTCACATGAGGTCAGGGAGCACTGAGAGCCTACACCACATACACAGTATTTCTCATATGTAAGGTAATGATGTTTGCTGAAGCTCAGGGGATGTTCCTGACTTCCTGCATTGCTCAGCTGATGTGATGTGTCTTGGCTGTTGTGAAGCGATAACAAAGTCTTGCTTATTTTATATTTCATCATTGTTGTGTTTGCACTAAAGAGATGCAGTATGTTATAGAATAAATTTACGGAATGTTCATCGGTAAAATTTGGATATTTGAGCAGGCTAGCTTTTTGCTGTTGCGTTGCATTGTGGGATAAGTATACTAGCGTAGTATCTAGTGCATGCACATTTACGGATCATCATACAAGTAGCTGCATACTACGATCTTGGATGTATTAAACAGTCTCACATAATATTTAAGTGCATGAGAACATTTTGAAATGGAATTGGGGATGCAGTCTTTCAGCTAAGGGAGCGCAGCCATGTTTCATTTCCTCACAGACTTCAGTGTTATAACCTTCTCATTTACCAATAGAGGAAGCATTTCTGCGCTGTCAAGCTTGTTGACTCTCCACTATGATCATCATTTTGTTTGTTCTTTGCCCCCCCTTTTTTCTATTTGAGCTTTAATACGGTGCATCTCACATAATATAATCATCAATGATTTTAAAAGTCAGGATGTATATGCTTTCATCTTAGGCCTATTGTTCTATACTGTAATATATTTTTGTTTTGAATTTCTTTTCATGATGCATTTGTCTGCAAATGCTTCCTCAAAGCTTACAGAAGTCTTTGCTGTCTCTGATCAAAGCCTCAGAAACCAAATATAGAAAGAAAAAAAATACAAGAGCTGCATTGTAGCTTTGAAAGCCCGCTCTGTGCTGTGTTTGTATTCAGTCAGACAGCCTTAATGTCGTAGCGCTGGCTTGGGAGAAGTGAGAGGGTGTGTGTGTGTAACCTGCTAACCTATTTACTCTGTTTTCATAGCAGCCTCACTGGTGACAACCTGGGCTAATACATATTCATGTTAGTGTAATTTTGGATGCACAAGTGAGGAAGAGAGCGAGGAAAAGACTGAATGAACAAGGGACCCATCCAGAGAGTGAGGCAGTGAGTGAATAAGTCAGTTAATGAGTGAGTGAATAAGTGACAGAGAGAAGGCCACAGAGGATGAGAGTGAACGAGCGATAAGTTAGAAAAAGTGGGTGGAGTTAGTCAAGTCCCTGAAAGAGTGAATAAGTGAGTTTCAATGTGTTATTCAACAAATGCATGTGTGTGAGTCAATTAACAAATGGCGTTGCCTTTAAGAGAGGGAACAAGTGAATTCAATTTGAGAATGAAATAAATGATGGATTGAACATGAACGAGACTGATTGGTCTTGTGGACTGGACGTGTTCATACGAGCATAAAAACACACACGCCTCATCACGATGAATATCACTCCGCTCTTAGAGTTCATCGTGCAGTAGTTCTTCCATTTTTGTGTTGCTTGGTAACGTTTTTATTTCATTTATGCTGCTATTCGTTTCCTCAATTGTCTGTGTATGTTTATGTGCACCTCCAGAATCTGCAAATATTGTCGCTCGGAAAAGAGGACAGGAATGCTGATGCTGTTGTTGTTTCGCGACTTCATGTACATTAAACATCTTTCAGGCAAGAGCGTTGATATTTAAACCTTTAATCTGTGGTAAATATATCAAATTGAATCTTAAAATTTGACGTTGAACTGTTTTGGCCGTGGAGTGTAAGTGCTGACCAGGTGACTGCTGGTGAACACAGAGGCAGTTGGCCAGGGATGTTCGAGATGGCAGCAAACCTCAACTTGACTCGTCTCTGGCGGCTGCCTGGTTACAGCCAGCCTGCCAGCAGTATGGCGCGCTAGCTGTCCATATTAGCATGGTGAGCTAGCACAGCAAAGTCCGTGTTGAGTCTGGAACTTCTGAGTCGGGTACAGCTCTGGAGACACCTGTCTGGAAGAAACAAAATAGAACAGAGAAGACAGACCCTACTGAGTACGTTTAACACACATTCACACACCTAAAACCCTGGAACCACTCGTGTTTCTTTCAGCTACCCGAGTTGTTATCTCACCATTATATTGTGCTGCTAGCACAGATATGCCTCGCACCAAGCTTTAAATAAAAGTTTTGGGACTGATTGGCAACATGTATATATGGAATATTAGTTTTTAATCAGTTTTTAGATTACATACATGGTATTTATTCAGTTTGAGAAACGACTTGATCTCTAGAAAGTTCTGGTTAGCTGAGAAGCCAACTGGGCCGAATACATTGAGGTCTGCCTGCATGATTGTTCTCCAGGAATTTGTCACACCACATGTTAGCTATTGCTTAACAGCGATACACATCCTTGAGTGTATATGCTTGAATGAGTGAGTGAGCATTTAAACAGTGTGTGTGTGTGCGCGTGTGTGTGTGTGCATACGTGTGTGTGTAAGTCATGCCTCCGTCTCGCTTTTCCACCTTTCAGCCCAGTTGAACCCGACATGTGGATTCATTTCTAATTTTCACGCTGTTTCCCTCTCACTCCTGAAGTATTTGACTCTGCTCTCTCACTCCCCTTGTTCCCTCTCCCGCTCTCCCACCCTCCCTCCCTCCCTCCATTGCTCCAGGATTTGACAGTTATGAGATTATAATGAAACAACAGTCAGCCAGAGTCAAGCTCGGAGCAAAGCTGTCACTTTCATTGTGTGCTGTGTGTTATCTGTGACTACCCGTCCCTCCTCTGCTTACTTCTACTCATCCTCTTCTCATCTCGTGTTTATTACTCACTCCTTTTTCTTGGTCATCCTCTTTTTCATTTGGTGTCCTTCCTCAGTCCATCTACTCTCTTCTCTTTCTTCCTTAAGGTAAATTACTTTTCTAATCACCCTTCGTCCTCTGTTTCCCATCCTCTCCTCCCACTTCATCCATTTATCCCCATTCAGCATTCCATCCTTTGCTCCCCTGACTCCTCTCTTCACCCCCAACACTTCCCTCTATCCTAATCCTCAGAACTCTCACGGGCTCTTCATCTTTGCTCCTTCTTCCTCTTCTCTGGTTCCACCACTTTGTATTGTGTTTGTTAGTGTGTGTGGTGTTTTTGTGTGTGTGTGTGTGTGCGTGCGCGCGTGTGTGCACACGTCTGCTCAAGTGTTAATTGTGTTGTGTATATGTGTGTCTGCAAGCACATGCATGGCTGATTTGTATGTTTGTATAATGGAGGTGTGATATAATTGTGTGCGTGTTGAAGGATGTCTTCTTTTAAGAGAGGGATTTATCTGTGTGTTGTATGCTTATGCATGAGTTGTGTTTGCGTCGGTGTTGTGTGTTAGTAAGTGTGTGCAATCTCAGGTGGCTCAAAACATTGCACTCCATTTTTTTTCCTTTCTTTTTAATATCTATGTATGCCAGAGAGCGCTGGGAATTCTCTCTCTCTTTCTCGTGTGTCTTGCTCACTTACTGCTTTCACAGATTCTCCCTCCATTTTTCCTTTTGTCTTGTCGTCTTCTCCTCTCCTCTTCCCTGCATCTATTCTTTCTCTTTCTCTACTTACTCTCATGATAATTCCATTTTCTGTGGTAAACAGAGTGTAAATGCTGTATCGCTGCTTGTTTCGCCAGTACTTTAAATGCGTATACGCGCACACACACACACACACGCACACACATGCACACACTGGCTCCAGGGTCAGCTGGTGGAGGGAAATAACGAGGGGGAACACATTTTTAGCTTGGCACCCCAAAAGGCATCGCAGCTCAAGGTGCCCTTTAGTGAAGCAACCCCCAACTGCTCCAGTGGCCGAGAGCGTGGTGGTGTTACTGGCCAAGTCTTCATTGTGATTTTGTGTGTGTGTGTGTGTTTTCATGTAAGCCGAGGGCTTTGCTGGAAAAGATAAATACACATTTGGCTAACTGGACTTTTCTGGGTGAATGAAGGTCGTTGCAAAAAAGAGTGTGGACGGAAGGATGGATAGATGATGGGCGGCTGACTTTCAATCTCATGTCTGGTTTCCACGTTCCCCCCTGATGGGTTCTCTCTAGGAGACATGCAAGTCAGTTTAATTGGAGACTCTACTTTGAATGAGGTGTGGACAGACGAGCGGCACAGAAAATGAAGGAATGAATGAATGAATGCAAGTCAGAGTGGTAAAACAACTACCTGCTCTAAGTGTAACATGGACCTCCCTTGTAGTCATATCTTTTGATAAGATATTTAAGCAATATATTACAACTTGATGGAATGGAGATTAAATCCCAGCTTGCGCTGGGCTAGCACCAGTTAGCAGTGACTTTAGCAACAAGTGCAAGTCTCAGAGGACAAGTAAAAACACTCTTGAAACTCTGCACATCCCTGAAAGTGAGACATAGCAGCTGGATGACATCAGATGGAAATATTTTCTCCATAAAGTACGATCCAGTTCGACTAAACAGTAAAGCTGTGGTTTTGTTCAGTAATTATTCAGGTCTTCCACTCCGAAAAATACCGGTAGCATTCTTACATGAATGGTAGCACTTTACCGATACATGCAGAGTGATATTTCAAGATAAACACGGAAGCAGGTGATGATATCTTTGTGATATAATGAGCATATATCATAGCTGTCAGCGTATAAGACTGTGATGTTTTTGATGAGCTATAGGCTACAAACTAACCTTTATTGCTCTTGCACTCGGTGATCCACCAAAGCCCATCTGACAGATCTATAAAGAAAGAATAAAAACGATTATCGCAGAAAAATGGGTTATAGACGTTTGCTGCAAATGAATGCTCACATTCATAATTATAGCTTGATTCCCGGCGCTTAAGGATCATGATGAGGTGACATAAAGGTAAAGCTGCATGGATATCTTTTTTTTTGTTGTTAACTTGTAATGAGTTTTAGTATAATCAGTTGTAGACGAGTCCCAACATAATAAACTGATTATTGTTAGAACAAAAATGCAGACAAATGAAGAACCAAAGAAGCTAAAGATCCAAAAGAATATTGTGAACAGCAAAGGCATACACCTCCTACACATTCACACACACTGCTTCATTACATATTGTTAATTACATTAAATATCTCGCAGGTCAACACACCATGAATACACTTTCATTACACAGAGGTCAATGCAGCGATGTTAAAAGTGTTTTATGGGTGAGCACACTTGATCCACGTGGGGCCGCTGAGAGAGGTCAGCAGCCTGGAGCGAATTAATGATGAATTTGAAATCATACATTTTTATACAAAATGAGGCATAACCGCAGTGCAGTGTCTTACTGCTACACCAGAGGAGGACCCCTTAATTAAAAGTTTGTGTGTGTGTGTGTGTGTGTATGTGTGTGTGCGCGCGCGCGCTTGCCAACTTAACGTCTAGACTTTTCTTAATTCAGCTATTTGCAGGCTTTATTTGTGTGTTGTCTTGGTTCTGATTTGAAGAATGTTTATATTCAGATGGATTCTCATTTTTCCCAACAAAGGCCCAGTTCCTGTAGTTTAGATCAACTACAAGCTTCTTGGGACTAAAGTGTCTGCTGAATGTCCCGCGATGATATGTGGAGACGCTCATCCGTGCTCATTAAAACGGAGTGCAAGATCTTCCCGAAGATTACCAAAGAAAATAAAAGCTTGGACTCCACATCTGTGTGTATGCAGCTTGTAAAAACCACTTTTTTTTAAAAAATAAATCAAAGATTGAATATGTAAATGAAGGTGGTTTGGGAAGTAGAGTGGCCGTCTAGTCACAGAAGGATCGCTGGCTCCATCCCCGCCTCCATCAGGCTGCATCGAAGTGTCTTTGTGTGTGATACCAAACCCCCAGCAGCACCTGAGGTTGTTACTGCTTCCACCGTGAACGTTTGTGTGAATGATGCAACACTGTAACGCGCTCTTGGGGGAAAAGGCACGATGCAAGTACAATTTACTAAATTAGTTTGCTTTACAGGTAGAGGGATCATTTTGACCGTTGGGGAGTTCCAGCAGCTGTCTCCCCTGACCTCTTTTCCTCTCACTCTGTAAAATACCGCAACTCCAGCTACTCCTTTAATAATCACAAGTTGTTCCTTGAGGAGGAGAGGACGGAAAAAAAACCCCAGCATGATGCAAAGCAACCCAACAAAGCTCAAACTCACATCATCATCCTGAGCTCAGAGCCAGAAAACAGCGCACTTCGCAACCAGGATGCTTTGAATGTGGCGTTCATAGACTGGCAGACTACAGTGTTGCAGCTCTGTAAACTTATTCCCAGCTAATTAGAATCCATTATGTTGATGGTGCCTTCACAAACCGAGTGCAGAGTTTGTGGGATGGGCACAGAAGGTAGGTCATGTGACTGGATGCAACCATGACAGTGACAGGCAAAAATCTTTGACCTCGTCAGCATTTGTCCTGTGTTTCCTACCGATGTCTCCTTTGTAGATATTGTGAAAAAATGAGTGAAGTAACACACCAATAAAAGTGCTACTGCTACACAAGTGAAAGATAGCAGGAGAATCTTACTGCCAGTTTCTACTGGAGGAGTAAATCAGTACCTTTCATTTCCAGATCCCCCCCCAGATGTGTGTGGTGTTTTTGTTTTATTTTATTTTATTCAGGGGAAACTCACTGAGAGTGATACGCTCCCTTCCAGGAGTGTCCTGATCTCATTTACTCACAACACCCCTGGAAGCTGCCCAGTACAACCACAATCTGACTGCTAAGCAGCCCCACTGGAGCAGTCAGGGTTAAAGGCCTTGCTCGTGGGCACTTAAGTAGTGGTAACGGGTTGGGGCCAGTGCTGCTTCTTCACTTTGATGAGCAAATCTTTATTTATGTATTAATTTAATAATTGATAATTGAGCCTAAATTAAAGATGTCCTCTATAAGAGGGGGTGGAGGTGGGTCTAAAATAGAGTGGACCTGTCCAGTCCTGGCATTGTTATTTATTGCTTTCTTTGTGTGTCCCTGTTATTTTTTATTTCTTATTGTTTTGATGCGCTTAATCCAAAACGACACCTTTTCTGGTTTGGTTGTGAATCTGCGTTTGCTCTGGCAGTGTGAATTTCATGCACTTTTGTGCTATCAAAAGAAAAAAGCCAGGGGGGGGCGAAATCCACAAAATTCATAAAATCATTTCAAAAAAAATCTAACGTCTAATAATTGCAATTCAGATGCCGCTCCATGTGGTGATCTGCATGCACAAGTAGGCATCACTTAGCGGAACCATTACCGCTGCACTATTACACCGCCTCGCTGGAGCAATTGTTTGGAAAATGTAAATTTGGGATGTTTTCAGCCGACAGAAAAGACCCTGGCAGTGACAGCGGGGATGGAAGCTGCAGGCACGCCCAGACTCAGGTGCTGCTGCTGGTGGTGCGATGGATCTGAACTATCAAATTATTAAACATGCACATTAAAAAAAAAAAAAAATCAACTCATTGCAAGAACAAGTGAGATTCTACTTAATTCCTCCACACACAGATGCAGGATGGGGGATGATCACTGCTAAGAGCTGCTAACCGATGTCACGTCTGCATGTCAGAGAGGTTGGAGTGTGGATTTGTGTTTTATAGTGGATTTATTTAGGAGTACAATAGACACGGGCGTGTGTCTGTGTGTGTGTACATGTGATATGGGCTAATGGTCTGAGACTTAACATGTGAGGAGGCTTTTTGTGTTCCCTGTCTGTGCAAGTATCTGGTTTAATGTAAAGGATTAGAGCTGTTGTTGTAAAAGGCCGGTTTAAACCATAATGTTGCCAAGGTGGTTGAGTGTGTTAAGTGTGTGTGTGTGTGTGTGTGTGTGTGTGTGTGTGTGTGTGTGTGTGTATGTTGCCTTTTTTTAAACTCTGTTCTACTTTGCAGTATAATGAGTGACCTCAGGGGTGGAGAGGCTTTAAAAGACAAACAGAGCAGAAATCAGCTGTCAAGCTGGCGTGTGCACGCGCACGTGTGTGTGTGTGTGTGTGTGTTGACAACATTTGTGTTACTCTATAAGCTTGAATGTACAGCTTGGCTCTCCCTGTTGCAGCTATCAATCTCGTATTATTTCATTGCTAGTAAGTGTTCGCATTTTCACTCTCTCTCAGGGAGCTGCAGTCATTATTTTTAGGATGAATATCTGACGGATCCTCGTGTGTTCTCGTAAGAGTTTGTGTGTGTCTGTGCATTTTTAAAAAGGACTAGCGAAGCCGTCTTTGTGTGTTTTCCTGAGGGTAACTCTCACAGCCGAAAACATCAAAATTAAATTCCTCACACACTTTTTTTTTGGTATAGCAGTATTTTGTAGTCGACCTGCTCATGTATTTAGGGTTTTTTTTTTTGTCAGAGAGGAGAGATAGAAGGAGGCCAAACAAAACGATGTGACAACAAAGTGTGAAATGGGATTTAAACCCATGTGATTATGGCTACATGGGCTGTGGACTAATGGGCTGAAGGCACCATGACAGAGTTTAGTGTGTTTCAGAGAAGCACCACATGGCTTTTGTTGAGAGAAAATCCAATTTTACTGGGTTTTTTTTCCCAGAGTTTTGCATGCTAGTTGTAGGAGAGCTTCCCTTTTAGGCTTTTTTTGGGGGGGGGTTAATCCAAACCTCTTACATCAGCAACAGAGCAGTCAGACTCTTAACCACAGTGTCAATGTCGTGTGTGAATAACTGAGCCATGTAAGGATTTGACCCATTAATCCCCAAAAGACTGATTTATGTCCCATGAAGCCAATTCAAATGAATGTAAAATATGAACTTTGATTAATTCATGCAGGCAAAACTCCTCAAGGTTTTTTCCTCCCACTGTGACAGTGGGCAGATATAATATCCGCTTGGATGTTGTCGCTAAAGCTCTGATTAAAGAAAAGAACCTTGCTTTTATTGCATGTGGCTTCAAGTCTGATGAATAAATGAAGTGAGCCTCAGTGAATCTGTCAGGTTGACATGACAGACTTGAGATTTTCCCCCATACACAACAGGCTTTATGGAATACCGAGGTTGTGCAGTTGAGGAATGGAGTTCCTTATTAAAATGGTGAATGAAGAGCGCCCAAATGTTTAGAAGTGTAGTGGGCAGGTAAAGGGAAATGTCAGTGGCTAAAAGACGTGTCTGTGGTGGTACTCATACCACAGCAGCACCTTCCTCTGCTTCCTGCTGCTCCATCACACTGATTCTCCAGCCGGAGGATGAGCAGACACTTATCTGCAGTAGGTGAGACACTGACTAGGCATCAGGGTCTCATACAAACCCACAACAGAATAACAGAACTATCCCTTTAAGCCAGCTTCCCCTTAAATGTTGAGCACGATGATGAAGCCTCGTGGATACAGCAGAGCATTATATGTATCGTTTCTAATCCTCAGATTCACCCTTAAAACCTTCGGTTGCTCTGCTCGGTGACATTCTTGCTGTCCTCCTTCAGGGAAAATGCCAGGCCTCTGTCTTGTGACCCATCCATCTGCTCAGTATTGGAGCTAAAAATGTTCCAGGGGCTGTTTGCAGCTCCAGCTGTAGGCTTGTATTGTACAGTACTTTGCAGACTATTTCCATCCGGATTTCCAGGAAGCGAGCTCGGGATGCTCTGACATTCAGAGAGCTTTGAATGCGCTATTAGTCAGGCTACCTGGTGCACAGAGATAGCACCGAACTCCCTCAACCCTTTGAAACGTCGGGGACCGTATACCCACCAAGCACCTTAGAGCCAGAGCACTGATTGGAGGCCAGCCTTTCTCTTATGTTGTACTGATGTTCAGGCATCCGTGGCAACATGCTGGTGATTCCAGATCAGTGTGTGCTCACTCCGAGAGGCTTTATGAGCGCTCTTTGACGTGCAGACACACGAAACGTTGGCTAGAAGCCCACAGGAGCCGTGAAAGCCTTTCTGAGCTGTTATTTACAAAATGCTTTGTTTTCCCGTGGTGCTAAAGATGCCAAAATAACCTTCCATTTGTGCGGTTTAGAGTTTGTAGGATATTAATGTTTTATTGTTTCCATGCACGCTAAAGCAGAGTGGTAAGCCGAGAGAGTGATGCATTAGTTATGACTTCCTGTTTTATTGGGAAGTTATAGACAGCATCACGTTTGTTCACCTTGCATCAGGACGCAAAGTAATTCAGAATACTTCTCTGATTTTAAATTTCACGGTGTACGTGTTTGCCTGTGATCACGGATGTGATGCGGTGTGACACCAGAGCCTCTTCTGCTGTCGAAGGATTCACTCAGCAGCGGACGTCTCATGTTCTCTGTTGATAAAACAACACCTTACTACACTGGATTAATGACTTCAGATTTGAGTTTATTCATAGTAGGACCAACGTGTGATTTCTCAGCTACCAGACACCAGAAAAAAGGAATATGTGCAACTGATATATATGTCGTGAATTTTTGAACTGAAAATACACCCGTTCTATGTTCACTGTGCACCAGTTTTACATCGATATCGGAAAAAAAATTACATTGTCATACATGACCATTTAAATGACGGCCGAGATAAAAAAAGGCGGAGGCACCGGAGCGCTCTCTGCTGGACGCAGTAGGTTACACAATCGTACTATTGCCATAAGTGGTGTTTTCTGCATTTTATTTGCTGTTAAAAAAGTTTTTTTTTAAATATCAGTTCACATCGGAAAACATATACACCGATGCAGCCTATCTGTGAAAGGTTGATAACAGCTGATATATATATATATATATATGCTATATAGTTTGGACCCTGATCATTTCCATTTTTCAATTAAACGCTACCTGAGAGCCACATTTCCACCATCTTTCTTGTTAAATGAACAAACCACAAGACCAGACTCCCACTTACACGAGGAGACCACCACCTGGTAACACCGGATTACTTGATTAAGTAACTTTGATCACGCATCCTAAAACGTTATTTTACCAAAACTGTGATGTTCATTTTGAGTTGCAGTTATCACTGAATAATCACAAAGAAGGGTTTTCAAAAATAGGAAAAAGCAGAAATGTACTTTTTATTCGGTATTGTTCATCTTTTTTTTTGTGCCCCCACAGCATAATACTGCTACCTAAAGTACCTCATAACAACAACAAAAAGCCTACTTGCCACTGTCATCGCTTCTCCCAAACAACCAAAAAGTCCAGTCGACTGTGATGAGGGATTTCTATTCCCTTAATGAGTAAACCTTAACTTTTCTGCAGATATATTGGTTATGACTCTGTAGAGCTATAATTGAGGGCATTGAGTTTGGTAAACCTTAACTTTTCTGCAGATATATTGGTTATGACTCTGTAGAGCTATAATTGAGGGCATCTACCTGTGTAAAACTTGGAACAGATGGATGATTAATAGACCTGTTGTGCCAGTAAGTGGGCAGAATTTTAGTGGTGTAAATTGCTTAAATGGCAGCTTAGCTTGAATTGTTTTCTTTTGAATGCCGTAGATCCCGGTGCTGATGCAGATTGGCCAAATTAGCTGGACCGCAGCCACAAAGGGAATACAAATGAAGATATTTCTCACTGCACGCCAAGTGTTTCCTGTCAGAACTGAAAGACTGGCTCTGAAGTTAGTACTCTTCAGGGCGCACTGGCACTGAGTAGTATTTTTCTCTTTGGTCTGTTACGCTGTTTTGATGAGTTGTCAAAAATTCCTGTTTGAATGTCGTTAGCGGTGCCACATGAGCCACCGAGGGGGGAGGTGGGATTCCTGGTGGCTTGTGACTCAGAGAAAATGTTTTTTTTTTCAACCAGTCGAAGGAAATTTTATGTCTGCAGAAAATTCAGGGGTGAAAATGTCCCTAGCACACAGCAGTGAGCTGACAACATCATGCTAAAGTCTTCTAGGCTGAGAGAAGAACTGCACAGTTGGTGGAAAGTTCTAGAGGTACAAACTCGGTGATAGTATGCAGATTATTCCCAAGTATGTCTAACTTTTCCTTTTACCTTCAACACAACAGAAGGGCTGTGGTTAGTGGTCAGAAACTGCTCCAGAATTAGCGTGAATTTGTATTTGTGTGTGTGTGTGTGTGTGTGTGTGTGTGTGTGTGTGTGTGTGAGATTGAGTCCTACTTCAACAGATTATCTCGGCTCTTTTCATAGATTCCTGTCTCATTTCAATGACAATAGGAGATCAGCATCAATTTGTGCTCCGTCTTAGAGTCTTCGCCATAATAACGCTGGCTTTTAGCCCCCAGAAGGCGAGGTGGCATTTCATTTTTTCACCTAATATGTGATTTTTATCTCTTGTTGTATTCATGCATCTATTCTTCATTAAAATGTTTCCTGACGATTTTTTTCCCCTCCTTAATGTCACTCCTCCCTCTGGCTGTTCATTTATGACAGCGGGTCCTACATTTTAGTGTGTGTGTGTGTGTGTGTGTGTGTGTGTGTGTGTGTGTGTGTGTGTGTGTGTTAGAGGTCAGCGGGGAGTGAGGCTCCTCATAATCCGGTAATCAAACCAGCTGCCACCCGACCCAACCCCCACCTCTCCATTTCTCCTTCCTCTCATCTTTCCCCCCTTCTGTTGCGCGCTTTTATTCTGTTTTTCTCTTTTTCTCATCCCTCTGTCCACACTGAGTTTTTTTCTCTTTCTTCATTCAGTCCCTTGTTTGGTCCTCTTCCTTTATGACTACCTTTTTTAATAATAATTATATCCTCTCTTTTTGGTTCCTTCCTTCTGCATCTTCTTGTTTTGGCTACAGACATTGCAAATAAGCAGTAAGTTGAAAAAGAAAGCAATCAATCTGTTCACTTTTATCAAATTAACAATAATAAACCAATAATTTGCAGTGTGGGTTGAAGAGTTCTTCGTGATTGAGTCTCCGTTTATGAGTAGACATCATGATCTTTTCTACTCATCTCCAATTTCTCATTTCTGTTCTGTTTTTCCTCCTTTACATCCTTAGGAATCTTTAATAAACCTCCTTCACCCTCGGATGCCTCTGTTTTCTCCGCTCGCTCCATCCTCGTGTCAACATCCTCCCTGTCTATTTCACCCCTCACCTTCCGTGCATTGCTGCCGTGCCCCGATCTTCCCTCCTTCCTCCTGTTCATTTCTCTTTGTGTGCCCCACTTGTGTTTTTACTCTCTCTTGCGCATTTTCTCTCTCTCTCCCTCTGTCTCTCCCTCTCTCTGTGTTATAGTTCACCCTGCTTCACCTTCACAAAGCCTCGGTGTCACCGCAGTAAATTGCCTCCTGGAGCTGGCGCGGTCATGTACGTTTGTAGCCCTGTATTGGCTATTAGCTGGCTCATTGTAGCAAACAACTTTACACTATGATACAGCCGAGCACTGGATTGTGTTTCTTGTTCCAAGAGATTTTGTTGTGTTTGAAGGTTGAGACCTGCTGTGATTTATGTGAAGTCATTTCACAGCAAACGGGCTTCAGAGAGAAGCAATACTGAGATGAATGTTGGGAGATGAGGATGAGGTTTTCCACACAAGAGTACTCCATTTACGTCTCCATCGTTTTCTCTCTTCATTCTAACACAAAAGGCTGAAATCGTCTTCCACAGACGTGCGGTTTCCTCTTTTGGACTGTGACATACAATGGAGCTCCATCCTCGCTGGGAACAATTCAGAACGATCAGCACACCTCAGTTCACCCACATCTGATGTCAGGTCCAAGTCACTGCGGAAAAGACCGATTGTCATTTGAGCCGATGTGCGACATTTTACTTCAGCAGCCAAAGCGTTTGGTTGAGATTTGGTGTATTTTCTTTGACGTCTCTGCGAGTGTGTGTGAGTGATCATATTTTAGGAAATGCTCTTATACAGAGAAAAAGATTATAATGCCATCTTTTTAAATGTGCAGACTGAAGGTTTCAACAATATTTTTCCAAACAAAGTCTACTTAGGTCATCTTGTCTGGAGCTGACGGAGGCAGGAGGACCCAAACGAAGAAATCGAGACAGGGACTGCAGAACTGTGTTTGACTGCAAAACAAAAGAAGAAGAAATAGCAGAATGAGCCAGCCACATATATTTAGTTTTGAGCTAATAGCAACTTGTGGTCAGCAACTGCTTACAGCAGTAAAACTGCCCAAAATGATCAGTTTACAAACTCTCAAGTGCAACCACAGGAGTAACTAACATCATGACATAGCTGTGCGCTCGGTAATCCGCAAACATAATTTGACTAAAAACAAATTACCTTTGGCACTCATTCACTGTATTTATGAGACTCCCCAAGTGTCTGCTCCTTGGTGTTCTTTCTGTGACAGTGCTGGTACACAATTTAAACAGATTTTGTTTCAAATCATGTAATTTTCATGATCATTTCACATATTTCTATGAGAACGGGTTGGTTTGAGTTCACTGAGGGGGAGCTCCAGAGTCAGACGATTATTGTTAGCGAGTACCTGCAATACTGTCATTTTGTAATAGAGAAATATTGATTTTTGCCTTGAGAGCTTCTGTTTTAATGTCTTTCTTTGTCAAAGACAAAGCAGTTTCAGCAAAAATCCTTGATTTTTTTTTCTCAACATCTGTTTCTATACGTTGGAGAAAGTGTGTGTAGGTGGTGTGAATACTCCTGTGTGTATCGGCCCCTGCTGCACACCTGATGACGTTGTTGGTACCTCCTCAACTTTCCCTCCACTGCCCGTTCAGTAATCTCTGTCTCTTTACCTCCTTCTTCCTGTTCTCTGCTGTTTGTCCTTTTCTTTTCTTTTTCTCTGCTGCACTTGGTGTCACTATTGTCTCTCTTCCATCCTTCTTTATCTTTTATTTAACATCTCTTCTTCTTCGTCGTTAAATCCTTCTTAGGCTTGTTATCTAATTATTTGCTTCTCTCTCTCTCTTCTCTCTCTCTTTAGACGGTGCTCACAGCATCTCAGCGCACTGTGTCCTCCGCGTCCTCATCATCACCGAGGATATGCTAGGCAGCAGTGTCACCGTCCGCCTCCAGAACATGTCCCAAGAGCACTTCCTGTCCCCACTATTGGGTCACTTCCTGGAGGGGGTATCTGCAGTGCTCTCTGTGCCTGTCGAGGACGTTTTCATCTTCAACATCCAGCCGGACCTGGACGCAGCGCCGGGGGGAATCCTGAATGTGAGCTTCTCTGCCGCCTTGCCGGGTGGACACTTCTTTCCGTCAGAGGCCCTGGAGGAACAACTGTACCTGAACAGGCCGAGGCTGACGTCACTGACACAGATGGAGGTTGGTTTGGAGAAACTCGGTCACATGCAGCAGCTGGAAATCAGGACAACATGTAATAATAGATCCATCTCCATAGCGTATTACATACGAACTGCTGATACAGATGCCGCCATCTGTCTTCATGCAACAATACACCATAGGCTGTCATGTGTGAAATCACACACACCTGAATGCAGCATGCACATACTTATTAGCTATATGTCTCTCCACATGCATGAGAGAATGAGATAAGAGAGAACACGTCAGAGGCAAAGCAGGGAAAATTTATGAGGGGACAGTGTCCATAGATGCGTTAAGGCTATTTGACCTTCTTCCAACACCCGCTTATTATCAAAGAGGACACAATCTCACCATATCAGATCGATTGATCTTAACTGCAAAGATCCAAAGGAGGCATTCATAACGCCTGACACATGGGATGTTTCTTGCCTGAGGAAAAATAAGCTTTTAAGGAGAGTCACTTGCTGCGAGCAGAGATTCAGCTTGTGAACCCCAAAATCACAAGAAGGAACCTTGAAATGATCATTTTTTTTGGGGGGGGGGGGGGGGGTATTTTGCAATGTGGCTTTGAAATGTGGCTGCTTCACTCTGTGCCCTGAGAGGCGAAACCCTGGAACGACAAAACCCACCAAACACTTGCCTCCATAGAGAACTTTGATATCATCTTCTAGCTTCTGTCTTTGCAGGCTAACATAACGCTAAGGCAGGTTGAAAGGAAAGTGTTTTAAAGAAACCATATTGAATAAATCAAATCAAATCAGAAAAAACGTAAGTAATATTTGATATTTCTGTTTATGTATTAATATGCTAAGTTTGCTAATACCTGATGCTAAAGTACTGGTTTGAACATGCTAACATACAAAACAGGAATTGTAAGCATGTCAACAGCTACACAGCTAAATGCTAGGCTTTTTATTTTCTTACTCTCCAGGCCAGCATAAGCAGTAAACTAGGATTAAAATAAGGTTTAGAAAGGGTGTTCTGGGCTTATACCATTTTTCATGTGAAGTCTGTACAGCAGTTTTACCACCACTGCTGAAATGACTAATGGAAACAGAAAAGAGGAGATGGAGGAGGAGTAACATTTGCGGTTTCAAATCAATAATTAATGGCTCTGAGAGAGAATATTGTTCACTAATATCCTTCCTCTACTGTCACTCCAGGTCCTCCCATTTGATGACAATGTGTGCCTACGCGAGCCGTGCCAGAACTACATGAAGTGCATCTCCGTGCTGCGCTTCAACAGCTCCGCCCCCTTCATCTCCTCACCCTCCATCCTGTTCCGGCCCATCCACCCTATCGCCGGCCTGCGCTGCCGCTGCCCAGTGGGCTTCACCGGCGACTACTGTGAGACAGAGATAAACCTGTGTTACTCCAACCCCTGTCTGAACGGAGGAGTGTGTGCCCGCAGAGAAGGAGGTTACACGTGTATCTGCCGTGAAGACTACACTGGTGAGTAGAGAAGTGTGTGTGTGTGTGTGTGTGTGTGTGTGTGTGTGTGTGTGTGTGTGTGTGTGCATGTATTTATGTATTCTGTGATAAAGCTGGATTGAACAGACTTCTGTAAGGGCTGGAAAGAGTTTTTGTGTTTCTGCTCTTCCATAATGAAGACTGGTGACGTGTGTGTGTGTGTGTGTGTGTGTGTGTGTGTGTGTGTGAGTCAGTATCTCCAGAACTAACATGTACTGTACTCCTTTGATTACATTATGATGATGTTTTTGAGGCTGTGATCCTGGTTTGAGTCCGTTAGTATCGGTTATCTGTCAAGTGAATTTGCAGGAGCTCTGACTCATCTCACTGCCTTGCATAGAATGTTTGGCTGAGCACACACACACACACACGCACGCACACACACACACACGCGCGCGCGATGACTTGCAAAACAACACACAACCAGAATGAAAGAGTTTTCAGTCACTCACTATACCCCAATCATTTTTCACCATGACGCACCCTCATTTTTCATCCATTTTTTCCATTTCGCAAGAGGTATTGTAATCATGGATGGATGAATGGATGAAGGATGGACGTCAGATAGAAAACATCATACACACATTTCCGAATAAAAAAGTCACCTTGAAGAACAATCCTGATTTGAATCCATTAATCAGTCAATCTTAATTTGCCCAAACACTTTATCATAGTATATATCATTAGTAATATGAAGTTCTTTCTCTACTGTAACTCTGTTCCATCTGACTTGATCGTGAGTGTAATTCACCGACACACTCCTTATTTGTCCTGCAGTCACTGTCAACACGGGATTGCTTTAATGGATTGACCTCTCCAGTTCATCTAATTTAATTAACTAGTGAGAAAGACTTCAGTTAAAAGACAGAGTTTGCCAATTCACCGTTCCTGCGTTATAAAGATCCGCGGTGCAATATCTTTGAAGAGCAACACAAGGCATACGCAGGAACTACTTTACCTAGAACCCAACAGCTTTTTAAAGGCACCATGAATTATTAAGTACGGCTTCATCTTTAAAATCTGCTTTTAAAACAAGCTTATTTACAGATTGCATTACCTGAAATCCATACATCCCCATGGATGTATAACTTTCTCATCTCCCATTAAAAGTTCCATTATGAAGTCATGTTTATTACTTTTCTTTTCTCTGGCCAAAACACACGTCATCTCAGTGTGATATGCACACTAGATGACTTCAGACCCGCATCATTGGAAAAATACAACAACAACAACAAAACTACATGTTATTTCTTTAAAAAAAATTAGTGTCCCGATACCTTAGGACTTGACGTTGATGAAAAAATGAGAAGACAAGTTGAGGTGGATTTTGAAATGATACAAAACAAAGTTTTCCCCAAAAACGTACCTCAACTTGTCCTCTCAAGTGCCATCAAGTTAAAATTCTCAGTAATTTGTTTTTCAAGTTTTTAAGAAAAGGTTTCATTTACAGTGTGAAAGGCTTCACAAACCAAACCAGTGAGAACAGGAACATTTTCAGTTTGTCGTAAGTTTTAAGAACATCCTTCAACAATGTTTCAACCCCGCTTTATCCCACCTGATGAGGATTTGAGAGGGTAAAGAGATAATTCATCTTGTATCAATGTGCTTCGTAAAGGGACAATTTATGAAAAGTGGTCTGAAACTATGAAATATTCAAACATTTTGTTGTAGATTTGAAATTCAGTGCGAGCATAGATTAACTGTTATATTTGTTTGTTTTGCTTTTGCGCTAACCTGTGTCATTTGTTCAAAGCGAGGGGCCACAGGTGTGTTTCAGTGTGTGTTCTTGTTTTGGTGTAGTCAACCCCACTGAGTCCTATACAGGCTTCTTCCTCTTTCATCTGCTCTGTTCTACCTCTTTTGTCATGTTGAAAACGCACGCGCAGTTTCATGGGAGAAGTGCCGTTCAGCGCTGCACCACACACACACTGACGCACACACAAAACACGCACACCTTTCCCAAATCAACAGACTAATTTCAGGCCACTTCTCTTCTCCTCACACTTTTATCAGCCCCTTCAAAACTGCTGCATTGCTCCAGTCTACGAGCTATTGAGCTGATGTGGCAGAGGATGATTGTGTGTGTGTTTGTGTGTGTGTGTGTGTGTGTGTGTGTGTGTGTGTGTGTGTGTCGGGGGGATATTTGACATTGCCTTTTTTCCATTTTAAAGGAGGCTGCAGGGAATGAAGCAACAAACATCACAAATGAAAAAGGCCGTGTTTCCACAGAGAGGGGGGGGATAGAGAGAGAAAGAAAGAGGAGAAAACAAAATAGATAGATTGATATGGTGGCAGGATTTATTGCAGGGCTGTTGAATTTCACTGAATTAGATACATTCAGATTTACCTAATCAATTGGCATGCGAGGGTATGGATCATTTATGGAAAACATCCATTTTATGAGCATTCTACACGGAGAAATGTTAATATAATGGAAGGAGTGTGTAAATTAGCGACAGGGGAGGAACACACACACATAAGCACTGTCAATCAAGAATGAATCCAAATCCTCACTTATTTTCTCAATATTCAGTATCAACTCCTAAAGTACGAGTGTCTTCAGCAGTGACAAGGACAACAGATAAAAAGCTTTCTCCACTAATGAATAGACAAAGTGTGCTGGTTTTGTCTTTTATGCCGATCCATCATCCCGAGTGTAGCTGTTCTCTTTCTCCGTTTTCATTCCGCAGCAGTTAGCATCCATTAGGAGTCATTGCCACTGTGACTGGAGCTTTTATCATGCATGCAGCAATTAGTAGAAGTGTCTCTTGAAATTAATTGGCGCATTTAAGAAAAAAATGTAACCCCCCCCCCCAAACAAAACAAAAACGGAATTTGAGTGTTGTAGAGGAGCAGTCTTTATTTTCAACCCAATGTTGTTATAATCAGCGAAGGAATTCTTGAGCTGAGGCCAAAAATATGTTTTCTGAGGTCACAATGACATTTGAACCCGAACACCAAATGCTAATCAATTCAGCCCTGAGTCCAAAATGCCAAACTTGAAGAAATCTCATGTGAGACCATACTGAGATACCCCGTTCATGAGAAGGCTATGGATGGGAAACCCGAAAACAGAAGGCAATGAATGAAAGATGTGACAGAAGAGGACGAGAGAAGAGGATGAAAAAGGAAGGCGGAGAAGAGAGGGGTCTGACAGCAATATGAGAGATGAAGGAGATGCATGAATTGGCAGAGGATAACATGGAAGGAGGACTGCAGGGGAGGAGGACGAGAAATTCACGATCATTGGGGAAGAAAGTTAGGGGGTGGGGGGCGGGGGGGTTGAGGATGAGAGGTGAGGAGCAAAGCGAGGCGAATCAGATGGGTTCTGGGGCGTTGGTGTTGTGCTTTTCCTGCGTGGGCGTCGGCTGTTGCGGTGCCTTGTCAAAGCCCGGGGCTGGTGGGAGGAAGGGGAGGTGAACGAATAAACAGGGACGAATTGATTCTGCTACACACAGAAATCTCCAGACGTCTTTCCTACCAAGTTTGCTCATTCGTTTTCATCCAGCTTGCCTTCATCCATCCCCTCATGCGCTCTTTGTGGCTTTGGATTGCTTTTCCCTGAAACTCTATGGATTGCTCTCACTTGTAGGAGCCAGTGTGAATGTGTGTGTTTGGTGAGGGGGACTTTCTCTTTCATGTGAATCAGAAATAGATTTCATTGAAGAACTGAAGTTTTTAGACTGGACAAAGATGTGATTTGGCAAGAAAAGACTGTTGCAAGTTGTATAAAAGTAGCTTCACGAGCAGTCTGAGTAAGTTTATTGTGTTTATTTACATCAGGGACTGTGAACAAAATACATCTGAAACCTGAAGCATTGCACCAGATTTAGCTACCAGCTAATTTTCAATCTGCACTCAGTCCCTGGGTAGGTGAAAGGAAAAACTAAAACTTTCTGTCTCTACAACAAATGGACCACTGATGCAGTCATTGTCTGACCTTGCTTCTTAGCTTGTGTGTTGTACGCAACAGAGACCCGCTCGAACGCGATTGGTCAAAGCTTCTCAAATTGAAACCAGAGGCTTCTCTGTCTTGAAAATTTCTCTCTTGCCTACAGGTTCTGTATTTACATGCAGAATCTGTGTGTACAGATTAGCACCGGGCTAACTGGAAGTAGCTAGCTCAGCCGGCGTAGGTCTGCAGTGTGGGAATGTGTTACCACGAGATTTATAGAGCATTTTAGCTTTCACTGTGGAGCTTCTCAAAGAGTATGTTGCTAAACGCAATACTCAAAACAATAATAATAATAACAAACGGCAAGCCGCGGACACAAAATGAAATGATATATGACAAAAAGAAAAGAGAATCCATATAAGCTGTACTTCACACAAGCAAGAGCTTTCATGATACACACAACCTCAGGCTAACCCTTCTCTAAAAGCCTCATGTTTTACCCCGGGGATAAAACAGGTGTGACACTTTGAAGGAGGGTTTTCATGAGAGAGGAAACCCCGCTGTGTAGAAAAGTACGTCAGTTGAAACACTCCCAATACCCTGCTGCATCAGATGAGGTCATTCTCGCATGACAATGGGACTCAGCAGCTTTAGCACAGAGTTGATTATGATCTACGACAAGATGAAGTTACATTCAGGTTCAATTCAAGTGTGAAAGTTCCTTCAGGTTACTATTGTTGTGTCAGAGGAGTTCTGAAGTTCTGACGTGAGTGAATAGAGAGAATTTTTGAAGCTGACTTTGACAGATTGATCAGCGCTACTTTCATCTGCGTTCATATTGTCACAGCCGACATTTTAACTTGCCATACATGTGAAAACACATGTGTCTCGGCTGTCATCTACAATCGCGCACATCTGTTGAGTTATTCCCATGAACTATGACAGTTACCAGCAAGCGCGCACCCCATCAACACCCTCAAACTACATCTGTTGAGTTATTCCCATGAACTATGACAGTTACCAGCAAGCGCGCACCCCATCAACACCCTCAAACTACATCTGTTGAGTTATTCCCATGAACTATGACAGTTACCAGCAAGCGCGCACCCCATCAACACCCTCAAACTACATCTGCTGAGTTATTCCCATGAACTATGACAGTTACCAGCAAGCGCGCACCCCATCAAAACCCTCAAACTACATCTGTTGAGTTATTCCCATGAACTATGACAGTTACCAGCAAGCGCGCACCCCATCAACACCCTCAAACTACATCTGTTGAGTTATTCCCATGAACTATGACAGTTACCAGCAAGCGCGCACCCCATCAACACCCTCAAACTACATCTGTTGAGTTATTCCCATTAACTCTGACAGTTACCAGCAAGCGCGCACCCCATCAACACCCTCAAACTACATCTGTTGAGTTATTCCCATTAACTCTGACAGTTACCAGCAAGCGTGCACCCATCAACACCCTCAAACTACATCTGTTGAGTTATTCCCATGAACTATGACAGTTACCAGCAAGCGCGCACCCCATCAACACCCTCAAACTACATCTGTTGAGATATTCCCATTAACTCTGACAGTTACCAGCAAGCGCGCACCCCATCAACACCCTCAAACTACATCTGTTGAGTTATTCCCATTAACTCTGACAGTTACCAGCAAGCGCGCACCCCATCAACACCCTCAAACTAGGTTTAAAGTAATACTTCACCTCCAAAATGTATTTTTGCCATTCAGTTCTTCACAAATAGTTGTCTTTAGCTCACAAAGACATTTTTGTTTCAGCCGTGTGTTACTTTTTTGTGAGTCCAGAATGCAGAAAGAGCCAGCCATGAATATTTAGCATGAAGCTAACGGTGTCCCATGGGAACCAACTACAAACAGAAAAACTATTCAAAAATGTCAGTTTGCAAACTCCCAAGCAAATCATCAGGAACAACACACCTCTTCTTTTTCCAATTGTATGCTCAATAAAAAGCACTTTGATCTGAGCTGAAAACAAACTACCTATAACGCTTGGCACAGTAGCGCATGAACCAGGATGGATAAAGTTTGTTTGTTTCTTAGCTTCAAGCAAAGTTTTTGTTTTGTTGCTTTAGTTATAGCACAAAGTATGTTGTTAGCCATCAATTGCCATTCACTTTGAGCTAAATGTACATGGCTGGTTCTTTCTGTGTTATGGAGTCAGACCGTCTTTATAAGGCTCAAGTCACATCTTTGTAAAATAAAACAAAACAAAACTGAAAGGCAAAAACACCCTTTCTGGGGTAAAGTATTGCTTTAAAATAGGAGAGTTCTTTCCTCACGGCTTTAAAAAATAATTTCCAGTTTTACACCACAAAGCACCTGAAAAGATTTCCTGTGAAAACAAACTTGCCTCACAAAGGAAGCTGAAGGGGGAAAAAAGTCTAGTAGAGCCCGGCAGATGACATCTTCGGTTGCCTCACATACAGTAGAAGACCTGATGCGATTAAGCAACGGTCTGATCTGTGACTCAAGCCCTATTTTAATAAGCAAATGATAAAATAATCTCTATTGAAGGGGAGGAGGGTGATTAGTGTCCACTCCTCTGGAAGAAGTAAGCTCCTCTCCAGAGTTCATGTCTTTGCAGTTCTAAGTTTCAGACGGAAAGTTGAAGTCGCGTCCCCCCGCTGCTCAGCTCAGCAGCGGCTCTGCGCTTCTCTATTCATAAAAAATGTAGACATTTCTAACCCCTGGTGCTCACCGCTCTGTAAAATATGCCAAGATTGCAGTGTAGAAGAAAGTGTTCAACATTCATTAACCCGCAAAACAAGGAACTTTGAAGAGACGTTCTCAATTGACAGTCAACCTCACAGATGGGGAGGATATCTGATCGTCCTCACAAACCGAGGAAAAACACGCTCAGACGTGAAAAAGAGAGGCACATTATGCGAATGATGGTAAGATATAATATGATGGATACGCCTAGCTGAGAGAAGCAAAGAGACGATGAGAGACTGGGAGCGATGGCGACATGGATGCCTACTAAATTACTTTGTGAGGAGATAAAGTGGGAGAGAGACGGAGAGAATTATGCACACAAATAGAAATTAAATCTCTGGTTGGCGCTGAAGCAGGCTGTGTTTATTGAGAGGGAAGCTGAGACAAAGAGGAAGAGACAGAGAGTAGAGGCGGTAGGTAGAGGTGAGATTAGTTTTGGGTGTGATAAAGCAGATATGCATGTTGAAGTAAGAAATTTAATCCAGCCGAGAGGGAGGGGCTAAAGATCTCACATGAAAAGCAAATCATTTCAAGGTAGAAACTCACATAGAACACACAAACTTTCAGTCAAGCAACTTTCTGGCTCCTCTTTAACTATGCCCTCAGTTTTTTGAGTACTTTGATTTATCGACCTCTTTTCCTTTTTCCTTTTATCCTTATTTGGGTGGTTCGCATAAATTTTTCAGGCACAAAAACCTTCTAAAATGTACACCTTAGCATCCATAACGAAAACTTGAGGGATGACCATTAAACTACATGGTAATGTGAAAGCTCGCTTCCTCTCTAGCCTCCAAAACATTTCCTAACGATGAGGTCGTTACATAATGGTCAAGTGTTTGGGAACATCTCTGACGGCTAAAGAATAATCTCTGTGGTCACAAACTGCTTGAAACTTCAAAAAAAAAATTTGCTCAGGACTCCGGGCATTACATTCCACTTATTTACTTTTTATGGAAAGGATGAGAGTTAATGTAGTCGTTGATGAGTTGATGAGGGTGGTTCAGAAGTCCCATTCACAATTAATGGATGTGCTTGTATGTGTGTGTGTGTGTGTGTGTGTAAGAACCAGACCAGATTAGTTGATGAAAGGCTAACAAAGAGTAGGGTGTGTATAAGTAGAAAGTTTTAGAGAGAGAGAGAGAGAGAGAGGTGGAATAAATGATTCCGGAAATTAAAAAGCACCTCCGGCTTCTCCGGAGTGTTTTTGGGGAGAAATTCATGTCAGGATGCATCAAAGGGCCTTTAATCTCACTCGTATCTTTTCTTGGATGTACTCAGGCCACTGCAGATACACATGTCTGCATTTAAACAGGGGTTGTTGGTTTTTCTTTTGTTGTAAAAAAATATTTTCAAAGCCTTGTCTATCCAGAATTACTTTGGCCCCTCCCCAAATCCTGCTGCCATGCATGCAAAACCTACTTTTATTTCAGCCACGAGTCCAACAGCTGAATTTCTAGCAAGTTTAGTATTTTGACTTGCCAGCAAATTGTTTTGTAGAATAGTCTTCACAAGGTTATTCACCATGAAAAGTTTATGATTCTGGATTTATTACTCGGGGTAGAAAGACTGACTTTGCAACGAAAGCGTTTTAATAATCTCTTAGATTCCCCGTTGTGAGATATCTTCACATGAAGGCTTGACAGCTTGAGCTTGGTTGTTGTATTTGGTTCCACGAATGTTACAGCTTTGTGACATTGCTCAATCTTGTGCTTCAACGCCGACCCTTTCAGAAAGCTTGTCAGACCTTCATCTCACTGGTCTTTGCACAAATGAGCAAAGCGAATAACTACACCAACAAACTCTGAATCAATGTTGTTTTTTCGAGTGTTTTCAGGGGTTGATTGAATTTAACCTTGTTTAATGTCTCAGCCCCGCAATCTTTGACTTGCAATGGAGTCTAGTGTTAGTTGACATTTATGCAAACAAAGTTTATGTCATTCTTATTGAATAAGCTGGGATTTAAAGTTCAGATTCAGAGAGAAAACAATTTGAAACTGTGATAAAAGAGGAGGGAAAGCGAATGACAGACAGTGAATGAAAGGAGCTTTAAAGGGAGAAATGAAAAGAAAATGCTGCCGTGAGCAGAGAGGCTAAAGAGAATCCGAAATAAGCCTGGAAGGCAACGGTTATCAATATCCAGGTTTCCTTTTTTTAAAAAAATCCCTAAAAAACAGGCGAGAGGGAAGCCGAGGTAGATTGAAGTGGAAATGGAACAACCGAAAAAGGAAAAGAACTGTTCAAGAAATAGGAAAGTGAGAGAAGCAGAGTGGGACAGGAAAGAGGGAGAGTGGTTTAGAAGGAGATTGTCTTGTATGGACGGGAATGAAACAGTAAAAATGAAACATGAGCCTGCGAGAGGAAGAAGACGAGACAGATTGAGAAGAGGGCGATGAGGTAAAGAGAAGAATATGTGGAGATTATCGTATCAATCCCACTCAAGATCACGGGGCTTTTGCAGAGTAATCAAAGGGGGGAAATAAAGTTCAATATAGTGAATTTGGATCGTTGAATTCAATTCCATGCACAGATTTGTATGTGGAGGGATGCTTTTATTCAATAATGATCTCTCTCTCGCCCGTCAGATCAAGTCGATCACGTAACCGACAACTTAATTACTGCAGGAAAATAAGAACAGACTTTTTTAACGTCGTAACCTTTCGAGGTGATGACGGAACCTGCTCTGTTAGAAGTCTCAAAATCATAGAATATTATTCTGGTTTTAATAAAAACGTGGTTTATTAGCGGCCTGACGGAGAGGAACCACACTTCCTTTGATGCGGAAGTGTATCAGAACTGTCTGGGATTGGTGGATTGTGTTGTTACCATGGAAATGTGTACTGAATTTGTCAGTCCAAGCAATTTTGAGTTGCACAATTTCCTGAGAAGAACCTGGCTGTGGAAAGAGGGTTTTCCCTTCCTGACAAGAAACATCTTATATTTTTGTAATATATACTCAATTATACACTCATTGGCATCACTGAGTGGTAAGCCAGCAACAATAAAAATGAAATGTAGTCATGAAATGTAGTTATTTCAAACAATATTGGTGTTGATGTTTCTGCACGCCTCCAGGTGTTCGTTTTTTGCTTTGTTCAACCATAATAATTATTTCTTGTCACACCAACTACCAGCATTAATTCCACATAAACCAAAAACCGTTGTAAACAAACAAACAAAAAAAAGCCCAAAACAAAACACATTATATCCTCTACACCACAGTTTTCACTGTTTCCATGCAAACCGCCGCTACAAACTGATCAGTTACAATATGGAAGATATTGCTTAGGAACAAGCTTAGATTGTGTAAAATTAACCGATGACAGAATACAACATTTATATGTGCAAGATTTTCTGACTCATTATACATTTCCGGAGGGGGGCATAGAAAGATTAAAAAAAACAAAAAAGCTATTGAAAAAGGGGAGCGAGATGGAGACCTATAGAGGTAAGACAAGAGGAAAGAGGGGAGGGATGCTACCGGGAGTGTATTGGCCTCCAGGGACGCACCATGTGTTAGGGTGGAGGAGGAGTGGGGGGGTGATGGGGTGGGAGGTAGGGCGGAGCGAACTAAGATGCCGAGGGGCGGTTGAAGAACACTGGCTTTGATGAATAAAACATCCGCGTGAATGAAGGGGTGGTGTGAATACATTAGGCCAAGCTTGGAGGAAGAAAAGACTGAAGCAAGATATGAAAAGAGATGGAGAGAGGATGGAGAGAGGAAGGCGAAAACATTTTACTGAGAGAGAGAGATGTAAGGTGGAGGTAAGAAGAGGAAGGAAGGAACAAGAAGCTGGAGGAGGAGGACGGAGGGAGGGAGGAAATAGAAAGTAGTACTGTGCTGGGAGACCGGAGAAAGTTTTCACACTTAAAAGTTTTGTATTTTTAGTCAGATGTGTGTGTGCGTGTGTGTTTGTGTAAGTAGACATGTCTTTGTGGTTAGTTTTATGCTAAAAATGCAGTTAATGTTATTAAGATAAAGCACAAGCTTGAACACAAAAAAAAACAATGAAAAACCCAGGGATCCATGGTACAACAGTACAAATGGAATTAACCATTATGCTGAATTTCTTCCCTCAAACTACTGTTGTACACAAAAAAATTGTAGTATTATTACTCCATGGGGATATAAGAAGCTTTTTGATGCTCCGTTAATTAGTGTAAGTGCTTTCTGAAAACCCCATAAAAGAAACAAAGCAAAGTTACAAAAATAAAAGACTGCAGAGAAATGTAGTCTGGGGTTTTACCTCTTGTAGAGGTACCAAAGAATCAGCTTTTCTTTGCTTTGCACAGTTTGGACTGTAATAATGGTGTATACATTTTTTTTTAGAGCGCCACAAAACACCTGTTAAATAACTCGTGTCCCAGTTACAATTTGATCCGTTTGGCGTCGAACGTTCAACAAGTTATGAGTCGCATCATTTGTTATTTTACCTGCATTCAAGTGAACAGAACGTCTACAGTACGCCTCCTCCTGGCAGAGTGAAAACCTCACCGTTCAGAGTGTTCTCTCTGAAATCTTGCTAAGTATAAATGAGCTAAAGATGGAAGTAAGAAAGTCAGCGGGTTAAATAAGTTTCAGTTCAATTCTCAAGTTGTGTGTGTGTAATAGATTATATCATGAACATCTGCTTTTTTTGTTCTCAGATGCACACCATTTGTTAAGAAATCATTTGACCTTCAAGACTGTTTAGCTGTGTGTGTGTGTGTGTGTGTGTGTGTGTGCGCGCGTGCTCGTGCATGTGGGTGTGCAGTCTGCGTGTGTGTTTTTTCACTGTTGATCAGCCTCGGTGCGTCGGTGAAGTGAACGCCTTCACACCGTCTGGGCAGGAGAGAATAAAAGACTGCTTTTGAGTCACGTCTGCTCTGCTGTTCCTCTGCTAATTAGTGTGTGTGTGTGTGTGTGTGTGTGTGTGTGTGTGTGTGTTGGATTTCAGTCTGGAGGTTTCATTTTAAATGCAGTAATGTGTGTATGTTCAATTTATTCCCTCTCACTCCCTGAACCTGTGCATAACTCTGTGTTTATAATGAGAGTGGCAAGTGTTAGGTTATAGGTGTGAGTGTGTGTGTGTGTGTAAGTCTCACCATACTCATTATTCATGAGTGTTAATGTCTATTTATTTATTTATTTAAATATTAATGAGAGGGTCTGTAGAGATAAGTGGGTTCAACAGACAAAGGCAAGGTAATTGTGCTGTGTTAGCGCACAGAGGTATGTGTGTGTATGTGTGAGTGTGTTTCTACTGAGATTGTGTGTATTTGGTTCCCTCTTTAATTGGTTCCCCGTCCTCTTACAAAAAAAGTATGTTTTTAATGGGAGAGGAAGATGATGAGACAGAGGTAAACGTGGACAGACGGGTGGTCATCTGACCGTCTGTTGGTTGATGGGTGACTCTGTGTGTGTCTGTGGGTGTGTGTGAGAGAGAGGGAGAGAGAGAGAGAGAGAGAGAGGTGTGTGTGAGTGTGTGAGACAGTTTGCCAGCCAAAATCAGCTCCTTGTTGGGATGGGGGGGTGTTGGGATGGGGGGGTGGTGGGAGGGATAAACAGCGATGAAGAGGACAAACCAATAAACGGAGCGATAGTGAAAGCTTTGTTAAAATCAAGATGAGAGCATAAAAAGAAGAAAAGCAGGGATCACGAGATGCTCGTCATTACAGTCATGCTGACGTAACATGACACGAACCCTTGCCATCACTTCAAGCTTCATATATCAAATGTCCTAAAATATTTTTGTAATGTGTTTTATGATGTCTGGTTTTTGTATTTTCTGAATAGAATAAACAAAATAAATGTAATTAAAGCAGTAAACTGAGGTGATTGGTTGATGCCTCTATGAATCTTTTTTCTCTCTCTCTCCTGCTGGAGTGACTGGAGCGTTTGGAAAGTGAAAAGTGTCACAACTCGGGGTGTAAAGATTCATTTTAACGATTCAATTCACGTTTCATGGTTGCTGATTCCATTCAAGGACGATTTTAATTCATTTAGAATGATGCAATTTAATTTAATACAGTGTCTTGAAATCGATTCAGTAACTTTTTGCCAAAACTTCAACTATTTTGACTGTGAAATAAATACCTGGATACTGGACAGTTCAGGCGAAGTTTCATTGAGCTCTGCTGTTTGTTGGAAGGGAATCAGGTCTAAAATAATGGATATTTTTATTTTTAGTGTAATTTCTTTTGCCCGAGCTGAGTTTCGGCCGAGTTTCTTTGTAAACATGTTAGCGACACTCGAGCTTCCTGCAGAGCTGCCGTTGCCTTGCTCTGCTGCAGCAGCGGTAACGCTGGAGGAGTTGCCTGGACGGTCCTGGTCGGCCGGCCGTTGCAAAATCCCATGGCGCCTCAGTAGGTGGTTAAACAGAAAAGTCGTGTTACTGTTGTTTTTTATTTCACAGTTACATATTCTACAAACAGCGACCGACTTATTTAAAACTCCTCCGTCTTTATAAAAGCCAAAGTGTTTCCATACACTTGACCAAAATGATGGCTGGAAAATTTCTTTCTCTCCTCTGCCATCCACCATGCTGTGTTGTATCTGAGATTGGCGCTTCTGCCGGCGCGTACCGCTGACGTCACAGACAGGCAGACTCAATCGAGTAACGCTAACGTGTCTAAAAGCACCAAAAACACACAATCTCTCAAGTTTGTTGTGCTTAACTACATTTTCACATTATCGATTTAACCGATTCTTTACCATTTACAACCATTTTTAACCGATATATGTTGTTCGGAAGGCCAATTTGCCGAGCACAGATCGATGCAGTTGAATCGTAGAAATAGAAATCGATTCATCGATCTATAGATGAGTTGTTACACCTTCTCACAACAGGAATAAAAGGTTCCCTGAAGGCTCTTAACTTTGCAACTGTCACGGAGAATGCGGTACTGAGCCTATGAAAGAGCGGGGATGCTGGGAAGTACAGATGGAGAAACGTGGCTTCATTCAAGCTCTTTAAATTGTTAATTCTTGGAGAAACCTGAAAGAAAACGTGACCACACATTATTCTGTCTGTCAGTGTGCAGCAAACATCACCGTTTTTGTGCTTCCACAGCCTTTGTGGTCCTGTGTCTTTTAACCGAAGAGATTTGCCGTGTGTGTGTGTGTGTGGTCATGACTTGCCTTCAGGTGTGAGATAGTGAGACTGAGAGTGTCAGATAATATTTGGATCCAAACCATCATGAGGAAAGGAGAAGCCATCTATTGACTTACCACTGTGGTACGTTACCAGTGTGTGTGTGTGTGTGTGTGTGTGTGTGTGTGTGTGTGTGTGTGTGTGAGAGAGAGAGAGAGAGAGAATGTGAGGAGTCTGCCAGTGGGCACTGTGGCATCTAAAAACAGCACAAACAAAGCGCCAACAGAGACGGCAACATGATAAAACCCGACAACCTCGAGGGCAGGGGCAATGATCTGTCTGTACGTGTGTGTGTGCATACACTATTAATGTCTGTGCATTTTGGATTTTTTTATTTGTTGCATTACACTGTGTGTGTGTGTGTGTGTGTGTGCATGATAGGGGCCTTCAGCAAGTTCTAAAGTGTGTCCTTGAGGAGCAATTTGTCTTACGGCTAGACTCAAACCCTGTCTGCTCTGTTTATATGGAAGCGGTGGGAGTGGGTGTTTTTGTGAGCAGCTGCTAAATGCCAGACAGTGTGTGTGTCCAAACACGCTCAAGGAAAGGTTGAAACTGAGCTGGTTCTCCAGCACTCCACTTTATGCGTACACGAGTGCTGATCTGTGTGTGTTTTGTGGGTGATTTCTGCCTCTCGAGACACTTCAGACCGGCATGTGTTTATATTTTTTTGGCAGCTGAATCTGTTTATTCTGTCTGCAGATGTGTTGGTTTTTGCTTTTCTCACACCTATACTACTACTTTTACAAACTATCATATTTTACACTGACTATTTCATTTTAGTCTGTGTTGTTTTTGGGAAAGTCTTTGTTCAAGTGGTGTATGGTAAAGGTCAGTCCTCCATGAACACTGTACACCTGCTCCTCAGGAATATCCGACTCCTGCTGCTACCTCTGTGTAATCAATTATCATTTAAATGTTAAGCACTGAGTTCCCAATTAGACACACACAGGAATGTGAAAATATGGAGAAGAAACCACTACTTTGTATACTGTGGCACCTTCAAGACCCACTTTTTGAGCAGCCTCCTGTCAACACCAGGGGTCTCAAAATTAGAATTGGGTGCCGTTTTCCATCCAGTCTTGTCACAAGGAGGCCACTTCAAGTATTCGGACAAATGTTGACTTTAAATATTCATTTGTACTGGCTTTTGAGAGGGGACATACTATTTTGATGTTGATAAGCAATAGAACTATGAACAATCACTAACTGTTAACTAAGAACGGACACCAGAAGATAACGTTAGCTCGGAATTGAGGACGGATACCAAAAGATAACGTTAGCTTGGAAATAAGAGGGGACACCAAACAGTAGTGTTAGCTTTGCACTATGAACGTTCATCAAAAGGTAACATTAGTTTAGATCTAAGACTGAATAACAAAATATCTCATCAGTTTTCAAACAAGAACAGACAGCAATGATAATGATAGGATACTGATGAAACTGTGGGGCAGGACATGTTTGTTAGAGCTAAGAACAAACACCAAAAGATAGCGTTAGCTTAGCACAAATTTAAAAAAAACAAAAACCCACAAGAAATATATTGTGAGCTTGGAACGAAGAAAAAGCAACACCAAAGATAAGATTAGCTTAGAACTAAGAACGAACAGCAAAAGAATAACATTAGCTTAGAAGTAAGAACAGATGCTAAAACACAACATAAGCTTAGAACTAAGAATGGGAAACAATGAAAACGATTGGAAAATAGTACAAATTTGGGGCAGGCTTTGTCTGGTATCCGGGTAGGGGGTTGGAGACCCCTGATGTATAAACCTTGGTGAGCGCGGTGGCCCTCAGAGCAACAGGAAATACATAATTGTAACTCTAAATGTGTAAAGACATGGTACAATTCCATGCTGTTTACTGGTGGAGCCTGCCTGCTCATTTCCACACTGATGATAACTACATCAGATATGCTCATTAAGAGATTTAGGCTGACTGTGGCTCAGGAGGTAGAGGGGGTCGTCCACTAATCTCTGGGTCAACCATAATTTGATTTCAGCATGTAAACTATGCCTGGTGTGTGTCTGCTTTCCATGCACTTGCCATTGAGTGGTGAGGTCAGAGCTCATGATAATATTGTTTAGTCAATGTTGAACATTTTGAAAACAGAGGTCTGCGCATAATGTGTTTTTAAGACTTTAATCCTGTTTTCTATACAGTAAGAGACAGCAATTCTCTCTCATGGGCATTAATGCAAATCCTGAAACTGTAAATGTAATGTAACAATGTGATCACTAACTGTCTGCTGTTGTTGGGAAAATATGATCCTTTTTCAATTCTTCTTATCTCAAGTGACAATCTTCTTTCCTCCTCCCCAGGTGACCGATGTGAGTTTGACCGGCGCCAGGGCAGGTGTGTGCCAGGAGTGTGTCGTAATGGAGGGACGTGCCGGGAGCTCTCAGGTGGAGGTTTCCGTTGCGAGTGTCCTCCAGGCGGTTATGAGCGACCGTACTGCACAGTCACCGCCAGATCGTTCCCACCCAAGTCGTTCGCAATGTTCCGGGGCCTCAGACAGAGATTTCATCTCTCCATCTCATTAACGTGAGTAGATTTAAATGGGAAGTCTTATCTTTCTTTGCCTTGCCTATATTTGTTCTTTCAAATTTTCTAAATGCAAATTTTCCCTTTTTTCTTTTTTGTTCCACTTCTTATTAAGCTCTCGCTCCTCGTCATCTAGTTTCCATCAGAGATCCATAACCACACCTCTTTGATTCTCTCCCTCTTACAGTCTCTCTCCTCTATGCTTTAATCTATTTATTTCATCTCCATCTCAAGGATCGATGCTATTATTCATGGTTTCTGCTTCCACTCACAGGGCCTCCTCTTTCATCCGTCAATTTCCCGGTTTCAGTAACGTCACCTTTTCTTCCTCCTCTTGTATCATAAATCCTATCATCCTTGTAGAGTCCTTACTCAGCCTTGCTGTTTCAGCAGAGGCGTGGGTTTCTGATGACCTCATGCTCTGCCTGGGAAGGCGCCAGAGAACCTACTCATTCCAAATACTGGCTTTTTAGATTTAATTGGAGTTCAAATTTCCAATTAAAACCAGATTTTTCATCAAAAGATGCAAAAGTTTTATTCCAGACTTCTCTTAAGCATTATTTTGATTAGTACTGATCTACACGCACCCTGAATGGGTAGATTTAATTATATTGTATTCTTTTAAACTTGTGTTCCCTTTACACATTGTAGCTATAAATGTAATTGCCTCCTGGCTGAAGGCTCTTTGTCATAGTGTCTCAGTCGCCTCGAGACACACGGAGTGATCTTAAGTGGTCTTAAAGAGTGGTCAGTCAGGGTTATGGGATGGTTGCCATGAGTGATGGTGTCTAATGATAGTTGCTAAGGTGACGTCGCTCATGGGGCTGTTGCTAGGCCCTTGTGCCCGCCATGGAGAAGTTGCTGTGAGACATTTTGGTATTCCTGACAAATCGGCTCCTGTGCAATGTTGGAGTGTAAAAGCAGTTCCAATTGTGATGGTGAGATGAGAAGTCAGGAGTAAAGCGACTGTTTCTTCTGCATTTAATGAGGATTTAAAAAGGTGTGTGTTCTCGGGGTGTGCAGTGGAGGGAGATTTATCCAGAAGAACGCAGGAAAAAATAAAATCTGTTTTCTTGATGTTAGATGGTTCAAATCCCCGAACTGTCTAGGTGAGGGAAGTCAGTAGTGTTCTCTTTCCATTCAACAACTACAGTCGAGATGCCCTTAAGGAAAGTAAAAGATGCTGTGTGGAGGGTCTCAGCCCCGCCCTTCTCCACATTTGGTCCAATATAGTCACATCTGGGAGCTCTGCAGGTAAATCTTTATCTACTGGATCAACTACAAATGTCTCGCCCAGGGGCACCACAGCGGTAGATTTTGTCAGAGACATTTTGCGTCGACTGTTAGAACCCATCCCTATTGTTGAATTTTCATGTTTTGCAGTGGTGACTAACTCAGTAGTGTCCAGCCGTAGATGCACATCACTGTGACCGTCCTGCATTCTTACCCCTAGGTCGGGGCTATATTTAGTGTCCCGCTAGCTGCACTTTTTGGCCTGATTTTCACATCAGGTCAAAGCAGGACGTAATCATTATTCATATTATTCACTTTCTCCCAAAGCAGTTTACTTTCCCACTGCAAAACAAAAAGTCTCTATTTCATCTTTTGAGTTTTTTTGTCATCGTAACTCTTGCCTGAGGAAGTGTAACGGGTAAAGACAGAACAGAAAGGACGTGTGTGTCTCAGTAATGGCACGCTGTGGTCTCATTAACATCACAATTTTCAGACATGGAATGACCTGAGTTGCACTAGAATGATCCACTGAAAAGGTCCTGCCGCCTAAACGCGTTTGTGTTGCTGCAGAGCTGACGCGTCTAAAACCGATTTGACATTCAGACTCTGGACACTGGAGCCTATCCCAGCAGCCTTCAGGCGAGAGACGGGGTTCACCCTGGATGGGTCACCAGTCCATCACAGGGCCAACACATAGAGACAGACAACCATTCACACTCACAGTCACACCTCCGGTCAATTTAGAGTATCAATCAGCCTCGTCCCCTCTTGATGTCTTTGGACTGTGGGAGGAAGCTGGAGTACCAGAGAGAACCCACACAGGAACAGGGAGAACATGCAGACTCCACACAGAAACATCCTGTGCTGGAGCCGGGACTCGAACCTGGAACCTTCTTACTGTGAGGCGACAGTGCTGACCACTACACCGCTATGCAGCCCTAATTTAATAATTCTGATATCAAAATGTATGACTTTGACATATATCATAACTGATTGGCCCCAGCGTGGGTTTGTACTCAGTAGTTTGATGTTCTCGAAGGCTACAAAAAATACAATCTCCCCTCAAATGCAACTATTTAAATGTACAGTTTTCTTTTCCAGATGAGAGAACCTTTTAGAGTGGACATTTTTTGCAGTGGAAATCCGTCTGTATGTTGTTGCCAGGAGAGTTGTCATCTGCGCTGTAGTGTCAAACGTTGCTTTTGATCCAGCTGTGTTAACATGGCAGTCTTAGCCTCGTTGCGTCCCCCTGGCCTTGCAGTAGAAAGCAGAATATTGTATGAATCTGAGCGCACTGCTGGAGGGGGAGGAAGGCTGCAGCAATACGGCTTATTAACGCTGATACACTTTGAATTCTTCTAGTTGGCTCAGCCTGGACGAAGAGGAGACTTGAAGGAGGAAGGTTTGTTTTGTGTGGGATTGAACAGCTCAGTGTAGCAAGATTGAATATTGCATTTGCTGATGCAGCAATTCAGAATCCCATCTGAAAATGTATGAACATATTGTTTCGGACAGCTTACCAAAGTCATTTGTATATTTTGTGGATTGTATGATAAAACACAAAGATATAGAAATGCTCCTATTGCATACAGTATATCCACGGATTATGGACTCTGGTCTCTGTGTGTGTTTGCTAGTTTTGCAACCCTCGAGCACAACGGTCTTCTCTTCTATAACGGACGCTTCAATGAGAAACATGACTTCATTGCTTTAGAGATCCAAGAAGGACAAGTGGTACTCAAATATTCCACAGGTATTGTATCACTATGTGTGTGTGTTTGTGTGTGTTATAATATTATAATATGTCTCAGTTTTCAGTGAATGAAATGAGAAAATACCAATAATCTAGATTAGGTTTAGGGCCCTTTTTTACGCCCAGCGCAGCAGTGTTTATCCTAATGCAGGTGTCTTATTTTACAAATGTAGTTTTGCACGTTTGAGCGCCCACGTCTATGGTAGTGTGGTCAGATTCAATATTGTCATGTTCCTTTCTTGGAGCTGTGCGAAGTGTTTGTGTCACTGACCTGAACACACAGATTCAGGCAAGAGTGTCAGCTTCTTTGCAACAGACAATGTGCTTCCATCAGCCATGGTTTAACTAATACGAAGGGATTGGAAACGCCCCAGAGGCACTTTAGCTCTTGTGCTTTAAGGTATATGTATATGTAGTGGCATGCTAATCAGAAGTTCATTGCTTTCAACCTACCACCTCTACCTGCAGGTGAATCCTCTACTCAGGTGAGCCCTTTCCTGCCTGGCGGTGTGAGCGACGGCAACTGGCACACAGTCCACATCCACTACTACAACAAGGTGGGTCCAATCTCAGGTCTCACTCTGATTCGTCATCTTTCTTCCATCTTATATTTTGCCACCTCTGATATGATTTTTTTGAGTTTTCATGTTCCTGTTGTGATAAAAATTTCAGCTGTGATTATTTGTGCTTCTAATGTCTCGGCAAAATTGCTTTTCATCGTTCGCCGCCGACAAAGCACTTCAGCTGAGCTGAAATATTTGTGCGTGCATACCATTATGTGGGCGTTTGCATGTCACCGTTTTATTCATGCCTATTGCTGCGCATCTCTTTCAATTTTCTTCATGTTCTTTTATTTTCCTCAGCCAGCTATACGCTATGTGAGTATGAGTGTGTGTCAGCGTGCACATACGCTTATTTCTTTCTCCCTCTGTTCGGCTCCTTCTGTCTTTCTCTCTTAACCAGGTGACAGGGTGAATGTGTTGTGTCGTCTGCTTTTACTATTTTCTATCTATTTTGTTACTCATTTCTTGTGTTACTAACTCAAAATTCTCCCCCCTCTCTTCCTAACACTGTGTACAGTGTTGTTTGTTGATACGTCCTGATGAGTTTGGTGTTAGAGCTCTTTAACCTTTAGATTTCTTAAAGGCTGATGTTCTGTGCATGTCTGGTATCTTCTTCACTCTTCGGATACGGTTTTCAATCTTCTTCTTTCACGTGTGTGTGTGTGTGTGTGTGTGTTTGTGTGTGTCAGCCCAAGCGCAGTATGAGCGGCGAAGCCCAGGGTCCGTCAGATGAGAAGATTGCCGTTGTGAGCGTTGACGACTGCGATACAGCCTTGTCGCTTCGCTTTGGTACGCAGCTCGGAAATTACAGCTGCGCTGCTCAGGGCAAACAGACCAGCAGCAAGAAGTAAGTTTATCCTGTTTATCGTATTTCTACTGCTGGGCTCTTTGCGACTTTCACTTTGGTGCACAGGTCCCATATACTCTAACGTTTCTATTGCATATCTGTAAAATGAGGATGAATCATGTTGAACTCCAGTTGCTCACATATCAAATGTCAAACCTGCTACTTGACGACAGTTTCCATGATCTCCCAAACACAAGGAGCAGCAAAAATCTTCAAAACAAAAACATGACAGAAGTCAGATCTTTGAATAAATAGAAATACCTCATTGCAGTTTAATGCTTTTGCAATATCATCCTTGTGGCTGTTTGTGACAGACCAAGCATTCACGAGAACGATAGTACCTCGGAATACTTCCCATTTCATCTCGGGGTTCCGGCGGACTTTTATGTCAAAATTAAAGATTTTCTCACTGTGTTCTTGAGAAACTGTGTTAACGAACACAGCTCTTGGCTGCTCGCAGGTCAGTCTCTAAGTCTGTTCTAGTCTGTTCTTGCGCGACTCAAATAGCGTACCCAGAATGCAACAGCAAGCCAGGCAGCTAGGCCAGGTAGGTAAATCTGCAGTTAGAATGCAAAATGTAATTATGAATGGTAAAAAGAAAAGCGCTAAGAAGAGGCCACTAAAAGATAAGTCCATTTAAAAGAAAAGGGATTTAAAGTGGTCCCTGTCACTGCGAGCCTCATCCGCTCATCTGCTGGCTGGAGACGAGACTCAGCAGTTTTTCGGTGTCTCCTGCCCACTGCTGTTTCAAACTGATGTTTTCCAGCTGCGTTTCACTTTGATCGCCCCATTACTCCCTGAGGGTTGAACAATTTTCCTCTTCCTTATTTTCTGTCATATCAATCATGTTACGTTGTTTGATGTTCATCTTGAATTCAGCCAAATTTTGGTCATGAATACACGGTTCTCAAGGCCTTTTTTTTTTATTTTTGCGACTTTTGAAACAATTTTACACCGGCTTGTCAGGAATGTCTTTGTCCTCCCTCCTCTCAGCAAGGACATAGACCATCCAGCCGCTTGCTCAGTACATCTCAAAGGTTTTTCAACCGCTCTGCTCAGGTGTATTCTTCAAGGCCGTTCAATTTCACTCACAAAAAAATTATGTTTTTTTTTTTTCCAGTGGTGAAAGAGTAAGGAATTTGCAAATGTCTTTTTCAGTGAGAGGCTGCGTAAAAGATGAATGAAAAACAGAATTTTTTTAAAACTGTAACTCATTAGTACTCTAATGGAGTCTGAGAATAAAAATATTGAAGTTGATTTAAGCGCAGGAGGTCTCTGCTTTAATGAGGCTTGACTTCATCCTCATGCTCCTTCATGTGTGTCTGAATCTCTCTGGTGGTGTTATTACTCGTTTATTTCTGTCTGTCGTTAGTGTTGATTTTTCTCCCCCCCCCCCTCTCTCTCTCGCTCTGTGTTTGTACGTTTGACAGAAACACACAAATAGGCAGCTCTAAATACACCACATTACTTCCAAGAAATTACCTTGTCAAACTTTTTGTCGTCCTTACTTGCAGTGTGTGCTGACGAGTTATACACCAACACACGCCCACTCGAGTATACACACACGCACTTAAAAAGCCTCCTGTCATGGTGTTGATGTCTGCCTCGCCTCTGTAAGCTGTAATCATGTTGGCTCTGTTCTGTCTGCGTTAAGTGAGCCTGGGAGACAAGAGGATGGATCAAAGATGAAGGCCAAAGACTCACGCTTCAACATGCTCTTCCTACAGTCGCTCGCCATTTCTCCATGAAGAGCTCATTCTCCTCTTACTCAGTTTTGACATCTGCTTCTAACGCATCTCAACTGATATTTACTGTAGTTTGTAGTTAATCTCATATTTGTCCGACTCCAGTGCCCCTTCTCTCTTTGGCTTCTGCTATTCATGTCATATGTGTCGCCAAAAATTAAGTGCAACGCTCTCAAAATGACAACACCACTTATGTCTCCTCACTTTGTTTGTCAGGTGCCATCCTTCTCTTCTTCCTCACATTCCCCTTGTTTCTTTTATGCCGCTTAACTTCCATGAGTCTTTTCATCCTCCTGTCTGCGTGTGATCTGTTGGTATTTCCTGTAACTCACACTTGTCCCTGACGTTCCCTAACATCTACCGTCTTTTATTTTTATCCTCCCACCTCTTTTCCTCCCTCCGCCTTGTCATTCACCTTTTACGTCTTCTCTCCTGGTATTTGCTGTATTATTTCATCTCCTGTCTCATTTTCGTACTCCTCTTTTCAATTTTCCCCCGATGTGTCCGTTTTTACCCTCCCCATGACCCTCATCATGGTTTCATTTGTCCTCAACATTTACTGTCATTCTCTGGTTCTTGTTCTTGTGGACATTAAGCTCAGATGACACATTTAATCTGTTTTTTTAATCCCCCAGCTCCCCTTGCATACCCTTCTTTCATATTTTTATCAATCTTTTTCCTCGCTTTACCTCTTCCTTGCTGAACTATCCCTCCATTCTCTCCACCTTATTTATGCTTCCTCTCTCTATTTGTTTTTTCAGGTCTCTGGACCTGACTGGTCCGTTGTTTCTGGGCGGAGTTCCGAACGTGCCTGACAACTTCCCCTTTGGCACCAGGGAGTTTATAGGTTGTATGAAGGAGCTTCACATTGACAACAAACCGCTGGACCTAGCGGGGTTTATTGCCAACAATGGAACACTACCTGGTCAGCACTGTTAGCCACATCATTAAAGAATATTAATAACAGCATTTGAATTTAGATGCTCATTGTGTATTGTTTTTAATACATAAACTCATTACAATCACATTAAATCTGTGCTTTAAAAGCATTTTAGCCTTTCATTTACTGAAAAATAAGTGTCAAAGATGTTCACAAAGATGTTTTTTTTTCCCTCCTTTAACACTGATTCCAGAATCTTGAAAGCACCAGTCAGGTATGCATATATTAGCATCAAGCTAATAGCAGCTGGTGGCTAACAATGGCTACAGCTGAAAAATGCCCAGTAAGAGTTGGCGAACACTCAGGAGCATTGTCCTAAATAATCCACATCTTCCTTGTCCAGGTGTATGCTCAGAAATCCACCTGCACTTTTGCTTTAGCGAAAAACAAAGAAACTGTTTGGTGCTACCGTAAATGTCAGTCACCATTAGCATCAAGCTAAATAGATGTGGCCAGCTCTTATGCAGTCTGGAGCCACGAATAAGTGATGCAGATGGGAAAAAAGGTCTTTGTGAGCTTAAGACACTTATTTGTCACTACTTGAAAGGCCCAAATCCTTTTTTTTTTTGTGCTATAAATAGGCTAGAAACTACTTATTACACGCATACTATAGCAGTGTGTTTGCTTTGACCGCTGATGTGAATGTCCTGTCCCGTTGCTTCCCAAAGGCTGCAGTGCCAAACTTTCCTTCTGTAAATCCAACCCCTGTCAAAATGGAGGAACCTGCAAGGTGAGCTGGGAGACCTTCTCCTGTGACTGCCCCCTAGGGTACGGTGGGAAGGACTGCAGCCATGGTGAGCTTCACGTCGTTATCAAAATCCCATTTATCATGTAACTTTTGCGTAATATAAAAAAAAAAAATGGAGCCGAGTGTCAGATGATGATAGTAGTCACATCACGACACATAAAAATGGTTTAAATTTTAATTTGTTGGTGATTAATTAGCAACTAAAATTACAATGCTACAGGTAACACATTTACACCTTTGTCGTCCATTGACAAAGAAAAAAACGACTACACAACTGTTCTAATACGTTGCTTATCATTTGGATATTGGCAATTGGGGGGCTATGCCATTTATTCAAGCACGTTTATAACCAACTTTTATTCTTCCATGTTCATCTGGACTGAATACTCGTGGTTGGATGGTTGGATTCATTTCAACATCCTGGGGATAAACAGGGAGTAGATGATAGATGAGCGTGCAGATTATTTTATCTTCATGTACCTTCCCAGTAATTGCCTCGGCCAAGGAGGTAATGTGATCATCGTCGTGTATGTTAGCAGGACATCTCAGTCAGGGTGAGAAATGTTTTGTGCACTCAGAATAATCTTATACATTTGTATCTTTGAGGGGCGCCAGACCTAAAACAAACAAGATTTCTCAGATGGTTGAACTGAATCGTACAGCAGTCATAAATGTTGAATTTGTTGCTGGTGTTTTAGATCAGGAAGACCGGAGCCAGAATTTAACAGGACAAATCAAAAATGAATGGACACATTTTTATTAAATCTGGTGTAAAGTGATTAAATTTTGTTGGTTATGTGGATCCAACTGTATTGTCAAAACAGCTGACAACAACTTGTGTTACTTTGCCCATGTGTTACCTCAGTGATGCCACACCCACATCGCTTCCTGGGTAATAGCGCCCTCTGGTGGGACCTGAAGAACGACGTTACCATCTCCACACCCTGGTACCTGGGCTTGGTGTTCCGGACCAGGGCGCGGGAGGGAACACTGCTCCAGGCCCAGGCTGGCCAGTACACCAGCCTATTATTCCAGGTGAGTGAACCCCGTGCGCATCCGTGCACGTGCACGTGCACACACACAACACACCTTACTCACGATCTCTCCCCTCTTGATCGCGTGTTTGTGTGATTCTGTCCATCCCAGGTGATAAACGGTCAGCTGGTGTTCTCAGTGACCCGGGGTTCGACCAGGCCGGTGCGTTTGCGGTTAGATCAGGTTCAGGTGGCAGACGGCCAGTGGCATGATCTCCAGCTGGAGCTGCGAGACGTTCGCAGCGGCCGTGAGACACGCTACGTTGCCACACTCCGCCTCGACTTTGGACTCTACCAAGTAAGACATGGGATACACACCCTGAGGAAGGATTTTATGATGAACTACATTTTTCTGCAATCAGGACACAAAGCAGAGATTAATTTTTAATAGCAGTATCACTGCGGATTTTTAACTGGAATATGAAAATGTACTAAAATACGAAAAGTGCAATTGTAGTGAGAGTAATTTTGCTGCTATATAGTCACTAATCTTTTTCCTCGCGAGTGCAGATTTAAATTAATAACACGGATTTCGTCATATCTGCTTTATTAAATCAATATGGCCTAATTTGTCTTAACAATTACGTTATTACATTCATGGTGTCCTTTTTCCCTCGAACACCACACATACTGATACATCTTAATAGACATTGTTCTGGAGGAAAATGGGCAACTCTAATTCTTGGATTTGATTAATCGGATGGCTCAAATCTGCAACTCTGCAACATTGAGGCCAATCATTTGAGGACTCTGATTGGGACTGAACTTAATAAGAATGAAGGTGGGAAATCCTTTTTCATATGTAATATTGTGTGATCTGCAATGTCCAAGTAGACAGATGTGAACCTCACTCGCTGCCAGGAGACAGTTTGGTGAAGAACTCTGCAAAAAAACAAAACAAAACATCATACGTGTTACGTAACTTTCAGTCTTCATCCTTGAGTCCCAGTGGATGTTTGCTCTGTATGTGGATAGATTTCCTCAAGGTGTACTCGACATATCGCGTTAACAAGAATGGAACAGATATCACACACGTGTGAGGGGACAGTGACCTCGACCCTTGACCACCAGTTTGTCTTTGAGTCTGAGTGGATAGTTGTGACCCCATCCTTGTGTCCCAGTGGGTCTTTATGGTAAACCTGAGGAAATTAATGAATTCATTTATTCAATTTATATCAAAACAGTTAACATTATCACACATATGCGATTAAAAGAAAGAAATGATATGACCATTTTTGGCCCTTTAGAGATTCAGTTTTGAGTCAAATAAGAGGGAGAAACTCTTTACAGTATACACACATGCACACACACACACACACACACACACACACACACACACACACACACACACACACACACACACACACACACACACACACGCAGGGTGTGTTCACAGCTGTGTGTTCACAGCTCACACAGATGATCTAAACCTGGTAATCCTTGTTTCCCTAATCTCTGGTGGATTAATAATTCAGATTGTGCTGGATGATGTCTCCTACTTGGTGTGTGTGTGTGTGTGTGTGTGTGTGTGTGTGTGTGTGGTGTGGTTGTATGAGGTATGTACAGTGCATGTGTCAAAAGCAAAGACAAGCATACATAGTTGTTTTTTTTCCCCTTGGCTGTGTCCAAAAAAACACAAACAACTTTAAAAAATTTATTTTCACCTTTAAAATCACCTTTTTTTTAAACAGTGATTCCATCTCCTTTGTATTGCATCTGCTGATTTATGCTTCAAAGATATCATTTTTGCCCCGTTTTCAAAATTTAATAACTCCTCCATAATCTTCCATGCCTTCACTGATTTGTTTCAACATGAGAGGGTGCTTCATTTGAGAAATTCCATTCTTTATGAATTTTTACACATTTTTATATGACCTTAGGTTTTAATATTGCTCACTTCCTGTGTCAGCCATATTGAATTATTTACAATCGTTTATCTTTTTTTTTTTATACCTCTCGATGGATTTGCTTCGTGTTTTAGGCAATTGTTCATCGAGAGAAGGCGCGTCATTGGGGAAGGTGTGATTTGTAGCGCGGTGTGACCAGCATTCACTGTTCTTGTCTGCACAGTAACCCAGACAACATCGAATCGATTTTTGTGAAACTTCACACATCTTCACTGTGATATATGATGGATTGTTTTTTGGGGACTTTTACTATTTTCCTGTGGCAGCCATATTGGATTATTGATCTTTACCAAAACTTTCATATATCTTACATACCTTGATGGATTTTGTGTGCCGTGACATCTTATTGTTTCATTATTGTTAGTGGAGGGGTGGTAGAATAATGATGTGAGGAGGGGCATGCACCGGTGGATAGCCCTGGTTGCTGCACACAACTGACCATGTTGTGATTTGAGAATTGACCGCATTCTGGTGGATTGATTGATTTTGTTTTCCTTCATTTAATAAAGTCAGTCATTTAGGCTGTATTTAAAAAAAAACCAAAAACAAGCAAACACACGTTTTCCTATAGGTTCACTTACTCCTCCACTCATCCCGACAATGATAAGTGAAAATGAATCCATCCATTCTTCCATTTTCTTGACTGCTTATCCATTATGGGTTGCAGGGAGTGGAGCCTAGCCCAGCTAACACTGGGCGAGAGGCCAGGTCTAACCTGAACGGGTCGCAGTCTGTCGCAGGGCCTTCCATCCAGCCATCCATCCATTTTCTTCCGCTTATTCCTGTTGTTTAACTAAGGGGATCTCTTTAGTTTAGTCTCTCGATGTCAACAGTATTATTGTATCATTATTGTTTTAACTCTATGGCAATTTCAACTCTGGTATCTCAGAGTCTGAGGTACTGCTGCCACTCTGATCTCTGTTTGTGTTTTAAATAAAACAGCCTTTAACAGCATCATGAGCAGCCCATCCCTCTATCCATCCATCCATCCATCCATTTTCTTCCTCTTATTCCTGTTAAGGGTCGTGGGGGGGCTGGAGCCTATCCCAGCAGCTTTCAGGCGAGAGGCAGGGTTCACCCTGGACAGGTCACCAGTCCATCACAGGGCCAACACATAGAGACAGACAACCATTCACACTCACAGCCACACCTACAGTCAATTTAGAGTATCAATCAGCCTCGTCCCCTCTTGATGTCTTTGGACTGTGGGAGGAAGCTGGAGTACCAGAGAGAACCCACACAGGAACAGGGAGAACATGGAGACTCCACACAGAAAGATCCTGTGCTGGAGCCAGGACTCGAAACCAGGAACCTTCTTGCTGTGAGGCAACAGTGCTGACCACTGCACCACCTTGTCTCAGGGCCATCAGGAGCAATTAGGGGTGCAGTATCTTGCTCAAGGATACTTGGACATGGTCACCAGGGGAACTGAGGATTGAACCAGTAACCCTTCGGTTACTAGACAGCCACTCTACCTCTGAGCCATGCCGCCCATCACCCCCCCCCCCCCCCCCATTAAAATAAATCCGATAATGGAAAATATTGAAAAGCATGACTTCTAGTTGGTAATCAGAGGAAAAGGACAAATAAATAGGTTTTTGTTTTTTTTGGAGCATTTTTGATGTTCTTCTAACATATATTTCTGAACACCTGACTGATATTTGTCCTCCATCATGAGATTTTCATCCCTCAAACCATCTGACTACTTTGATATTTTCATTTTGAATTCATTTCATTTCGAATAACCAAGGTCTCGTGTGTGGTATTCAAATCTGAGTCAAGTCTTCAGTATGAATTTGGCTCTTTATAATAATAACAATAATAATCTTTTGCCTTTCTCTCTCAATCTGCCCCCCCCCCCCCCATTAGGGAACAGTGATAGTGGGAAATGAGATTCATGGTTTGAAGGTGAAACATCTGCATGTGGGAGGAGTGCTGGGCTCCGGAGAGGTTCAGAACGGTATCAGAGGATGCATACAGGTGAGGAATGAATGCTTCGACGGCAAGATTGAATTTTTCAGCTTTATTGATTGACAGCTGGAGGGGAGAATTAGCACTTAAAAGAGAGAGAGATTGTCTCAGAAATTAGTCTGGGAACTCATTTCTGACTTCTTCCGACTCTCCGTAACATCCGCAGGGTGTTCGCCTGGGCGTGAGACCGGACGCCCCTCCCCTGCCCCGCCCTTCGAGAGCTGTCAAAGTGGAAACCGGCTGCAGTGTTGGCAACCCCTGTGTCTCATCTCCTTGCCCCGCCCACAGCCGCTGTTCGGACCAATGGGAACGACACACCTGCATATGTGAACCTGGTGAGTGCTGTCCCATTTATAACATACATGAATGGAGTGAGACGTATTCAGGAGCTGCTCTCTCACTCGCTGTGACGGACCAGGGATGTTCTGGTTGATCAAAGTAGATAGTTGACAAAGAGTCACACCTATTTCATGTGTTTTTATGTTGTATGCTCAGAGATAAGAACTCGAACTGATGAAGGAAACAGCAAAAGGCATGCTAGCCATGTTAGCTCCTGCAGTTTTACACTTACAACTCAGCAGTACACAAGTAAAGATAGAACCAAGCTGTCAGTGATGTAGTTCTTTATGAGCGTATGTGAGCGACTGCACGAGTGTGTGTGTGTGTGTGTGTGTGTGTGTGTGTGTGTGTGTGTGTTATATCGGTTGAAGTGTTTCTGTTTTATTTTCCAAACGTGTGAAGCATTTCCCAGCAGAATAAAAAAAAAGCATAAACATACAGTGTGTAAGGAGGGGAAGAAAAAAGATTCAACGGCTGGATATCTGGAAGACAAGTACAGCTTTGAGATGTCAAACACGCACAACAATGCTCAAAACACAGAAGTGGGGAGGATTTCTGCCAAAATATTTGTTTCTGAAAAGGAAAAAAAAAACAACCTTAAAAAATACTCCACCTATCAAGTCTGTAAAGAAATAAAATCCCTTTGAAGTTTACTCTGAGCGGACCGGAGCTGGGTATCAGACTGCAGGGAGAGAGAATATCATACTAAAGAGACTGAAACTCGAGAAGATACAGATTCACTTTAGCTGACTCATGCTGAAACCACAGATTTACTTCAGCCAAACTTTGAAATGTATTTTTGTGCTGCAGATTTTTACCTCCTAACTTTTATAGTAAAGTCACCTTCCCAGGGAATAGCTGCAGAGCCCTAATAATAATAATAGTGATAATATTTTGTAGTTATTGCACAAATGAAGGACGGTTGAAGACGAGCAATGAGTTTCATGTAGAAGAAAGGCTTTTATGTGAGGTGTTTAACATCTTGAATATATATATATATATATATATATATATATATATATATTTTTTTTTTTAATAGACATCCAAAATAGTTACAGCAACCCACACCTATTTCCCTGAGTGTGTCAGACTTGAAACATCCTTTAAACTCTTTAGGATTTTACGTACGTTTCTGCTTCTGGGAAATAAACAAGCCTTGTAGTGTCAAAACCTCATTATGCATAGTGAGTTCCAAGTGAATACGCGAAACACATGTTTCAGCAAAGGGAATCTTTGATACCACGACTTGGAAAAAGTACGCTTTTGACGTTTGATGTGAAAAAAATGAATTGAGAATGAAGATAAACTACCAAAGAAAGGAAAGACTTCTATTGTGGCCAAATCTGTGAAGGTGCCAAAGCTCTAACTGGGTTAAACAGATATTTGGGAACGTATAATGAGTTGCCATCCACCTGAGACCAAGAGAGAAACAGACTGCAGGCTAACTTCCCAAACCTCTGTAGTCAGGTGAATATAATGAGGCAGAATTAATGTGGAGGAGAAAACCTGATTAATGAGAAGTAGAGAAAGACGTACATGGGAAGAGAAGGGAAACCGCCATGGAGGGAAAGACAAAAGGAAAGAAATAGGAGGATGGAAAACTAGGCAGCGGAGGAACAGAGATGTTAATGATTAATTAAGAGAAAGAAGCGGCAGACAGATGTAGCATAAAAATAAACCCTGAAAGTTTTGGAGGCAAAAGGAAAGAAGAGAAGAAAGGGAAGGTTGAGGAAGTCAAACAGCCTGAAAACACATTTGTGGAACAGAATTTACACAAAGAGAAACACACAAATCGTAGAAGTGAGAATAAATTCACATGAAATACACCGGCAAGAGAGCAAGAAAGAGAGGATGGAGAGCAGAACTAGAAGCGGTCCTGTTCGCCGCGACTGATGCAACACAGCAGTTTTACTGGTATTGATGAAACCGAGAGGATCAAGTGAAGAGATGATTAAAGCAGATTATTTATGTTTATGGGTTAAAGAGAGAGGAGACAAGATTTTGAGGAGTTGATGAAAAGAAACTACCCACATTAGAGAAGGAGAGAGAAAGAATGGTACGTCTATTAACACGTAAAAATCCAATTTGTTTGCTCAAGGAATCTTTTAAATTTTTAAAGGTGACAGCACTAAATAGTGGAAAGATTAATGCTACGAGGCAGCTGTGGACTAACATAAAACAAAGAGGAAAAAAGGACGGGGTTCCATTTTTCACCTCTGATGCCAAACAAAGCAGAAATGTCCTTTAGAAAACAGGTGAGTGAAGAGAATTTAGAAAAGAAGCTTGAAACAAAAAGAAAAAGAACTTGGTTTGACCATTTAGACGTAGGACTTGATAAAGATTTGTTGCTCTTAGAGCTCACTTCCTGTTTCCTGGAAGCTGTTCCGCGACAGCTGGACGGAACATTAGCAGACAACAGCGCTGAACTGGAAAATCTAAAAAAAAGAAAGAAATGTTTTTACTTATTGGACTCCAGACTGTAGATCTGAACTGTCATGGTAGCTGACAAACAAATCATTCAAAAAATCAAAAACTCTTAGCACTCCCTTTGAGAAGCTTATTGTGCAGTCGTGGCTCATGACTGGTTCAGTCAAAAAAAAGGGGGGGGGGGGTGCAAAATCAATCTTGGAATTCAAAGCAGATGTGGTTTAACATGGTGAAGCTACAGGCTAAAGGCTGCACGTAGGTTTGGACCACAGCCCTTGGCTTTGACAGTGACTAAACAGCCAAGACTAACCGTGATGTAAATGACGGGGAAGTTGTTAACAAAAGAAAAGTTTGAAAATGAGAGCAGAGCTTTGAGCGAAAGACAAGTGTGTGTGTGTGTGTGTGTGTATATGTGTGTGTGTATGTGTATGTGAATGGGGGCTCTGGTGCGTTCGCCTCAGGTCTGGCAGTATGAGAGAGGAAGCAAAGAGGCGCAGCTCTCCTCGTAGCATCCTGCACCTGCCCGCAAGCTAATGCTAACACCTTGAGGACACCTTATGGAACGTACTCACTCACACACACACACACACACACACACACTCAGAGAGGGCACTCATGCTCTTTCACACGAGGACACAGTCACACGCGAGCACAACAGATGCACAAGCTTCCTCTGCATGCACTTATTTACTGTAAACACACACTCATTATCATTATCTTTCATCAGCACAATGAGCATTAAAAATGGAGAACGTTCAACACTGAATAGAGCTTAGAGACAAATCAAAGTTTAACAAAAGAGAGAAAAAAACATTTAGAGAGAGGTGCACTCTGAATAATTCCCTTTCATGTGGGTGTTTGTGCAGTTGTGTGTGTTGGCTGATGTAGAAACAAAACTAATGGTCCTCTCAACTGACAGCGTGTCTGTTTGGTGCTGCACAGCATCCTCCTTCAACACACACACATACACACATACACACACACACACACACACACACACACACACACAAACAAACAAGGTTCTGCATGACAAAGCACAGCTACATCTGCTCTCTCCTCTCCTGTGTTTTTGTGAGTATAGCATGCGTGCCTATGTGTGTGTGTGTGTGTGTGTGTGTGTGTGTGTGTGTGTGTGTGTGTGTGTGGTTAGGAAGTGAGCTGAATATGACAAATTACAGCTGTATTGATTAATGTCTGCTGGAGTTTCCTGAGCTATTTAAAAACCAACTGCATTCCACATAGAAGACATACGCTCATAGAACTCATAACCATTTTTAATGCATCTCTGTTTGATGCTTGAGTTAAGATGTCTGAATAGTTGTGGTGAACAGCTACTACCAAACAAATCTTTCTTAAACTATGAATCTCAAGTCTGGAGCCGTGTAAACGCACCTGATGCTGAATCGGTTATTCTTGATGATGCTAGTTATTGACTACGTCTGCTATCAAGGCTAGAAAGTGATTTTTCTTTGTACAGCTTGAGGGATGTTTGCTAAAGTGATGTTAGATTGAAAAAAACTGTGTTTTTGATCTTTGAAATTTGCAGCTCTGCAGTGGCCTAAGATAGTTGTTCCATTGCTGGTTATTTTGTGCGCACAATATTTGACCTGTTCCCACAATTTTGGCAAGAGGAACAACTCTCCCCCTCACTTAAGTTATTTTTTTAGGCCAAAATATCTAATTTATCCCCTTAATTTAGTTTATTGTGTTGATTGCAACATTGCATGTCAGTCAATGCATTTTTTAAGCCTTTTTTTTGCTCTCTGCTTGCATGGAACCAACTGCCAACTATAAACAGGAAACCACAACACCTCCAATCCCAAAACCTTCTCCCTACACGCACACATTCTGCAGTCATATGCAAATATCGGATCATAGGGATTTATTTATATGGACTATATGATAAAATTATTCTTACTAGGTGCAAAGTAACATGTTCAGACACAAACTAGACAGCAACATTGACAGTATTATGGTAATGAGCTTGTCAGGGTTTCGAAGCAAATATCAAATCCTGATTATCACTAGAATGAATGTTCAAGTTATGTAAATGTAATTTTTTTTTCGTAGTATATTATAAATAGAATTAATAAAATTCTGCTTGAAGCCAAAGATTTAAATAGCATCAAACTCGCTGATATCTGTGTGGACTGTAATTAAAGTGTCACTGTACAGAAGTTTTTAATAAAATTTCTGCCACTCAAGGAGTGCAGTCGTATATGTTACAAAGAAATCACAATTTAAATGCTATATAGCAACATGTCAGCCTGTTTATTCAAGGTGCAAGTTGAAATGTATTCTATGCCCATCACTCCAACACATTTCATTTCTCCCGAATTAAACCAATCAAAATACCTTGAAGTAAATATTTTTGTCTTTTATCTATATTTGTGTGGAGCCACTGGCACACGTGTGAATAGATTTCCACGGAGCGGTGTTCATCATGAGGAACAGTGCGAGAATGTTACATAATAATCTACCATAACAGACAATTAGCCACCTATTTAATTACCTGGTTGATGAGACGGCATCGTTTTTATCACGCACGACTCCAAATGAAGTCTAAGTCAATTGTAAATCAAGTTTGCTCTCTCCCTCTCCTGAGATCACCGTTCACACCTTCATAGCAGCTACGTGTCTTCGCCAGCTAATTGTCTGCCAGATTTTCAGCATTGATTTAAATCTAGCTGTTTAACAAAGTGCTCTCTCTGTCTCTCTCTCACTCTCTCTCTCTATCTCTCTATCTCCTCTTTCTCTCTCTCTCTCTCTTTCTCTCTCTCTCTCTCTATGAGATAATACAAACCACACTATCCACTTTGGAACTTCTGTTTGAATCAGTTCTGTTACTGCTGGTTATAATCACAACAAACTTGGAAACACAGGCTAGGCAGGCTAACACCAGCAGCCTCCGCGAGGAGAGGGTATTAGCTCAGTTAGGTTTTGGCTTCCCTGTAAAGGAATCATGATGGATCTTGAGTTTAACCTCTGCGGGAGCTTTCTGAGCTGGTGGGGAATTTTGATGTGATTTGCCAACATGGGGGGGATGTTTTTGATGGGGTGCTGACTGCAGCTAGCATGCCTGGCCAATCTAATGGCGTGCTTGGCTTTCACAGCTCGTTGGCTGTCTACAACCGGGTTTTCATCACTGATGAATCATGTTTTTTTTTTTCCCCTGCTTGCTCAAATGTCTTAGAAGTGGTTAAACACGAGATATAGTCAGAGATGTGAGCTCCTGTGAGCGGCTGCAGCTAACATTACCTGAATATGTCAGCACAGTCCACAGCAACAACATCTTTAGGTCAGGGTGGAAAATTGCTGGCTTTATGTTGATTAAAAAAACACAGATTAAAGGGTTTTAATGCCTATATTCTCAGCGAATAGATGGTCAAAATGTACGCAGGTGTACAACAACAATGGCAGTATTCCTCTCCTCTTTTCTGAAAGAATACACTCCGAGCTCGACTTGAAGAGTCTCAGTCTACTTTGACTTGAGTTTCCCAGCTGATGATTCAAACCATCGAGTTTCAGGAGGCGCCCTGCTAGTCATAGTCATGTGATTCAGTCTTCAGTCTTTTGTTTTCCTGACAATACATTTCTATATCGGGTACACGTGATGGCTCAGAGAATAGATGATTCATCTGCCTTTTCCCGGATGTTTCTAGTGCAGAAGTCAAGCTGATGTTGTTACAGTAAAGAGACGCTGTGAGTTACACTACACTTTGACAAGTTCAAAAACTTTCCCAGAAGATCCTGGAATCTTCAGATAAACACAAACTCACTTCAAACACACAGACACACACTTCAACTGTGTCCTTATAGGCTCATGTGTACTCTCTCTCACTATCTGTGTCCGTACATGGGTGTCTGTGTGTTTGTGTGTGTGTATGTATGTGTCTTGCCTCCTCTTTTCTCTCCCGTACTGTTGTGACAAGGCCAGTGTCATTAGAAGTGTCTGAAAAAAGCCAAGGCCACTGTCGCCTCTCTCTGTCAGTTGCCATGGTGAACGTGTAAAGATGTATAGGGCTGATAGAATGTGATTGAGCTGGTGTGTGTGTGTGTGTGTGTGTGTGTGTGTGTGTGTGTGTGTGTGTGTGTAAAATGACAGAGGTAGAGAAAAAGCACGGGGGTTTGCAAGATAAGAACAGCTGCAGTGTTTGTGTGTAGTCTTACATTTGTCTTGGCGTGTGTCAAAAGAAACCACAAAACACACAATTGATTATCTTCATTCTTTTATTTGTGTAAATCCTTAAAAGAATTTTTTTTAACAAAAGTAAAGTACGTGCGAGAGTTAGGCTACTTTGTGTGTTTGACAAAGAAAAGAATGAAGTAGAAAGATGGGAGTGGTGTGTGCGTGTGTGTGTGTGTGTGTGTAATTCATAGCCTGCCAAGGCCGCAGGCTATGAATGCAGTGTTTTCTATAGATGGACACTTGAAATCAGAGCTCATACAGATTTGCTGGCTCCTTGGGAAAGAATGCAGACCTCAACAAGCTGCAAACACACTTCAGTCACACTCCAATCTGTGCAGATGTCCTTGTACTCGATGCTGTGAAATTAAAAAGGCGACCTGAAAGCAGAAATCCCGCACTGCATGAGGATAGGTGATTGTACAGAATGTGAGGCAGAAATTGTTGTTTGTGATCAAAGTCTGACCCTCTGGGCGAAAGGGAATTTCTTTTAAAAAAGATGTTTTGGTGTTTTCCATTTTTATTTTGATGGCTGGTAGCCATGTAAGTGTTCGCTGGTAGCCCATGTCAGTGTTCGCTGGTAGTCATGTTAGTGTTCGCTGGTAGCCATGTAAGTGTTCGCTGGTAGCCCATGTCAGTGTTCGCTGGTAGTCATGTCAGTGTTCGCTGGTAGCCATGTCAGTGTTCGCTGGTAGTCATGTTAGTGTTCGCTGGTAGCCATGTAAGTGTTCGCTGGTAGCCCATGTCAGTGTTCGCTGGTAGTCATGTTAGTGTTCGCTGGTAGCCCATGTCAGTGTTCGCTGGTAGCCATGTCAGTGTTCGCATTGTGGAGTCATAAAGAAATAAGGGAGTTTAAAACATCTATTTGGGAGTATTTGAAAGGTTCAAAAAAAGTTTTTGTTGATGTTCCTCCAAGATTCACTGTTGACAGTGACGGGTACTGTAGAACCAAGTTGCATTAGAAGACTAAACGCTGTTCTGCCTTGGCCCCGAACGTTATTGTGGTGCAGCTGAAATGATGGCACAGACGTGAAAAGTGTGAGTGTGAGCAGCGGCGGAGACGGCGCAGGGGCTCTCACAGCCTTGAGGGTTTCACAGCAGTCTCCAGGAACTCTGTCCGAGAGCTGTCGTGGTCATTTTAGGATTTTAACATTTTGAGTGCAATAATCTGAAAGTAGCAAAATAATTATACGGATTTAGTACAAACCATGAATTCACTGGGCTTTGGATTTGTTTAGCTCGGGTCATTTCGCCTGCATTGGCTTCTTAATCTGAACTTTTCACGAGTTTGAAAAGGATGGATAATTTTATAGTGTTAAGCCACATCAACTAGAATGCAAATGAGAGCTTTATCATTTTTAATTTTAACATTTTCATATTTCTAAAATTTTTTTCTCAATTAGATTTAAGGATAAAAGCACTGACAGAACCGAGGATGTATCAACTAGCTTCAGTGTGTGGAGGGTGAAATGAAATTATGTAAATGATGCCGTGTCATTAGGATTTAGTGTTACTAAATGATGATTAGTTTCATCCACTCTTTCCCTCCAAGTCAACCAGAATGTGCTTTTATTGCATTTGTTGCTTTTTATTTCCATCCAAACATGAAAGTGGGCCCTTGTACAGCATCTTAGCTCAGTAATAGTTTAATTACACTATTAAAGCAGGTACCTTAAAGAGAGAATACAATAATTTAGCCTTTTTTTTTTAAAAAGCAAAAGAAAACAGGTCGCGGCGAGAACCTTTTTTTAATCTTGTTAAATACACCCCAGAGAGTGTGTGAAGCACTGTGCTTTAGTCATTAGATGAAAGCCGGGTTTTTATGTGCTGCCCCGTATTAGCATATAAGAGGCTTGCGTGTTTGCGTGGAGCGTCTGGGGATTGACTTGACGTGTGTGACAACTCCTCACATGTTGCACCGACGCGCACATGGTGGGAAGGTGAATATTTATGGGCTGTTGTTGCAGATTATCCAAAATATTCTTAGACCACAATTAAGGATTAGTAGTTTGTAAATTGTCTAAAAATGCTAAAAAGGTGATCCGCTTTTTCCTTGACAACTGATCAAAAATACACTTTTTAAAAAAAAAAAACTGGTATTTGAAATATTGCGTTTAATGTTTCACAAGTATGAAAGTACCGGGGCTATCTGTGAATATTTCACCAGTAAACATTGTCAGATGTCACCTCGTGTGATCACGCGCAGCCGAAGACAGAAGAATTTTATCAGCCCTTGAGTTTAGTTTTGAGCGGCAGCATGTTTTATTTAGTTTGACACAGAGAAGCGTCTTCATCGTTTTTTACGCTACACTGTGTGTGATGTTTTCTTAATGCTCAGTTTGTGTGAGCAGTTTCCGCTGAATTGAGATACATTTCGAAGGTTGTTGTTTTTTGGTTTTTTTGGGGGGTTTTTTAAATTCCACTTTTTCAGCAGCGACGGTTATTTTCTTGTAGATGAAGCGTTGTATGTTGGCGGGTGGCAGCGTTTTACTTCACGTTTGTGAGTTGTTTTCTACCGAGGAGGGGAGAAGTGCGATGATCACTGATGTTTAAGATGTATTCCGGTGAACTGACAGGTTATTATGTCTGGTACACAGATAAGAGACCAAGCCCTGCTCTGAATAATTTGATTCTATTTAAGATAAGATAAGATCAAGCTTTATTAATCCGACAATGCAGAAATTCACATTACATCAGCTTCAAAGTACAGTTGGGAGAAGAGCAGGTTAATAGAATGAGGAAAAAAATAGAAGGACCAAGGCTGTGTAAAGGTGGATGAGACCAAACAGATTGTTGCACATCATGATTGGACAGTAATGTAAATGTATCAAGTATTCACCTGAAGCAGAATAAAATGTGCAAAAATTAGTTGTGTGGAGGAAAAAAAAGCTGACAGCCGTATATGCAAGGAAAAATTTACGTGGCTTTGAATAAATAATTCAAATGTTTACGTGGAAACAAGAATACGGCAAATACGTAAAGGTTTATGAACAGCTCATTTGAGTTTTGTCGGACTTGGACACGCACTCAAACCAAGGGTTTCACTCTCACTCCTCCAGGTTACTACGGGAAAGGCTGCACGGATGCTTGCCATCTAAATCCGTGTGAAAATGAGGCTCAGTGCCACAGGAAGCCCAGCTCTTCCCATGGATACATCTGTGACTGTGGAGACAACCACTACGGGCAGTACTGCCAACACAGGTATACTCACACACACGTACATACACACTCCATGCGTGGACAGGCTGATTCGCCATTAGAGTTTTACCTGTGAGATCCAGCTCGCTCTTTGATGCCTGCAGCCGGGCTAAGCTCTGCTGAAGTGTTCTGGTAGCTTTAGTTCAGCCTTGTTGTCCCACATCTCCAGACGTGCATGTAATCCACTGTGGGATGAGTGTAGACTTAACGGAGTAACACACAGACGTACTAGCAAAACACCCCCGAATTCATCTTTGCGCGCGCGCGCGTGTGTGCGTGTGTGTGTGTTACACTGTGACCCTGACCTGACCCCTTTTGCTTCCTTCCTGAAATCCAGCCAGCTTTACATTTATCTTGAGATCTGTTCCTTGTGAGTGTGTCTCAGATGTTTGTCTTTGATCTAGCTGAGTGTGTTTCTCACAGAGACACTCAACATCCAATACCAGAGAAAATATCTCTTAATTTCCCCTTCTGTGCCCCACCCTTTGTCTCCTCGACTTCAACTTGCTCTGCTCCTTTTAAAATGAAGAAACCAAGAGCACGAGTTTCAAAACTCAAAAAAAAAATTTTCTCCCAGCAGACCTGTCAATACTTCAATAAATAAATATTTCATAAATACTTCAATAAATAAAACATCTGCTCGACACCCAGGAATTACTTTCTCTGATTTAGAGGGACATGAAGATTGAACCCATGATCTGAGACACTCACATACACACACACACATATATATATATATATATATATATGAATATAATAATAAAAAAACCAATCCAAGCACACATTTAAATTGATTTATAACTCAAAATCCTACTAGTTATAGTCCCATTTTCAACATTAGACATAATTAGAGCCTTTTGAATAATTTTCAACGCTGTCTGTATCTGCAACTCTGCATCACATATGTTTATATGAGCCCTACTTTCATTTTTGGGAATGTAATTAAGACTTCCTCCTCAATGATACGTATTTTCAGCACATGCAACCCATCTGCTATTAATGAGTGTTGATTTTCATGACCTGACCCGCTGATATAATCTGCAATCTTATACCAGTAAATCTCTATCGTTATACTGTAATTAACCTCTTTTCACCATGTCTCGCCCTGCATATTTCTCTCCTCATGTATCTCACATTGCGGAGAAATAAAGGTTAACCAATGAACTGCTAATGTTTTGACGTTTAAATATAAACATTTCTGTGCTCCTCCTTCCCTGCCGCTGAGGAGACGGAGCATTCGTCTCTCTGAATGTTCTTGTTCTGCCCATTAAATCCTCTAAGCAGCCAAAAATACACAGCAGGGAGAGATATTTCATTTGTAGCTGAGATTCTTCTAGGCCATGTAATATTAGCTCTCCGGGGATCCAGTCAGTCCTAATATATTATTAAGATCACAGATGCCTGCTTTTTCTCTCCAAAACTCTGCAGCGTTGCCAGTGAGAAGGGTTCATCGTCTCGGAGCTTTCGATGAAATCTCAGGAGCCGAAATCTGCTGTTTGACAAAACTTGTTTAAATCTCTGATCTTCTAAATAACTGTCACAACAGAAGTAATGGGAGGGAGAGGAGTTTCTCTCCGGGAGATTGTGTGTCTGCACCAGCAAAGCTCTTGTCATTCCTGACCTCCCTCTCTCTTTTCTCCTCTCTCATCGCTTCCTATTTTACTTCCTCCCTCCTCTTCCTCCCAATTTTCTCTCTTGACTTTCATCTCTTTTGTTGGCAACTGTTCATTAGTTGGTTAGGGGTTAACATCAGAAGGAAAAATGCTTCCTTTGAGGAGAGGAAAAGTGTTCCTTATATATTCTCTGTGCTGATTCCAACCCCATGTAGGATTGATCACCAGTGTCCCAGGGGTTGGTGGGGGTCTCCGACCTGTGGGCCGTGCCACTGTGACACCAATAAAGGCTTTGACCCCGACTGTAACAAGACCAGCGGACACTGCCACTGCAAGGTATGACACACACACACACAAACACACACACACACACACACACACATACACACGCACGCTGCAGCTTGAAGGGCACTTGTGGTTAGAAAGCGAATTTAGACGTCACTTTATTTTCCAAAGTTTAACACTGTGAGTGAAGACAAATCATCAGACTCCTGATGTTTCAAGGGAATTTTGCATTCAGCCATCACATCTTTTCATATTCATGGAATGATCATGGCAGCGCGGTGGTGCAGTGGTCAGCACTGTCGCCGCACAGCAAGAAAGTTCTGGGTTCGAGCCCCGGCTCCATTACAGGATCTTTCTGTGTGGAGTCTCCATGTTCTCCCTGTTCCTGCGTGGGTTCTCTCTGGTACTCCAGCTTCCTCCCACAGTCCAAAGACATCAAGAGGGGACGAGGCTGATTGATACTCTAAATTGACCGTAGGTGTGACTGTGAGTGTGAATGGTTGTCTGTCTTTATGTGTTGGCCCTGTGATGGACTGGTGACCTGCCCAGGGTGAACCCTGCCTCTCGCCCGAAGGCTGCTAGGATAGGCTCCAGCCCCCCCGCGACCCTTAACAGAATAAGCGGAAGAAAATGGATGGATGGATGGAAGGATGGATGGATAGAGGGATGGGCTGCTCATGATGCTGTTAAAGGCTGTTTTATTTAAAACACAAACAGAGATCAGAGTGGCAGCAGTACCCCAGACTCTGAGATATCAGAGGTGAAATTGCCATTGAGTTAAAACAATAATGATACAATAATACTGTTGACATCGAGAGATTAAACTAAACAGATCCCCTTAGTTAAACGCTGACAAACAGTAATCATCTGACAGTTTGGCAGACCTGCAAGCTAATCCAGACTTCAACCAGGATACTGGGATCATCCCTGCATACTGACAGTTGTGCGGCACAATGTTTGTGTGTGACCAGTATGACTATCCTGGCCTTAATCTGATCTTTTGACCCTAATCTTTAATCTCTGCTATCAACTTCTCTTCTAAACCTGACATACGCATGACAGAACACACACACACGCACGCACGCACACACACACACACACACACACAGATGTATGGACATATGAGAACACGTGGAGGATTTCCTCTCATGCCATCACACACACTGTATCTGGTGTGTTCCTGCTGTTGTAAGGAGGTGAGACATGTTGTAGCATCTTTATATAGGATCCAGCTGGCAGGGAGTGTGTAGGTGGGAGAAGTGAGTTTAAAATGATCTTTCCCTGCTCTATAAACACTGTAACGTACCTCTGAATAATAAGACGTGTATGCGCTGCCCTCTGGCTTCGTGCTCTTAAGACTGTATTTTAAAAAAAAACTGTGATATAAAAGGCTTTTATCTACTCGTCATGTTCACCATGTGAGAATGTTTTCACTCTGCCTGCCTTCATACGTGACACTCAGGTCAAGGCTGAAGGCTGACACACACACACACACACACACACTTAAATACAAACATACCCACATATGGGTGACATACTACAGTTTTGTCCTCTTTCCTACATGTATCTTCTACTAAAATGATGCTGAATTGAATGATTTCTTTAATTTACACTTGTTCAACACTGGTAAAGTCATTTTGAATACGATTGTCAGCACCACATTAATGTTATTTTGTTAGATTCCCAATTCTGATAAAGACAAATACCACAGTGGGGATTCAGTCTTGGACTACCCTGACATCTGCTCTTCCTGGAGATAGACGATCTGTAAGCAGGTGATCTGCTTTTATCTGTTAAAAAAAAACAAAACCTCATCCAAATCCATCCCCAGAATAATGTCTACCCTGAAAGAATATTGTGACATTTCTAGTTTGGAGTTAAAACATTACAAAAAAGTGAATTGATCCCAATTATTAAGACAGGCCCAAGTCTGTCATTTTTGCAATTGCCCTTCAAAATATGCTAAGCATCAAGGGCCGTAGTAAGGAGGAGTGTGGCTAGTTTGTTAACAGTTTTTGTGTGTGTGTGTGTGTGTGTGTGTGTGTGTGTGTGTGTGTGCGCGTGCGTGCATGCGTATTCAGGAGTTTCACTACCGTCCGCGGGGCTCTGACACCTGCCTACCATGTGACTGCTACCCGGTTGGCTCCTTCTCACGGTCATGTGACCCAGAGGCTGGCCAATGTCAGTGCAGGCCTGGTGTCATCGGTCGCCAGTGTAACACATGTGACAACCCCTTCGCCGAGGTCACAAACTCAGGCTGTGAAGGTGAGAACAACCAGCTGATGTATCTTAACAGATTTTTATGCCGTTCCATCACATGCTTGTCTTTAGATCACCAAAGGAGCTGTGAGCCGGTGCTCTTCAGACATTTTATCAACCATGAGCAAATGATGCATCTCAGTGATGCATATTTGTGACTCCAGAAGGCAAACCGAGCCAGCCTCGGATATTGAGCTTGAACCTGGCGGCGACCCTGTAGGCCTGGGCTGGGCAATTGATTTCTACAGGGGGCCACATGAAAAATCTGTGTTGGAGGGCCGAACCAACTATAATTCGAACTTAACTCTGCTCAATTTTTATTGTCTCCAATTGTAAAAAAAAAAACCCAAAAAACAGTAAATTATATATTTTGATTAGCTGCTGTTGGTAATCAGGAGTATAAGAATATTCTGAATCTAAATTTATGAATTGTGGTGGTGATTAAAGAAGAAAATGATCCTATAAAATTAAGAAAAAGGTTTAAACAAAAAAAATCATGACATCACTGTTCAATTTTACATTTAACTTGTTAATCTTCACAAATACTGAAAAAGTTGTTTTGCAGTATGTTGAAGATAAGGAAGTGATCAACTTCATACAAAAAGCAAGAAGTGCTTTTGATGTTTTCAGTTCAGTGAGAAAAATCCAGTCCAGCGTAGTGGTGATTCAGCTTGTAAGCCTTAAACACAGCGACTTGTGGACCACAAACTAAAAGCACAACTTTACCTTTGACTTCTGTAAAGAAATATTTATCAGGCCATGTCTTGTTGAAAAAGCAGCATTTGGAATCAACTTTTCTTTTTATAACGTGAGGCGACATTTTTAGGGGGCCAGGGGTAGCTTGCAAGCATCACTGGTTGCTGTGCGGGCAGACAGACGCAGATACGTGTGTCCATACGTAAATGATAAAAACACCAGGCTTTTCAAAATAAAAGCACGCACAGCATAAATACCTGCTCATTTGTGTTTATGACTGGCATATCGCAGGATGCCCCAATGGGCCGGATGTAGCCCCCAGGCCGCATAATGCCCAGGTCTGCTCTAGACTAACAACAGCAAAACTGTCCAAAAACATTCTTTTACAAACTCTCAAGCGCACCAGTTGGAATAATCCACATCCTCTTTATCCACCCATATGCCTAGTAGTCCACAAACGCTTTGATTTAAGTTAAAAACAAACTGGAACACTTCCACTGCAGCCTTACTGTGACTACATGTAGGGCGGGGCCAAAACTGGGGGAAGAAAATTTGAACTGTATTGGACGATGCATGTAAGAGTTTGTTTGTTTGTTTTTTGGCAATTTGCTGTTCTGTGGAGGTAGCTGTTGTTAGCCATCAGTAGCCTTCCTCTTCAAGGTGAATATACGTAGTCGCTCTTTCTGTCGTTCTTTTCCCTCCTGCTTTGTGACTCCAGAATGAAGAAAATCTTAGTGAGATCATGACACTTGTTTGTGAGTATTTGAGATCCGATTTTTTTCGGTGAAGAGTTGCTTTTACTTGATATCCCAGATTTTTTTTTATCCTTTTTAAACTTTGAGAAATGAATCTAACCCGTGTTTTCTTGTAGAATAACTGCAACGCTCCCAATGGGTGCGACTCTTCGTTAAAATAGCATATTTGATCTTCACTGGAGGAGGGAATGATTTGTAGAAGAGGGCTTTTTTTCCCCAGCAACTAAATTATTCTAGTAAGAGAAAGTGTGTCTTTAGCTTGCAGCTCCATTGTATGTAAAAAGAACCAAAGGATTAAAAAAAAATTCTGTCAACAGACTGTGATAGAAAAGCTGGAGTTATGTTGTTCTCCTTCAGCTGAAACCATTCCTTCATGATATCTGGCCCCCACTTTGGTGTCCTGTTTATAGCATTTATCAGCTAAAAACCGGTATTAAGTTATCAGATCCAAATCCCTCAACGTTCCTTGTTGAATCAGATGTTTAAATATTAATATTTGCTCATGATTATAGAATTAAATAATGACAGCAACGATATTCCCTATCTACAATCTGAGAAGATGTTGAGCAGGATAATATATGACATTCTAATGAAATATAAGTGAGGCATCTCAATAATGGCTTCTGCCAGTATTCAAATGGACTAGAGAGGGAAAATAAGGGGTCACAACAAAGCAGTCGCCCTATTCATTACACAATATAGTCCCAGGATGTCAGCTGTAGTTTGGGCAAAAAGATTGTCACTTTAATCAAGCTTGTGTTGGACCTGAACTAACAGTAAGTTGTGTTTATCTTCTGTTTCATTCTTTTCTCTTGTAATTCTTTAATTTGTTGCTGGCATTTTATTCTCTGGCCCTCATTTTCATTTTCATCCCCGCCAGTCAAAAGAAAAAACATTTGCCCTTCATTAGTTTCTTTTTGAAATGTTATAATGAAAAAGTTGAGCCAACAGATAAGGATGAATATGAATTATGTTTTTTCTCACTTTTATTTGCAGTCATTTATGACGGTTGTCCCAAAACCATAACTCAGGGGATCTGGTGGCCACGAACCAAGTTCAACCTGCCTGCTGCAGTGCCCTGCCCAAAAGGCTCTGTGGGTCAGTACACACACACACACACACACACACACACACACACACACACACACACACACACACACACAAACTCATGAAATCAATACATGCTGTGTCCTTGTGAGGAGGTATTGTACTCCAGTTTCTCCTCCTTGCAGGTGCAGCCATCAGACACTGTGATGTGGAGAGAGGGTGGCTGGAGCCCGACCTTTACAACTGCACCTCTCCTCCATTCGTCGAGCTCAATGCTGCTGTAAGTTTATTCATTAAATGACCCCACAAAACACACATTTTCATGCTTTTGCTACTAAAACTTGAACCTGACATTGGAAGTCTTGGCACTTGTGTGCTATTCTTTATTATTCTTTATCCAGCTCCAAGCTGTTGGGGGGATTGATCTGTATTCTATGGCTTCAAAAGCAAATTCCTTAGCTTTGTTTTTTGTTTTTGTTTTTTTAATAGCTGGAATCTCTAGAGCGGAACGAAACAGAGCTGAACACCATCATGGAAAAGAAGCTCGCCCACCAGCTCCGTGACGTCACCGAGGCAACCACCCGTCTCTATGGTAATGATCTGCAGATAGCAGAGCGACTACTGTCCCGCCTCCTGACCTTCGAGACCCAACAGAGTGGCTTTGGACTCACTGCCACCCAGGATGCACACTTTAATGAGGTAAGGACTTCAGATTTAACACACATACACACATTTGGTGTCACATGACACATGTCAGGAGAAGAAGTGAGAAATGAAAGAACAAGGTTTAGAAATTGGCCAACAACTGTCCATCGGCTGTTGTGATTCAGCTAAGAAGTATAAAATATTAGGTCTGTTAATCACGGAGGCGAATTTGTACTTGTATTAAACTTCTGATAGCAATGACCAACAACAAATTGCTGCAATGTGACTACGGTTAGTTGAGGAAATTACAAAACTGTGAGTAAAATCAGTGAAATAATAGTAAATTAAAGATGCTGGACTTCACAGTTGGTTTGTTTCGTTTGCCAAAGAACCAGAATCCATGGACATGTTACCAGCCAGGTTTCCTGCAGGAGGACTGAACTGTAATTTAACCAAATATAAAAAAAAAAAAAAAAACAGGCTATAGTGATGTGAAGGAGTGCACCATTGTCTTAAATTGAGATGGAGCTAAATTTTAGCAGCTAAGATACTTTTCCTTGTAAGCTGATGGTTTAACAGCCAACATCAGAAGCTAACTGTCGTGATCGCGGCATTGTAGCATTTCTGTATACTGCAGACCAAACCTCTGTTTAACTGTCAGTAGTCAAACATTTACACAGAATCTGTCAAAGGACACATAAAATATGTTAAAGTAGGAGATATGATTGCGGGTCAGACCCAGTACCTTTGTAGAAGTGAGGGAATCGTATGACTCCCTCCGATATAATAAACCATTTATCTTCAGTGGATGAGCCAGCTTATTCACGCTGCCAGGAGATGATCTATTCATATTTAATAAAGGCCATGGTGGGCACTTTTGATTTTTTTTCTTCTTCCCCTTTTCCAACATTCACAGTTGATTCAAGGAAGCTTTTAAACATTCCTCCTAAGAGGGAGGATTTTAGCCGCCCTGGTGACAACAGCAGTAGTGGCTGGCCCATTGTGGAGAGAGCCTCTGTCATCGATAATGTCATTGTTATTCCTCTAAGAACAGGTTGCTATAGAAACTGTAAGGTCGTGAAAGCAACATCAGATGGGTTTGTTATGTGTGGCTTCTTATAATTGCACGGCTCTCTACTCGCAGGTTGTGAGTTTCGTTAATGCGTAAATACACTTGCAATAATAGTGACCTTGACTCTTAATCTGTTACGGTTGTGCATAAGAAGATAATTCTCATCTTAGTTTAGCTTTAAAAGTGCCGTCATCATGTTAGATCTCATGTGCTGTAAGACCAGGGTGGCACCGCTCCCTCTAAGATGACAAATGAAATACAGGACACACATATTTACCTGATTTAATACACACACACACACACACACACACGCTGGTAGCACACATACAAACTGCTGCTCCAGCTTTGTGACCGTGTTCGTGTTTAAAACATTACATTTGGAACCTCACTGTAAATTGCGTTTTTTGCTTTAAATGCCCAGTTTTTGCTCAGGCTTTGACTTGGGTTGTTGCTACGGCAACACAGGACTATCTTAAATGACATCCCTCAGTGAGTGAGATGGAAATCTTTTCCTGTCTGACAGTCCACTTGACTCGATAGAATTCATGTCGTTTGGTATTCAACATTGGTTTGGTATCTTGGTCATCCTGTGATTATCAGTACTCAACCTCAACTTACCTGATGTGGTGCCTTGAACCGTGGAGGCGGAGCTACAGCAAGAATACAACATGCAACATTACTATTACTGAACAAGCACCAGAGTGTAGGATAGTTGGGAGCTCAGATTTCAGCTGAATACGGAAGCTGTCAAAAGTGGCCTGAGATGACGGACGATTATTTCTCCTTCAGAGACAGTTTGAGTATCTATTTTTGCAGGTTATGTCAGCAACGGGGCAAAAAACCAATCCAACGAGAGACATACTTGTTATTTTAGAGTGAAAACACCATCTTTGCACACAAATAGAACAAAATAGGCATAAAGTACCTTTGTGGCAGTATTCCTTGACAGCCTGACTGAATACTCTTCCCCTCCATCTTTACTTTTTAAAGCATGCAGAAGAATCATGTGACCTATGGCAGGTGAACTTGGCCTACCTGTGACAGTGCTTGGATGAATTGGAAGATGCAGGATAGCCAACATTTGCTAATCTTAGGCATTTTTGTCATAAACATGGCAGCACAACATGACGGCTCTGTCCTAAACATCAGCCGCTCCCTCAGCAGATACGAAGGGCTCGTTCTATGCCCAACAAAAACAACATGATTCTTCCGTCATTATACATGAATGAAGAGCTAACAGGTTTAATATTCAACACAATTCAACAGACCTGCAATAATTCCTGGCATCATGAGCGCTACAATGTTCTGTTTTTTTAAACTGTTTGAGAGAGGCGCTGATTTATTTTAATGGTCCTTGCGAGAGCTGTAATTTGGGATGCTGTTGAACTACACCGAATTATACTGATGCAAGATATTAGTTTTTTTTGCCGATATCCGAGGTGCTGATATTTTTATCAGCTGATCACGAATACACGATATGTACCAGATGTATTTTTGAAAAATTACGAACATCCCTAGACTGTTGATGTGCCGATACAATCATGCAACTCTAAATATTCATCCACCTGAAAGTTGTATCTGATGTATATTCCACCTACAGATGCATCTAAATTTGACCTTCGAATAGCAGCTATTAGACTGGATGAACAAGTGATGTGGAACACCGTTACTATAGTAACAGAGGTAGCAACAGCACCTGTGGCTGCAGAAGAAACAAAGGAAGGAAGCGAGGAGAGTTGAGTTGTCATTTCAGGAATTTAGCGATGATAGGAGTAAGATGTCTGAGTGGGATTAATGGGATTTGTGTATATTTTGTGTGATTAATTGTTCAACAATAATCATGAAATCATCAACCCCCACCCCACCCAAACCACCACCACCGCACTGTACAATCAACTATGCATTAGTCTTGGCTTATAATGTTTCTCATTTTTACCTCATAGATAAAGTGGAAGAATTGATTGTTTTTCATTTTAGAGACACTTCCAAATACGAAAAAAATATTTTAGTTTGTATGTGACAGCTGACAGATGTTGGTGTTTGAGTGACATATATAAGTTGTTTGAACTGAATATGCTCCAGCCTCCCATCCATGCTGACTGTGTGTGTGTGTGTGTGTGTCTGTCATCTGCTGCCTCTTCCCTCTCATTAGACTCCTCAGTTTTTCACTCTCATTGTTTGTCTTATCTCGTTGATAAACACAGACCATATGAGCTCCCACAGACTGCAACATGGCAAGATATTGGCTTATTATCCATCTTAGAAACACAGTATGTTTGAGCGCCACTTTTTTTTTCCAAGGCCACATGATCAGAGAATAAGAAGCCGACCATCTTAAACAATCATTTCAATACTGCGGCAACCATAGGTTGTGTTTACTCTGAGATAATACGTCAATATTTGTCTCATCACCTGCTATACTGGCTCTCAATGTGATGGATTGACTTGTATTATCCGTATTTATATTCATCACAAAGGAAGACAGTCATCTTTAAAATTACAGTAGATTTATTTTGAGGAAAAAAAGATTATTTTGCAGCAAGAAAATGTTATAATTCAACACCAAAAACATTTTTTCTATTCTTTGTCTTGATCCTGTCTACCTCCATTTATATTATACATTTATACAGTGCACTCTTCTTCCTGGAGTGCTCGCTATAATCTCCTGCATCTTTTTTTCCTTCCCCAGAGCATTGTGGGATGCTACAGTGCTTTATTAGGTGTGGTGCAGGCAAGCAGTTACATTAATATCTCTCTCACACTTCACTCACTTTCAAATTCAAATTCATATAGCTTTACTTCCTCCACCAAGGAGATCATGTGATCAGCAGCATTGAATTGACTGTTTGCCTGTCAGCAGGATAAATCCAAATGTTAGATATATGGAGGGAAGAGGGGGTTTGATTTTGATATTAATCCTGGTCCGTATCTGATGACATCGTATGGTCATGTTGGAGGTATGCTCGCAGCTACTGACACAGCTTAAATTAACTGGTTAGTGTGGTTAGTTAACTAGCTACTGTACCAAGAGGGCTGCTATTTTTGGCAGTTAGGTTGTGAATGCGGATGGGAATTTAGGTAGTTCTTCAGGTCGGACGAGTCTGTAAGAGCTGATTTTCAATCCCAAAATAGTGTTTTTTTTCCTGAATGCAGTTACAAACAAATTCCTTTATCATCAAAAAATCCTTCTTATCATCTTGAGCCAAGGTAAAGTAAGGTTTCAGACTTCAGGATTTCTGTAATGATTTTTCTCCACCTGGTGGACAAAAGGGTTGCTTCCCTGTGCCTTCGGGTCGGGGAATGGGTCCTGACTGCTTGTCTGCGCTTATGCGCCGAACAGCAGTTCAGAGTACCCGGTCTTTTTGGAGTCACTGGGAAGGGTGCTGGATGGCACCCCGACTGGGGACTCCATTGTCCTACTGAGGGACTTCAACACTCATGTGGGCAATGACAGCCTGACCTGGAGGGGCATGATTGGGAGGAACGGCAGGCATGACCTGAACCCGAGTGGTGGGCAATTATTGGACCTCTGTGCGAGTCGCGGTTTGTCCATAACTAACACCATGTTCAAACATAAGGATGTCCATTGGTGCAGGTGGCACCAGGACATCCTAGGTCATAGGTCTATGATCGATTTTATAGTCATATCATCTGACCTGCGGCCGTCTGTTCTGGACACTCAGGTGAAGCGAGGAGCTGAGCTGTCAACTGATCACCATCTGGTGGTGAATTAGATCAGATGGCAGGGGAAGGCGCCGTGCAGACCTGGTAGTGGCAACTTGCCCACACTGTTTACTGTGGGGACGCTGCTCCTCCATGTCGAGAGGAGTCAGGTGAGGTGGTTCGGGCATCCTGTGAGGATACCTCCTGGACGCCTCCCATGGGAGGTTTTCCAAGCGTATCCGACCAGGAGGAGACCTCAGGGCCAACCCAGGACACGCTGGAGGGATTATATCTCTCTGCTGGCCTGGGAACACCTCGGGATTCCCCTGGAAGAGCTGGTGGAAGTGACTGGGGAGAGGACAGTTTGGGTTTCCTTGCTGTTGCCCCCCGACCTTGACGTGGAGGAGGAGGACGACGACGACGACGATTTTTCTCTTATTACATGGCAGTATATGCAGCTCATACTGCACAAGGACAAATTTTATTCTCACATAAATGTGTGTTTTTGAGTTTCTTTCTCTTGCTAATCCTCATTATTGGACCTTGTTTGCTCTGATAGGTTCCAAGGCTGTGCAGCCTGATACTGAAGACGCCTCCATGCAAAATCACAGATACGCCATAAAACATAGACATGGAGGCTCATTTTGCTACCAAACCCTGATCACTTGGGCTTAGACTTCTTTTTTTATTTTGTGGCTTACAGCGATTCTTTCAAGGTTGTCAAAGCAGCCAGACAGGTTTTAGTGATGATTTGTCCTCCTTTTCTTTCGCTCTCTCATTCTTTCCCTCTTTCTGCTCCTCTGAATACGTCACAGGGCTGCAATCCATCATGAGCCTGTGCAAGCCCCAATCCTCAGTTCAGCTTCATGCATTCTTGACCTGCAGTGAGCCCACAGCAACAGGAGCAGACACATCGCTCTTCCTTCTCCTCCAATTATATCTTAATGACCATACTTACAACAACAGCAACTACAAAAAAGCCTAAGAATATTTTACACAAAATTGAAAGCGGTAACTGCAGCAGTCTGGTTCTCTCAAAGCAATGAAGGAAAACTCTTATTTCCTTCTTCTGCTGCTTCCAGAACATTCTGCGGGGCTGCAGTGTACTGTTGGGCCCTGGTACGACGGGGCTCTGGCGAGCTCTGGCTCAGGGTCAGAACCACCTCCCCGGTGGTCCGGCTGAGTTGACGGAGCTACTGGAGCAGTACACGCAGAATCTGGCGCAGAACATGAAGCTCACCTACCTCAACCCTGTGGCGCTGGTCGCTCCCAACATCAGTGAGTACACACACACACACATACATATACACACATGCACTCACACACATATGCACAATGTAAGAATTAATCACTAGTCAAAGGAAATAAGACTATAATAAAATCTTAATCTTTACAAATGATTTGGAACGCTTTTCTCATAATACTGTAATTCGCTGCCATGAAATCAGTGACAATGACTCAATGTAAAGTGGGAGATGAACAGCACTAATGCAAATGATGATGGCACATTCTGAGAGCTGGCAGCAGCACAGAGGGATGGATTTCACACACCCACACACAAACACACATACACACGCACACGGGAAGTAATGCTTCCAGCGCATGCAAATGCACAAAAATCCTAAACCGCCATGGAACTGGAACATACCACATTTAGATTTACAGAGGCCAGAACTCACACATCCATACAAACACAAACACACACACGCACGCACACAGACACACACACACACACACACATACACAGATGGCTGCACAACTAGGCTCATAAAACTGTAAAATTTTATACATTTTTAGCATTTACCTTAAAAGTAATTTTGATTTTGATTCCTCTTTCAGAAGAAGAGAAGCACACACACGGACACTTCATTTCTGCCATCATGTCACGTTTTTATGCTCCTTTCCCGTATTTTCTCCCCATAGCGATGTTAAAACCACCGGTAATCAATCTGCACCACATACAACATCAAGAGATGTTGGAACAGCTCCGGCAGCAGCAGCTCAAGCGGCGATGACCACTCATTTCACACTCTGTTACTGTGTAATGCTCTTAGCTACACACACAGAATTTTTCTTCAAACTCCTAAAACTCACCAATTGACTGAATGTTGCCTCACCAGCTTATACGTGAGTTTGGTAAGATGGCTGAAAGCACGGTCTGAAGATCTGAAGAAAATATCACTTTGTACGTCTTTGCTGCGTCTCTAATCTTTAACTGTATTTGCTGCATCTTTGAAAAACATCCAAAAAAAAAAAAATACTCTTCTCTGATTTTACTGACAGCCTGATGCAGACGCGGCAAATCAAATTATCAGCAGCTGTTCAAGAAGGGGGAAGGAAATATACAGCCGAAGATGTATTTCACACTCCTACACACAAACACAGACGGCTAAAGCGCTCAGCCAAATGGGACGGGATGAATGACACTGGGATGGAGACATGTCCATCTGTTCAGCTTCCAATCTTTTTCCATTTCTTCCTTTTTTTTTTTGTATTTGACAAATAAACCATTTGTTTTTCCAACACGATCATTTTAAACTTTTCAAACTTTTTCTACCTCACATACCCGCAGGAATAAATGTATTTGTACTTTTATACTTGTGATTGTCATTTCACTTTATAACCCTTAAGTTGTCAGAAAGAGAAGATTTACCCAAAGTTTGCTCACTCACACTGTTCATTATTATAATGCGCGCACACACACACACACAGACACACACCCTGGTGTCAAACAATTGTGTTACACCGAGTGATTTTTCTCCTCTCTGTGTATTGAGTGCTGTTCCACTTCTGTTTGCTGGGTCAAGTGTTCACTCATTATTGAACACTCCACATTGACTATTCACTTTCTCGTCGACACCTCATTTTCTGTAATAGAACGGCCGCTCCTGTGTGTGTTCATGGATTTTATATTGTCTCTTCACACTCCCAAGTCCACAGAGAATAAATTGTCGCACTGTTCTCGCCAACTTAGTTTCCCCCTCACATCTTATTGAAAAAGGGAAATCAGAGCTGTATAATTGAGTAAAGAGAAGACGTACCTGCTGCCTCCACCCAAATAACGCAAATGACGTGGCGCATGACGTGTGTAGATGCCGTTGTTGTGTTCAGCCGCACAGAAATAATGCTGCTGAATCAGCACACGCCAGGATTTAAGAGGATACTTGAGATTGTTTTTTTCTTTTTGGCTTATTATCCCTGACGTAATTGAGCATAACCCCTGGGGATACACATCCATGTAGCAACAACAGATCATTAGCGCATTATTTCTATTGTGTAGTGGAATAATCGATGAGCATCCACACAGCAGTTTACTTTGTGTGCTGTAATTGAGTTAAACCTTCACTCAGAGTAGTGACCGGCTGATTTGCAATCACTTCAAACTCGTCAAGCAATTAAACTGATGAGCCGAATGTAAAAAAACATTTCAAATGCAAAACCTGGTTGGCTGAGGTGGAGGTTCTTTTCCCTGTGTCCTCTTCAGTCATGAACTTGGATCGCGTGGAGAACCACACCCACGTGCGTCGGCGTTTCCCTCGTTACCATACCACCCTGTTTCGTGGTCAAGCCTTGTGGGATCCCTACACCCACGTGATACTGCCCCCTGCTGCCCTGGTGCCACAACGACAGCAGCAACACAACTGGAAGGAGAAGGAGCGGGCCGAGAAAGAACGTGAGAACGCAAATCAAAGGGAAGGTGAGAATGTCTTGGTGGCTCTGAGAATATACTGACCCGGACTGTCTCTTTTCAGACTCGGTGTCCCTGAACACTGCTCCGGCCACCGTCAGTATCTCAGCCAATCAGACGGGGGAGTACACTGCAGCCAGACGCACCATCTCAATGCCTGAGCCGCCCATTACCATCGTCATTTTGCTGATCTATCGCAGTCTGGGCGCCGCCCTCCCTCCAAAGTACCACACAGACCGACGGGGAGTGAGGTGAGAGACTGTGTCACTCAGACCAGGACGTGATTCCAGCAACCACTAGACCTTTATCAAGAAATACAAATCTGGATTTTTTTCAGTTTTTAACAGTCTATTGATTCGAAAAGCATTCTCTGAATGCCTTGACTCAATCAAACCTGATCATTGTGTGTGAAGGCCGAGTCCATGGCAGAGCTCTTGTACTGAAACACATTAGAGCAACTGTGCATAATGAAGTGGCTGTGAGTGTATGTGACGCTGCACTCCTCCGTCTCCTCTGGCCTCAGGCTCCCCAGACACCCAGTAATGAACTCTCCCGTGGTCAGTATCTCCGTCTACAACAACCAGACGTTTGTGGGCGGACACTTGGACCAGCCCATCCTGCTGGAGTTCAAATTACTGGAGACGTCCAACCGCAGCAAGCCGCTGTGTGTGCAGTGGAACCACAGCAGTCAGTGAGTACAGAGGGGGCAACACACACACACACACACACACACACACAGAGGAAGAGCAAATACTTAACCCCAGTACTTGATTTAAATTATAAATATTCCTGGTCAAACATTACTCCACTTCAGGTGAAAGTATTTAAGTCAAATTTTTACTAAAGGTGATTTATTCAGTTTTCTTTTTAGAAATCGTACTTATGAATGCTTATTTCTCAAGCAAGTATTCCAGTACTTGAACTAAAAATCGGACTGAAATGCTTTCTCTTGTTTTTTACCGTATTTATACACTGACTCAAGTACTCCAATGCAGAGTTGTAATCAAAGAGCATAAATGTAGGTCTCTAGTGTTATGAGACAAAGCCTTTTCTTCAAGTGCCCTTTTAGTCTGTCGTCTTTTCAAATCACGAGCTCTGCCTCTCTCTCTGCCCCCCCCCCCCCACTCGCAGGCATGAAGTGGGCGGGTGCTGGACGGTGCGGGACTGCATGGTGGTCTACAGGAACACCTCTCATGTCCGCTGTCAGTGTCAACGACTGGGCACCTTCGGGGTGCTGATGGACAGCTCACAGAGAGAGGTTAGTGATCGCGCTCCGCTTTTCCTTCCTCTCGCCGTTATGATGTCTCAGCTGGTAATTGCTGTGTTTAGTCCACGTAAAGGTTGGAAAAAAGTTAAATCCTGACTGACACCCAAAGGAAGCTTTGTTACAGCTGTCAAAGATTTTCAAGGTTTAACACAAACCCCCCATACCTATCGCACCCCAGCATACTAAGTGATGATGCACCAGATCTTGAGACAGGAATCCTTTAGTTCCCTCTGAAGGGATATATAGAGTGGAGCGTCTCCGATCATGTGAGATTTTTTGCTCATAAAATTCTTTTGTCGTCCATTATGAATGCTGGAAGCCCTCCGAACGTGTTCAGGCAGCGATGAATCCATTTCATACATTTAAGACTTTACTATTTTGCCTTGTCTGGTTGATTCATTGGGATAATTTTGATTTTTTTTTTTTTTTTACATTTTTCATGTCTGCTTTCTTTAACGCTGCCTGAAACACTTTGATACCACAGGCTTAGGGAATTACATTTACTCGAGTTAGTTTAAATACAGAGATCTTTTTGCCTGTCTTAACTTTTTTTTTGAAGCCTTTAGCAATTTGCAGAAACCAGACACTGTTTGAATTATTCATTTTGATGTCTCTGCTCATCTCTCCTTCCTCATCTATGTTTGCATTGAATTTCTATTTTTTGTTTTTTTTTGCACATTCATTTGAAGGTTCAAAGGCAAAAAAAAAGGTAGCATTTCCAGTGATTTGTGGCGTCAGCAGGCTTGTGACATCAGCAGCATCACTAAGCCTGCTGAAATTGACTGATAAACTACATTTTTGGCTTGTGGTCGGTTAAGAGGTAGCCCAGTGTTTCTGTTTCGAAATGATACTTCGCCCAAAAAAGTGTATTTTACTCACAAATAGGTGTGTTGAGCTCACAAAGGCTTCTGTGTGTCTCTCCCTGAGCAGCAGTTGGAGGGCGACCTGGAGACGCTGGCCCTGGTCACATATTCTGCTCTGTGTGTCTCCATGCTGGCTCTGCTCCTCACTGTCCTGGTGCTCTCCTGCCTGCGAGGACTCAAGTCCAACACTCGAAGCATCCATTCCAACACAGCGGCGGCCATGTTTTTATCAGAGCTGGTGTTTCTACTGGGTGTCAATCAGACCGAACAACAGGTAGATACAGCTCTATAATTCTGTTCCTTCCATTTTTCTTCAGTGACAGCATTTAAGAATATTTAAATTCATGTCACAGTCCTGTTCTTTTTAGCCTTGTTGAAAAGAGTGGAAGTGGGAAATAATGGCCTCAACTTCCTGAAGTGAGTTCACTTTTTCATAGTGAGAGCAAGAGCAATTATTAGTATTTATTTCTGTTTCCACACACTTAGACTGTACAGCTCTCCCTCCTGCCACCTTTGTTCAACTCTACATTACTGATTTCCCTCGTCTTTCTCTCTCTCTTTCTCTGCCTCGTATCACAAGTGTGTATAAAGAGCAGGCTCATTATGAGAGTGCTGCACATATGTGCTCGCTCAGCATGAAATCACATTAATTAAGCTATAAACCCCATCTATACACACAAACACCCCCCCCCCCCCACACACACACACACACACGTAAAGACACACACACACACAGCTGACTGTACAGCTCCTACAGTGTGACTGGTTACCTCTAGATGAACACTATGCTCTCTAATTCAAGTGCATCATGCTTGGACGAGCATGTTAGGTTATTTCGGTCTTTCTGCCTGTGTGTGTGTGTGTGTGTGTGTGTGTGTGTGTGTGTGTGTGTGTGTGTGTGTGTGTGTGTGTGTGTGTGTGTGTGTGTGTGTGTGTGTGTGTGTGTGTGTCTGCACGCGCGTGTATGAGAAATCCACCGTATGGATGGATTCTTACCAAGGCTCTTTTTAGTTTCTGTGTAGTACAAGTTAACCTTTCTTACCGACAGTGCATTCACATGTTACATTTCTTTTATTTTGTTCTTATAATTTTTTAGGCAAATTACAATTTTATTTTAGCTTTCTAGAATAATTTATGTACAGACTGATGGTACTTACAAGTTTATAGTGTGTGTACTGTACTTCGCTCCAAGAGTGTGTAGTTTGTTGCGTTTTCGTATTTAATTTCAAGGGAACTTGAGCTGCAGCAGAGCAGCACACCTACAATGTTGGAGAACATTCCAGACTTGGATTCCTCAGGGGAACCAAGGCTTATAAACACTCATTCAAAGTATTTAGTCAGCAGTAATACTGATTGACAAGAATGAAAGCGAAAGCAAATCTGATTTCAGCCACAGCAAGACTGAACACCCGACGCTGTATTTACCTCTTCTGCTGTTTATAGTCGATAAGAACGCAAATAACTAAGAATGAAGTCCAGATTTCTGTCAGTTTTCATTTTGTTTGACTTTAAAATATCTTTGGCAGTTACCCACAACCATCCTTTTTGAAATCTCTCCGTGTTTTAAAGTTGTTTCCCGTTAAGATTCAGTTCTTGACTTCAGTCAGACAGCACACTTCTCTCAGCAGACAGTGACTGGCACTTGGAGATATCTGCATGCTGTAATTCAGTGGCCACTTCATTTTGAATGGCATCCTTCTTATCCGGCCTAACAAACAGGCTCCTGAGTTCAAATCAACAACTCCAGACGTGATTGAATGCAGCCAAAGGGTAATTTATTGGAGAGATGAAAATGCTAATATTCAATCTAATTCATGGTAAATGTCAGGATTATGGTTAAAAGAGCTGCAGTTAGACCACAGAAGGGACTTTAAATTCTGCAGTTTTGGGAACGATAATGACAAATCCGAAGTTTGCATCAATGCATCGATGTTTTTTAAGACAAACAGAAATAATCATCCATGAACATTAGGCATTCTTTTACCAGTGCTGTTGTACCCTTAATCGCAGCTAAGAAAGCCCTCGTGGGTGTTATTATTTTAATTCAGCACATTAGCAACTGCAATTTACATTCGTATCAGTTAGTTCCTGCCATAGCTGGGGGTATTTTCAAAAGTGTTGTTGTAAACTCTGTTCATTATTCTCATTGTAATTATATCACGGATGCTTGTCAAGAGTCACTTGGCAAGACATCTGCCCTCCAACTGTCAGAAAAGGATGATTATACACACCATCTTCACTTCTCTGCTCCCTTGAAGTCCTCCTTCCCCTCCATTCTGTCTTCTCTTTTTTAATCCTTCCTCCTCCAAACCTTAATCCAACTATCTTGCTTTCCCTCTGCTGTCTCGATCCTCTTCTTCCTCATCCTTTGCCCTTTTACTTTTCTGTCGCACCCGATCACTGTCTCTCTCTCTCTCTCTCTCTTCATTCTTGTCCAGTTTCTGTGTACGGTCGTCGCCATCTTGCTTCATTACTTCTTCATGTCCACGTTCGCCTGGATGTTTGTGGAGGGACTTCATATCTACCGCATGCAGACTGAGCAACGCAACATCAACTTTGGAGCGATGAGGTTCTATTACGCCATCGGCTGGGGAGTTCCCGCCATAATCACTGGTAAGACCCATCCACACACTGTTAGATTTCTGCTATGTCCAAGTACAGGCAATGAAAACACACCCTTGCCATTTTTCAACACCGATGCCAACACACTGTCGTATATGTGCACACCGTGTCTGGTTGTGTAGATAAGTTGTCTCACTGACACTCATTAAAAAAGGTGTCAGCGATGTTGTAATCTGGAGATAGTAAAGTGAACACACACATATGCCTACAGAAAAGCAATTTCTTTCACTAACACACACACTAAGCAAGTAATATCTCTCTCCCTCTTTTACAGACCCACAGACATTTGCATTTTCCATCTGTCAGCTCTGTTTCTGTCACACACACACACACACACACACACACACACACACTGCATTTCTCTGCAGTCAAATTTAAAGTTTTCTTTACATCCATGACTGACAAAACCTTGACAGCCTTGTCCGTACAAGGACAAGTAGGAAATAAAGATTTCACATTTCATAGGTCTCCTAGCAACCATGTCTGGTACTAACATGGTCCAAAAACTGGTTGTGCACAATAAAAAGCAAGTATTATGTGCAACTATTTATGATTATAAAGGTACTGTTTCCTGTCTTAAGGACAAATAACTATCTTTCTAAAACAGATACCTGGAGGCTGTAGTAGTTAAAGTGTCCATCAGGAATATTTGGCAGCACATCAGATCCTGTTGTTCTTCAAAACACTGAATTGAAGCAGCTTTGATGCAAAGTATTGTTAATCAGAACCGGAACAGATAGGTTTTACATGAAAGACTAATTAAGGGTGTCTAGTGTGTAAAAAAAATGGATGAGTTGATGTGATTGTCTATCTTTACTGCAGGCCTGGCCGTGGGCTTGGACCCAGAAGGTTACGGAAACCCAGATTTCTGCTGGATTTCCATCTACGACAAGCTCATTTGGAGCTTCGCCGGTCCCATTGGCATCGTCATACTGGTACGCGCCCCCTTCTCTCTCTGATACAGTTAATTTTGGACCACTGTTGACGATTCTGTGTGCTTTTTTTCAAAGACACTGTATTGTTTGACATTTTCTGCCATATGCCACATTTGCTTTTTGCCAAAAAAAGACAAAAATCAATTGTTCTTGTAGGTTACGAGGGGTGGAGAGCATTATACAACTGTCCCTTTTCTGGAAAGAACTGTTGACAGCAAAGAGAACTCAAACTGCCATTGTTATGTATTCCTTCATGTCATCCTTCGAGTCTTTTTAATTCCACAATTGCAATGAGAATCAATCGTTCAATGAGCTAAAAACATCTATTATCTCTGTACGCTGTAGTTTAGAGTTATGGAAGTCATCATTAATGCTCGCTTCAGGTATGTTTTGCCTTTTTAATTCACATAATAGAAGCCGGAGAGACCTTGGTCAAACAGTGACTTATATGCATAAAAGCGGTAACTTTGAAAGTCTTTATGTAACAAACTAATAGCCTACCAGGAGCTTAATTCTGATGGTAAACCTCTGCTAATTAATACACTTCAATGTGAGCTTTGATGAGGACTGAATGAAAGAGGAAATTAAGCAGAGAAATGATGTAAGATGGAGGAAAGACATAGAGAAACTCATTGTTCCTGTCTACTGGGTGGAAATAGGCATAAAATTGCCTTGCATATATTTGGTTAATATCTAAACATCACACCATGAAGGATGAGTGTTTCGAGTTTATTGCTTTTTTATAATATAGCGTCTAGCCCGGTGTTAGCTTGCACAGTCAGCGATGCTAACACAACCTTGTCGGCTAGCCGCTCAAGTTACATCCAGATATTTTTATGCATAATGTATCATTCTCCTTCTCTCCAGATGGATGGAGGGATCTTCATGATTGTAGCCAAGATGTCCTGCAACCCCTCTCAGAAAGAGACCAAGAAGCTCCCTGTCATGTGCGTACAAACCCACACCTTAAACGAGCTAGTTTACTAATGAAGGGGCGAATTGAGAGGCTAGATGGGCAGCAGTATTTTTCACAAATGGTGTATTTTTCTTCTCACAATTAGGTTTTTGGAGCTCACGAAGATGTTTTCACTGTTGCATTGTTTCTTGAAAGAGCCAGCCACGTATATTTAGCTTGAGGCTAATGACGCCATGAACTACAAACGACAGCAAAACTGTTCCAAGTGTTTACATATTGCAAAATCTCTCAAGGGCATCATCCAATGTAATCCACATCTTCTTAATCTAGCTATAAACTCAGTAATTCACAAACATACCATAACAGTTGCCGTAAACTGTGCCGTTGTTTGTAGCCAGTCCTTGTTAGCTTCAAGCTAAATATGTATGGCTGGCTCTTTCTGCATTCTAGGGTCACGACAAAGTGATGCGGGAGGGTAACAATGTATGGCTTTAAGAAATGGTGTTCCCCATCAAAGAACGACCATGTCAATACAGCATGACACCCATGAGTCACGCTGTTGATGCATCAGGCATGTTAGAAGCATCTTACACAAACAAGGCATGAACGAAACTGATACGTGGTCTGTGTCCACATATATATTTATTGCAAAAGAGCTCTGTCTGGCTGACATAAGAGGGCTGACTGAATAGCATGACCTCATGTAGACTAAAGGTGTGGAAAATAATCAATATTAATCGATGCATAGATGTGCATATGCGCGATGCAAGTGCATCGGCTCATTCACTGGGTATGATGCAATTGATGGGTGAAATCTAGATTCATCTCGATGCGTTGGTGGGTATCGGTAAAATCTGATGCAAGCGCCGTTTTCTTCATGTTAAACTTCACCCCATCTGCTGTTCCCCAGGAGCTATGAATGCACCATCATTATTTTGCGTATTGTATTGAATACGGATGGAAGCCGTGAGGCACAAACAATACACTACTAGTAAAACAGCATGGACGTTCGCGCGAACAGCAGCGAGGAAGCTTCTATATTTAATGCACCCGCAACGTTTAAATCATATGTTTGGAAACACTACGGATTCGCAAAGAAAGACGGAAAGCTCGACAAAACGTCCGTCATTCGCAAAGAATGCCGCGTTTGGAAGCCATACAACGGCAGCACGACAAACATGCAGACCCACTTAAGAAGAGTACACCACATCACCGACAAGTCTACCGCCACCTCCCCGCTTCCCCGTCTAGTTCCTCGCCGGACACCGGAGAAACATTGATTGCACTGTTGAAAAAGTCACTTTAGGTTACTCATTGAGTGTTTTGTTGTTGCTGTGTACTGTACTTTTTACAGCAGTAATTATTGTTCAATTGTTTTTCTCTTTTATTGTTGCAGAACTCACTCAAATCACTGATTCTCAGTGGCCAGTTAGAAAGTCAACTCTAGCAGTTTGGCAGACAGTGTTATGGCCATTGAATGGTTTATTTGCACCATGTTAGGCCGTGCATTAGTTGTTTGATAATGTGTACTGTAATATGACCCGACTAGGACAGAGCACTTGTGTGATGTAGGTTTGGGATTGGAATCCTTTAGGATTTTATTGATTCAGATTCCTTAACAGTTGCAGGTCTGTCTAATCCGTGTAACTGTACAAAACGGAACCCAAAGGACACTTATGGGTTCATTTGGTTCTATTTGTAGACTCAGAATTATGATGGCCCTTGAAATTTAAAAGTTAGAGAACCACTGCTATTGTGATTGCATAGACGATGTGAAAGTGTGAGGAAAGTTGTTGCTGTTTTAAGATGGCAAAAAGAATTTGCATGAAGTGGTGCATTGTAAAAAAGACAAACAGCACTTTTGTTGAATTTACTGCCAAGTGCCCATAAGGAATAAAGCCAAATCCTTTTTGTCGTACCATACTGAATTCCATTTTTTTTTTAGGGCCTGAGCCAGAGGGTACTTCATTTAATTTCTTTTTTTTTCTTTGCTTATTTGCATCATGTTGAATCGCATCATATCGCAACAAATTGCATCATATCGTATCGCATTGATTTGAACTAAATGATTATTGCATCGTATCGCATTGTGAAGAGGGTAAATCGTATCGCATCGTATCGGCAGAAAATTATAATCGTTAAAAGTATCGTATCGCTGGCAGTGCATCGAGATGTGTATCGAATCGTCCTCGGTGCTGAGATTCACACCCCTAATGTGGACACAGTTTCTGTGGTATAGCTGCCAGGGAATATGTTAGATTACACATCGATCCTGTTGAATCCACATTTCTGCTTTATCTCCCTCCAGTGCAACAATCCGCAACGCCTTCCTGCTGCTGCTGGTGGCCACCTCCACCTGGCTCTGTGGCCTCATGGCTGTCAACAACAGCATCCTGGCTTTCTACTATATATTCAACGTCCTCTGCCTTGTACAGGTATGAACTGAGTGTTTGTTCTGTAAGTGGTGCAGAATACAGAGCTCTGATAAGACTTACCAGTCAGTTCATTTTACTGCGACTGAATGTCAGTTTACTCTTCTCTCCAGGGTCTGTCGGTGATGCTGGTTTTCACTGTGTTCAACTCGGAGGTGAAGGAGGCCTGGCGAGTTGCCTGTTTGGGTAAGAAGAGCCCTGGAGAAGACCCGCCAAGACCACCACAGAACACGGTGAGTTACACACACCTCTACCAGTAACAGAGACTCAGTATTACATTATTTATTAGCCCTGAAGCTAACTTCTCCGTTAGCTCAGTTAGCCCTGCTGAATATCACACACAGGAAATAATTCTTCTTCACCACTCTAAAGCAGCTGCCTATACAGGAAGTTGTGCTGTGCTTCTACTACTGTAACCTCAGGAGTAACATTAGATAGATGGAGCTACAGTAGCAAACTCTTCTAGGTTGGAGGGGAACTGTTCGACAACTTCTACAAGTAATCTCATTAAGTCCTGTTGGGAGGGAGCAACGCTGCCTATCCTAATGTCTGTACTGAGGGGTTCTTCATTGATTGGACTCTATTAGCTGTTGTCATCCTTCATCGCGTGAGCCCTCAAGAGGAAATCAAATTTGGGTGACTGGCAGTGTTCTCCGGTTCACTTCACCTTGTGTGATCGTTTAAGTTTAGGTTGCTAATCAGACAAGGAGATGGATTCAGACTAACCATCCTGAGGACATTCATATCTGCCACAGCTCAACAAACCTGCTTTGTATATGATATAAAACTAAAGATTAAAAGGATCGTAATCATTAACATGGGCTATAATCTTATAATGGGATTTTTGCAGGATGAATATGAGTCGGATATGAGGCTGTAAATTTTATCCTGGATGCACGTTGTCAGTGTGTCCCATTACTAGACAGCACAAAACCCTCCTGCCTCCAGTCTTCCTTCCATCCATCCATCCATCCATCCATCCATCCATCCATCCATCCATCCATCCATCTCTCCTGTCCTCCTTCTCTGCTCTCCTTCTGCCTTCAGGCTTTGTGACTGACCCAGATAAAACAATATAGCCACTAGTGTGTGTCTCTGTGTGTAAAACCCTGTCCTGCCTTCACTTCTTTCCGTGGCTGCCTCTATCTTGCGTGTGTGCTTATTTGTTCATAGCTGACTGCACCCTGACCACTGGTTTCTTCAGCCCATCTTTTAAAATTTGTGTGTGCGTGTGTGAGAGTGTGTGTGTGTGTGCGTGCGTGTGCATGTGTGTGTGCATGTCAGTGTGTGTATGTGCATGTGTGCGCATATTGACAGTTCCCTTTAAATCCACTTTTCTATCTCGTGAACTCCATATGTGTCTTTGACGTGTTCGCTTGAGTCATGTATGTTTAGCACGCGCGTTACTGTAGTTGCAGTTCATTCCACCCTTTTAAACCCCATTTCCTCCGCAGCTCTTCCTATCCATCAGCGAGTCATCGTGTCCAGAATGACTATACCTTCCAATCCTATTATTAGAAACACAAACATGATGCAGTTTTAACCCCTGATGGAACGTAGAGTTTGCATCTGTGAGCATCCTTGAGTGGCGGCTCTGACTCATACACTCATACTGTATGATTTATGATGGCAGCGGCGCAATACAGTATAGAAAGCTGATGTCCTATTTCCACTTCAGCTTCTGCTCCACTTGCTTAGCTTCTTTCTGAATGATCTTGTTCACATACTATAAAAGCTCAGTGTGTCTCAGGAAGGTGTGTGTGACAGCAGTTGTAATTTCGGGATAATGTGGTGTATGTGTTGTGCTTCAAGCAGAAATTAGCCCAAAAGCGTTATTTTTCTTTTCAAGTATTCACATATAGAGTCAGAGGCATGTTTCAGCACTGCCTCACCTCTTTGCGATGAGCAAAACTGTCCAGAACTCTGTTACCAAATATAAATACAAACATTATTTGGATGATGTTGATCTCATTTGTGATTGTTTTGTGTGTGTGTGTGTGTGTGTGTGTGTGTGTGTGTGTGTGTGTGTGTGTGTGTGTGTGTGTGTGTGTGTGTGTGCACATGCGCACACGGATGTAGGCACAAAACCCCTATCACAATGCATCCCTGTTGGAGCAGAGTGGGCTCCACCGCATCACCCTGGGAACCTCTACCATCTCCTCCGTCAGCTCTGCCAGGTATTGATGCACGCAAGTACACACACACACACACACACACACAGATAATATTTCAGGCATTTTATCAAAAACGCATGCTAATTAGATGTTGAATGAAGATGTTCAACCATGCTAACTTACGTCATGCTAACTCACACTATTTCTCCCGCATACAAATAATGAGGCAACCCTTCCATCATTCTGTTGTTCAGCAGGAACATGTTAGTGTGTGCTGTCGGGTTTGGAAGGATGTTGCTTGAGGGAGGAAACCACTTGACTGATAACAAGCCTGTTGTGTGTTTAGTGGGTCAGTGGGGTAAAGATTAAGAAGATTGGCTTCAACAATGTTCTGTTCTGTATGTAGAGCAACACTAATGCTCCCGCAGTGGGGCTGTTTCTTTAAAGCGTGTGTGTGTGTGTGTGTGTGTGTGTGTGTGTGTGTGAGTGTGTGTGTGTGTGTATTCATTCATTCTTTTCTTTATCTATCAGAGAAAATCTTTTAGCTCGTCAGACTCTGGAACAAAACATCGGTCACACTGGAGCAACAGACCTGGATGTTGCCATGTTCCACAGAGATGGAGGTAAATACGCAAACAGATGCACAAGCTCACTCACACACACACACACACACACACACACACACACACACACACACACACACACATCAAACAACAACCCTATGAGAGTCATCCTGGTTCCTCTCTGCTCCTAGGTGAGGACTCAGACTCAGACTCAGATCTCTCCATGGAGGAGGAGCGTAGTCTCTCCATCCCATCATCTGAGAGCGAAGACAACGTCCGTCTCCGGGGCCGCATCCAGCGGCGCTTCAAACGCTCCAATCACGGCGAGCGTCTGCTCACTGAGCCCACCCACAATGGTACCAAAGGTAGCTGACCACCATTCTGATGTTGTAATCCCGTATCCTTGCACTTGTTCTCTCCTACATTTTAAGGCATTTCCTCTTCTAGTGTAGCAGCTAAAGCTGTCTGGGTCTGGCTGATGATTGAACCATTTACAGTGAGTTATGGAACGGTTCCATCAGTTTGATAAAGAGTGACTGAGAACAGCGCAGAAGGAGTGTTCTTATAAAACATGTTGACTGATCACATCTTCAAAAAAGATGAAATAGGATTTTAAGAGTGACATTTGCTCTCTTGTGGGGTAGCAGTAGCTGGTAGCTCTGGTCCACATGAACTCACTGCAGTGCAAAGGTCAGCCAGAAGCAAATCATGTGCAAGATTTTATTATCTGGAAGTTTATCCCCTAAAACACTGACTGAGATCAAAACAGGTGGGAGGCTGGACATGGAGCAAACACATCGGGAGTCTCCTGTTTTTAACTCTGTTCAACACACTGTCACCATAAAAAAACACCCACATTATGTATTTATAAGAGAGAAAACTTAAGTGAGGACAAATGAGATTCAGAAAAAAATCTAAATACAGTTAAAATACAGTAAAGTAACACTGAAACTAGCAGAAAATCTCCCTAAGGATTATTTCCCTGTGATAGAGAAAGAAAAGCACACAAACAAGAAGAAATGTCAGGATTAAATGTTAAATAATTAATCAATACCCTTTTACTTGATGATACGTGTGAACGGCATGCATAATTAAAGACCTAATGTACTTCAAAGTGTGTGATGTATGTGTCACATGTGTGAAATGCTTTGCCGTGAGAAAAGGGCAGACCTGAGCAAAATCTATATTCTTAGTCTAAAATGCTGTGTGGATCACATGACCTCTATTCAGAGTAAGTGAGGCTGTCAGAAGGGATCCACATTGCCAATCAATTCATCAATACGTTCGAACCGCAGCCGCACCACTGAGGGATGAGGGCGTCGATTGAAAGGTCACTTCCGGTTTAAGGAGACGTGCTATCGGTTGGTTTAGTTGAGTCGTTGAATGAGCCGTGACAGAAGAGCACAGCAGGAATGTAGGTGACAGTAATTGGCTTTTATGAGCCTTTTCTTGTTTTAGGTCAAATGTCAGAGCTGATTGAATGAGCTAAAATGAGGGAATAGATGTGTATTTGTAGCAGTTTATTCAAGGATAGATCGGACAGCACCTGAAATGTTCATCTGCGGTGTTTGGTACGCAAATCACATACTTAATTATAAACAATTCATCTTTCCTCCTCATAACTTGGAATCATTTCTACCATGTGACACTTCATTTATCCCGGCTGACATTTGAATCGAGCACATATGAGGTTGTCTGCTGACTCCTGCTGTTTTCCTGAATTGTAACTGAGCTTCATAAGTAGAACCTTTCCGTTCTGGTTGTGTGTGACAGATCTGGATGGAAACGACCTTCTGTCTTACTGGCCAGCTTTGGAGGAGTGTGACACACACACCCTTCAAAAGTGGGGCTCGGAGCGCCCCCTAGGGGCCGATTACAGCAAGGATGCTGCCAATAACAACCAGCCTGATGCGGCGCTGACTAGTGGGGATGAGAGCGGCCTCACCCAGCCGCACAGGCACCGCAAGGGTGAGGAGGAGTGTTTCTTGTCTTTGTTTCTATTCTTCTGAGAGCTTTTGGTTTTGCATCTCTGGATGTCAGTGTCTACAATACATATCATTTCCTCATCATATTGTTCAGCAAAAACCCACAAACATCTTGTCTGACTGCTGCAGTCCCAGTCAAAAGGGCTAAATGGGCCATTTCGCCAGCAGGAAGTTGGAGGTGATGTCAGCTTGCTGACTCAGCAATGCCTCACTCAAAGCACGGCTCATTGCCTCATTAACTGAGACATTTCTCCTCTGTTTATCATCTCTTAAACATCTTAACTAGCGGTCCTTTCTCATTTGAGGAAGTGGAGAATTTACCAATCATTTATCTTTTCAGATTTTTGAGTTTCAATTGGGTTTGTTTATCAGCTGCAGTCACAAGAGCCGGAGGGAATTCTTTGCACCCTAGAAGGGCACTCGCAGATCCCAGAGCTCCAGAAAGTTTTGGAAAGGTCCCTCTTCTGAGTAAAGAGCGTTCTCCCAACAATAACAAACAGGCAACAAGGCCGCCTCCAGAAAATCTGCTCTACCTCTTCTGTCCGAATCCAAAATAAAACAGCAAACAACCTCATCACCCACATAAAGAAAACGATGTGATCAAAAATTTCAACTCAGTTTTGGAATTGCTACCTTTATTCATCGAACCAGAAGGCAAAAACTACCTACATGACAAAACGCACGTGTACAAAAGGAAGCAGTGTTATTTGACATCGCAAGTACCTGTGCTACTCAGTGCTTCCTACAATAACAAGAGACTTATTAAGGTTCACAGTCGTCTTATCGTCTTTCACCAGAAACGCTGCCATGATGAGTAACATCAAGCTGTTTAAAAACTTCCCTCTGTCCTAGTGTGATAATCTGAATCACGCTCGTTTTTTTTTTTTTTTTTCACTTTAAATATGTTTCCATGTAAGATTTCCAAAGAAAACATTCTGGATCTCGCCAAAGATGTAGTGGCTTGGCGGTTAACTTACTGCTGTGAAAATTCAAACCTCCTTGGCTAAATTAAAAGTTTTGTTGACACTTCTATACTTCAATTTACCCTGAATACCATAAACTCAGCGCACGTACATGCAGGTACAGAAGCTCCCAGCGCGAGAGTGAGAAATGCAGGCAGAGGCGCATTCATGGAGCCTGAGAGAACGGCTGACATTTTCACTCCAGCAATGTTCAGTATGTTTGGATTCACGTCTCGGTGTGACGTCCCCCCTGGACTTCCAGATTACTCAGACCCAAGATGATGATTCATTAAATGTTAACAATGCATGTAGAATGGCCCAGAAATGTCATTAGTTTTTTCAAAACATTTCTTTCCTGCTCTTATGTTTTGTGCTACATCCTCTTTCTCCTCCCCCCTTCATCACTCATGAATTCTTTGTCCTTCTGCACTTTCTACTCTCGTTTCTCCCCACACCTCCCTCCCTCCCTCCTACCCTCTGTCTCATGTTGTTGTTATTTTTTTTGTTGTCTCCTTCCAGGCATCTTGAAGAACCGTCTTGGCTGTCCCCCAGCTCTTCAGGGTCTTTCAACAGTTGGCCGTGTCCCCAGTGAGCTAAACTGGTATCGCACCTCTACTCTGGGTCACCGAGGTGTTCCTGCGGCCTCGTATGGTCGCATGTACTCTGCCACAGCCGGCGCTGGCGGAGGTACGGGCTCCCTCTCACAGCCGGGGTCACGCTACTCCTCCAGGGAGCACCTGGACTCACTGGCTCGGAGGCAGCTGTCCAGGGATCCTCTAGGAAGGCAGACAGTGGGGGGGTCGAGGGACCGGCTAGACTGCCGGGGTTCCAGGGACAACCTGGACCTATTACCCAGGAGAAGAGAGATGGGGCTCGGGCAGGGAGCAGGGTTTGCTGGACTGGGGCTGGATCACCAGCGCTTCTCTTCATCCAGGGAGAACCTGGCAGGATCCAGGGACAGACTGGAAAACCACCACGGGGGCAGCGTCCACGCATCCAGGGAGGACTTGAGCGGAAGTGGGGGAGCTGCTGGCGGGTTCATGGAGGGAAACCTTAGCGGGTCCAGGTCGCAGCTTAACACACTAACCCGCCGGCAGGCCTCATCCCGAGAGCACCTGGGGGGGGCGCTGATGAGTAGCAGGTCAAGAGAGCAGCTGGAGACCAATGGGGTGGGAGCCCAGGCCCAACCGTGTCGGGAGTGGCTGCGCACTCTTCCTCCTCGCCAGCCCGCACACCCTGACCAGCCTCCCTCCTCCTCCCCTCCTCCTCCCATCTCAGAGGAGCCCCAGCAGGAGCAGCTCCCTCCTTCGGCTCACGTAAGAGGACGACTGGACTCCGCCCCTCCATGTAGGTACCCTGGACAGACTGTCCCACAGGTCACAGGTTCAAACCCTCTTGGTAGACAACCGTCCAGTGAACACCTGGATATTCTGTCCTCCATCCTGGCATCCTTCAGTTCCTCTGTCCTCACTCCTCCCCCCACTGCCTCCAACCCTGGTCCAAATGGCTCGGCCCAGGGACCCTCCCCCTCCCCGCCCCAGTCTGCAACATCCCACAGCATATGTGAAGTCTCCCCCGACTCTGAGTAAGTCCTTCATTGTCCTTCTTCCTGCTCCTCACTTTCTACTAACTTATCATCTTGTTCTTTTACTTTCTTGAAGATGACTTCCTCTCACTCAGCAGCTCTGCGGGGATGGCGTCCTTTTTTCCAGTCTTTCTTTCACCTCTATTATTTTTTGTTTTACTGCCGTCTGTTGTTCAGACTTTTTCTCATCTCCCTCGCTTCCACTCTCTGCTTTCCAGCTACGTTTGTTTTTGTCGTCCCTTGTGTTTTCTGTCTCCTTCCTCTGTCTGTGTCCTCCCATCGCCATGTAGCTCCTCTTATTTTCAGCGGCAAATAGTGGAGTTGTCGTATAAATTAATGGCTGACTCATGTCCTCTTTCTCACCTCAGAGCCAACAGAAGTGAAGGACAGTCTTGATGACAGCCTCCCTTTATGCATTCTGACAGTGCTTGGCGCACAATGGACAAGTTCAAAGGTCACGGATGGTCCTGAGGACTAAAAAACAAACATGGGACAGAGGAGACAGAGATGAGAAGAAAGTAAGACAGCCCATAAAAGAGGATGCTAGTGGGCAGGTTATGCTGTATAAATTCAGCTTCTCAAGTCCCTCCGCCCACGAAGAATCTTTGATGACTCAACCATCTCGAAAACTCCTCACACACACACACACACACTCACACACACACACTCACACTGATCCTGACGTGATCCATCCGAGACTGTAAATACAAAAAAACATTTTTTTATACATTTTGTATCTTTTTCATTGGAGATGAAGAAGAAATGATTTTTCTTTTTTTTATTGCTCGTGTCCCGTGTGAGGTTGTGAGTGAGGTGGTGTGATTGCAGTCTTGTACCATTCTGAGGGTGAGACCCCCCCCCCCCCCCCACAAGGAAAACAAACAAAAAAAATCCCCAAATTTCTCTCCCTCAGAAACAATTACACACACACACACACACACACAAACACACACACACACACAGTTTGTGTACAGCGACAGGGTGGCCGGCAATAGTATCTGATGAGATTATTGAGACCGTGTTGAAGGGAAAATATCCAAATATCCAAAAGATTGTAAATAGAGGAAGGGATTATTCTTAGAGATTTGCTGATTGTGCAGAGCAACAAGAGCCACAGGTGTGTGACCTCTGCAGGGGCGGGCGGGATTGTGCTGTATCTCGATCTGAATGTGACCTCATCATCTGTGTATCTTTGTGCCTGGTGCTGTCTGAAGCAGACCATCTCAATCGATGGATATCACAAGACCATATCTTCAAGGGTTCTGGAGGCCTGGTGGGCGGACGTAGATATCTGTCTGTCTCGCTCCCTCTGTGAGGCTACAACTGCTTGAACAAAAAAAAAACAAAACAAAAAAAAAACGCCCTCAAGGTATTTTGCACTTTGATGCATCACAACTCAACCTGCCTCAAGAGACGCCACAGGAGCGAGCCGAGCCTCCCCGGCAGCATCCAGGAGATGGATTTATAAGAGCTTCTCAGAGCAGAACTTCTGTGCAACTCCAAGCCAAAGGATCCAAAATCAGTATGACGCGTTGATGTCCTCCGGTGTTCTGTGATGAAAATGTGCAGGGTCTGAGATGTTACGTATGTTTTATTCCTGCTTTTGATTTGTTTGTTGATGGGTTTTTTTTTGTATGACTGTGCCATGGAAACAAGTCTAAAATATGACTTTGTTTTGTTTTTTTTTGCTTTGTTTTTTGGTTTTTATAAACGATGGCGTAGATCTGACCTTTTTTTTGGCTGCTCGAGTGTATTTTGATTTGGTCTGTTGATGGAGAGCAGAAGAAAGACAACATGGCCTTGTTCAGATTGTCAGACCAAACCACGTTTTTATGCAAATCCAGTTTGTATCCAGATTGATTGAAGACAGTCTGGACAGCAGCATGAAATGATTCTGTTCAGATTTCAAACAGACGCGTCTTTGAATGCTGAAATACTCTCCAACTGTCTTTTTCTTTTGCGTCACTCGCATCCGTTTGACACTGGCCGCATCGTTTGATGATGTCTGGACACAACAAATCTGTTCTTATTGCTCACACGCAACAGTGTGGACAGGAAACTGATCTGATTTGAGTAACGCTTTACAATAACAGTACATGAATAACCGTTAGTTGATGCTTTGTTAACCCCTAACAATGCTTACCAATGTTTACCTTTTGGTAGGGTTCAGTGGTTTAAAATGTTCCAGGAAGCTTTGTTAGGCTGGTCCGGACGAAACATATCCCACTCAGAAGCTCAATAATTCATGAAGGGGAGCTTCGGGGATTTTGTTACACAATAAATCCATAATCATATTCAGTCACCTTTTTTTTTTTTTTGAAGTGTTAACAAATCAGATCAACCTGCAGTCTGAGCGAGGCCTGTGAGTTGAGAGGTAGCAGAAATATCCACCTAGAATCTCGCTTGAATGAGTCAGCTCACGTCTGCTGCGCAGAAATCCCACGGTACACTTCTTTTCTTTTTAAAGCGCCAGACTGAACACATTCGCTGGGAACTTGCTTCAGAGTTTCACACGGAGAGACCCGCAAGCTCGCTCTCACTCCTGACTTCACTCAGGAGCTGTCGCCAGGGAGGCTTTTTTTGTTGTTGTTGTCGTACCAGTACGAGCTCTCCTGCAAGATCCGGCGTCGTGTCTGCTGCTGAGGTACCAGTTGTGGTTTCCAGACGCCGTCGGCAGCTGGAGTTCAGGCTTTTAAGGTAACAACCACACTGGTGTACAGAGAGAAGGCAGACGGGTGGTTTGCACTGGTTCCACTGGTGGTTTACTGATTTGTGTGACTGAAAGAATGGTGTGGGGTCACAAAAGCGCGCGTGTTGCCTCTTCATCCACTAGCAGAAGGAACGCAGACCGGTACCTGATAGGTGTTACATTCATGTTTTGCCATCTCGTTTTTGTCACTACAGCAAACAGAGGAAGGGAATATAAGGAAAATTAAGAAATCCCAGTGTTAAGATCAGTAAAAGGACCAGAAAAGAGAAGCTTTTAAACATTTGCATACAAGCTCACTGAATAGTTTTTCTTTTCTTGAGCTGGTCTTGGTGGTAAAATCTGAATAAACCTGACACTTCTCATGTCAGTCCTCTCTCCAAACATAGTCAACATGGCATAACTCAAACGTTTATGCCCCCCAATGGAACCTCCTTTCTCCCGCTTATAAAGGGCTGAGGCCAGTGAGCTGACAGGAGGACGAGTCTGAGGTGAGCCGAGGATGCAAACACTGGGGGGGGGGCGGTGAGAGTGTGTCTTTGTTAGTTTGATTATGGTATGCCTTCTTTCTCACTGTCAGCAAGGGGAGTGGTGGAATAGAACCAGCTGTTCCCCTGTTACCACGGAAACAAGAGTACTGTTGGACAATAAAGATAAAAACAAGACTTATTCCTACAAGGCGGCTTGAAATCTTTTGTGTGTGTGTGTGAGAGAGAGAGAGAGAGAGGGGGAGAGAAAGTGAGTGTACACGAGGTATTCCGCTGCATATTCATGAGAACAGACATTTTCAGCTGAAGAAAATGGAGCCGATGAAGCACAATGACAGCCGGACATGTCCTTCTGGAAGTTTCTCTGACTGGTTCCGACCCTCCCGAGTGTTCTGTCACATTCCGACGTGTCCGAGATGTTGAGCTGCCACCTTGAGGCCCCCAGCTGAGGACAGAAGCGCCGAGCTGCGACAGAGCACCACTGTGGTCTTTGAAAAAATGTCAGGCTCAAACCTGCGGGGGCTTCAAAAACGAGCAATTTTTTTGATTTTTTTCATGGTGTGACTGCAGGTGAGTGACGGATGGTTTCAGGCGGCGTTAAGACCAGAAGAATGTTAATTTTGCGCTCTATTGTTTACTTTTTAGTTTTGTAGCAGTAGTTTAAATAAATTTATTCAAAGGTGTTTTCTTGATGCTCAAGGTCCTACACTAAATCAAATTAAAAAACAACAACAAAACCCGAAAGGACATCAGAACAATAAGACATGCTTTAAAAAGTGAACCAAATGACAACATTTGAGATTTGGTCAAAAAATAATGCAGTTGATGCAACTAAAAATGATACTTGATCATTTTTTAGCGTATATATATATATTTTAGCGTGCGTATATATGTGTGTGTGTGTGTGTGTCAGCGCAAGTGTGGCTACAGTAATGGATACTGTATTTCTGTAGGTCACAAGTTAACACCTCCCTCTCCTTCACACACACAGACCCACACACAAGCACCGAAACACACGACTCTGATCTCAAAACACCTACACTTACTTAAGTTCTATCTATTTAAATGTTGCGCAGCGAGCCATAATACAGCAACAGCGCCCACTAGCGGAAATCCTCATGAATCGCCCCATTACAGGCCAATCAGGAGAAAACGTCTCAAGCTGTTGTACGACAGTAAAAACTTTAATTATGGGGGGAGTCGTCTGGAATTAAGGCCCAATATAACAAAAGAGAATGCAAGATGTTATACAACAATGGCACGAACGGAATATTGTTTTTTAATTAAAATGTGTACAACCCAACTGGTATCAGATTTTAATTTCTGAAAAAGAATACATATCTGGTAGTGAAGAGCAGGACTGAAGCTCATGGAAAGAAAAAACTCGGAAAATGAATTGTTCTAATATTTAAAGGTCTCACTGATGTTACCCAGATACTCTTGGATCAGTTAATTCAGTTGTTTCCCCAGGGGTGCGCTCTTGATCGACTTCTAACAAGGCATTATTCCAAATCATTTATTTCCAGGAATTAAAAAGAAAGACATGGTATTTTTTCCCTGCTTGTTCAAGAACTCGCTTTGTACTTTCACACTAAAACTTTTTCTCATTTTTTTGTCCAGCAAGTTAAAACTGAGCATTTCAACTGTTTGAGAATCCACGACAGCCATAAATAATTCATTAGTGTTTTCCCCACTTTAATAGTTCAGGACATTTACAATACAGACCATGCCAGAGAATTGGAACATACTTTTATATAGAAACAGTTCATTTGAAATAATTGTGATGATAATCTCGCTATGTTGTCATACAGGCCAGCCTTAGGAGAGGCTGCTACTTTAACGTTTAGGTGGGTGAATTTCTTTTAGTGTTTCTACAGTTTTCACGATACTTGACATACTGCCAGCTTAGCCTAACTAGCTTTGGTAAACCATGGAGCCTCCTCCAGGATGAGGAGTCTGTACCAGCCACCAACAGAGACTGACCGACCTCGCTACAACCTCTGTACTTCCTGGTTTTGGGACATATTTAAAAAAAAAAAAAAAAATTAAAACAAGTTGATCATCTGGGATCAGCCAGTTCTATAAGGTGCACAGTCATGACGATGAGTCACAAGTCACTGAGAACTTAGCATACGAAGCTAACGTACGCGATGTTGATGAGGAGGACGTGCCGGGTAGATACAGTACATCTACTCATACATGCTGAAGGAACACAAAAGCCTCTTCATAAATGGTCTCCTTGTGTAGCCAAGGAGCAGCTGATGAGCTAAAGGAGAAGAATCTTAAGTACAAAAGAAATGTATAAAAATAGTTCACTGGCGTACAGATGAGGGAGGGAACGTGCACCAATAAAAAGTCTTAAAATCAGTTCATCCTGTAGGAGCAGAAGTTTTCTCCTCCTCGTCGCTGCTGCTGGACGACGACGGCGGCACGTCCTCCCCCATCCTCTTTAGCTTCGCCTTGTAGTAAGCCTTCTTCATCCTGAAGGCCTTCTCCTTCTGCCGGGCTGCTCTCCTCTTCTCCCTCACCAGCTCCTGCTCCCACGCTAGCACCTTCATCCTGTTCTCCCACTCCAGGATCTTCATCTGTTGCTGCTGCTCGAGTGCATCTGCTCTCTGCTGCTGCTCCAGTCGAGACAGGTCAGCGGCGGCAGCATGATGAGGCGAGCGGCGGCCTGCCTCCTCCATCTCGCTGGCTGGTGAGAGGAGACGCTGGCTGGGGAGTCTGGAGGTGCCTGGAGGGGGTCAGAGGTCAACCGCTCAGTGAGCTGGTCTTTGTGAGTGAAATGTCAAATCGAAACATTCCCGCTGTTCACCCTGCGACGATCGCACACATGAACTCATTTGTACTAGATATCATTTGAGAGAAGAGCTTCATTTTTTTGGTGTTGATGTTGACATTCATTTGAAACATTATTCTAGTGGAGCCACTTTTTCCTAAAACACACCACTGCACATATTATCTATCTTTATCTCACTTTCCTTCCACAGCCAACAGCTGGATGTTTTCTTCCTTTGTCTTACCAGCTTTTGCACAAGTTGGCTTAGCACAGCGAGTGGCAGTGGGTGGGAAGTGGCAGCTGGCAGCTTACCTGCTGCTGCGAAGAAAGCGGCAGGAAATGTGGCATCCTGCAGCTCTGCATTGTGGGAGTTGGAGTTTGTGTTGGGGCTGTGCTGCAGCTCTGACCAGTCGTTCCCAGCTACTTTTTCCAGGGAGTGACGCTGCAGGCAGATGGCCACCTGCTCTTTGCTGTCGTCAGCCTCCAGAGAAGAAGACGAGAAAGGAAACAGTGTCACCTCTGGCGTGAGTGTAGGTTTATGAGTCCATCACCTCACATAAACTGAGCGATGCTTTTCAGGGCAACCACTTTTGTAGCTTGGGTAACATTTACCTGAGTAACACTTCCATTCATCTGACCGTCAGCGCTTATCAACCTCACGCCGCCTGCAGGAGACACAAGCGGACCAACAGGGAAGAGCTGCAGGTGAATGTATTTCAGGAAAATGAGCAGAGTGCGCCATCCTGTGGTGACTGCAGCTACCCCCCCCCCCCCCACACACACACACACACATACTACAGAGGGAAAAACAAGGAGTTGGCTTGCAAATGAACACTGAATGTAACCATTATGGGAGAAGAAACAAGACAGAGCAAAAATAATTATTAATTTGCTCCTTCAGGTGAAAGAAGTTCTAAACCTAAATTAGATCCACACTGAAAGTCAGGAGAATAGAAAATAATATTGATTTATCACAAACTCATTTGTTGTTGTTTGTTTTGCCCAATTGGATTTTGTGAATGATGTCACAGTTTTACAAGAGCTAAACGGTTGCAGTTACATCCTGTGGTGTGAATACTAATGTTAAATCATATTTAGTACATCTGCTTATTTATGCATTGGAGTGGCGTAGGAGAGGCAGCATAGCTAAGAGGTAGAGAGGCCGTCTAGCAACCAACGGGTCGCTGGTTCGATCCCCACTTCTCTGTTCACCAGGTCAAAGTATCCTTGAGCAAGATACTGAAACCCTAACTGCTCCTGAAGGCCCTGCTACAAACTGGTGCCCATCCTGGGTGAACCCCGCCTCTCGCCAAATAAAGCCCCCCCCCCCCCCACACACACACACACACACACATAGACAATGGATGGATGGAGTGGAGTAAAAAAAAAAACAACTTGACAAATTTGTTAATAACTTTGTCTAGGAGAATATATAGGTGTTTTTTTTTTAAAATGCGGTCAGATTCTGTGAGTGTGTGATTACAGCTCTTATACCACTTGCCTCTATTTTCACATGGAACATTTTCCCACATACCTCCATCCAAAGACTTGTTTAAAGTTTCAGTTATGATAAAACCTGTTCAAAAAGGGTCACTGTGATTTCATCATCTTAAGAGACGATGTCACTGATAATAATTGAGGTACCATATGACTAGACACCCTGATATTTCTTGACACAACTGACCTATGATTATATTATAACATATTGATATCATAAGGTTACATCTTAATTTTTCTTTGTAGATAAAAACTTTTTTTTTTTTTTTTTTTTTAGGAAAGCTAACTGCATTAAAATTACCAATTAAAGATATTAGGCTTTTTCTCAGGGTAAGATTAATTGACATAACATTATCGCATAGCTTCCTAAAAATTACATAAAAAATAAACCACGCAATCTAAACTATACAGATATAAAGAGCACAGTGAGGGAAAAGCTTTCGTTTCTGGCTGAAGGACCAGCTGGATGGAGTGTTTTGACTGCCAAGTACACACCCACCTACAACAACTAAACTGCAACGCACGATTAACAATTATGCAACCGGTTAATCCACATATCACATGCACTATGAAATACAGGTGAGAATACTGCGGCATCACCTGTCCTCCTCACCAAAGTTGAAGCTAAGCTAATTTACCTTCCACTAGCTTGCGGACCGCCGCTTTGTGGCCAGCTCCCCCTGCGTGGCTGGTGAGAGCAGCCTCGCCCATGGTTTGAAGTTTAATGGACTTACAACATGCCTTACATCGGGCGAAGTGAATGTCCTGGGTATCTTTCACCAACCACTGCTTATAGATATCTTTCGAGAGCCAGGAGTCCTGAAATTTACACTTCCCAGGCATAGTTAGCCGAGAAGTTAGCTGGACCGCTGCCTCTCCCTCAGCTACCTTCTGATGCATTCCAGGTCACCTCTGAAGGTCCGACATACCAGTGTACCACTGCGCAAACAGGTCGAAATTATCACCATATACAAGTTTTAAAAAAATAAATAGATAAGTACAATACGTTATATTTGAAGCATTACTGGTAGACTTGTGCACTTTACGTGACGTGGTATTGTAAAATATTGTGGAATATCTCCGAGCGTTTTCTATATAGTCTATAAACAGCATAGTAGCACCTACCTAAGTAGATATTTTTTAATTTTTAAGGGATATAATTGAGTCACCATTTTTTTTAAGAATGTCGTCATATAACGTGGAATAATTAGCACCAGTCGTTGTAAACGCGACATCCATGACAGATGACTAGAATGATTTTTTTTTTTACCCAGAACACGTAGAGGCAGCACAATTTTTCTGTCATATGAGTGAGTTCGTCCAATAAAAACCCAGCTATCTTCCTAACAGCCAATCAGCGTCCATGAAGGCAGCAGAGTTTCACGATTGGCTAAAACGCGGAAAACACGGAAAACATGGTGGAGAAACACATGGATCGTCGTTAAGGTGTTTTGACCCAGACTGGAAAGACACTTGTGAGTTTTATGAGGCATTTTGTGAGTAAAGTATCGGAAGGCCTTATTATTTTCACACTGCCCTGATTTTGCAGCCTTTCTGACGGATGAGTGTAAGGTTATGTAGCCAAAATTGTCTGAACAGCTAATATTAAATAACAGTCTCATTCAGTATTTCAGTAATAAAGATTTCAGTGCGCCGACTGTGTGTTGTTGCTCCGTTGTCGTCCAGGTCGACCAGTAAGAGATGGAGACCGCAGCACTGGTAGCTCCAGTTACTGCCCTTGAGTTTCTTCAGGATGCGTTTCTACTGACAGGCAAGTTGGCAGCAGTCAACATACAAATAATAAACCTAGTGATGCACTGATTTGTCTTTGCCTAAATGAATAGACAGTGTACTGTAGACATTGCTTTTGATAAGATACATGTAATAGGACACGCTGATAAGTTTGGACTTACAAAGCTTGATGTTTATGAAATGCAGTATATTGAGAATGATTAAGCTGAATGTGATCAGATTCTGATCCTGATTGATTTACTGGGGACCAGAATTTGGCCAGAAGTCACCCACTATATGAAAAATTCAGTCAATATCTAAATCTGCATGAAAATGAGTAGGTTTTGAGTGAATCCTCATTTTGGGGGCACTATTTATTTTAAAGATTCCATGACACACATTTAACCTGATTTTCATGTCTCTTGTCCGGACAGGTGAGGGTCCTGTGTTGACGGTCTACAGCCTCCCACCTCCACCGAAAGCCTGTGCCTCACTGAGCGTGCTCCAGCACTACAGAATCCATGGGATAAGGCGAAGAATCTTACCTGCATTTCCACCTCAGAGCTCTGCCCCGGAAACATTCGAGAAGAAGAAAGATGGTTAGTCTAAGCAGATGTTGCTTTCAGTTTTACATTTTTGAAATCAATATGCTTTAAACCTTGATGGTTGTGAAGATCAGGAGCTTTGATTGAAGGGACTGAAGACACTGATGATAGTGTGTCAAATTTCAGTTTTCACCATGGAAACATGACTTTACATAGTCAGATCTTTTACAAATGTCAGAGGTATGATAAGAATTGTTTTCAAGGAATAGTGATGAGATGATTTGAGTTATTGGGCCTTCTCCTGAGGAGAGGAAGTGCTACTGTTCACAGCAGGCAAAACATTAATGAACATCGTTCAGCCTTTGACTTTGTTTTGTATGTGTGTTGTTCAAGATAAGCCTGTAGTTCTGTTTACTCATTGTTTTGTATTCAAAACTCTGTCTGTCCATCCCCAGGATTGAGCTCTCGCACTGAGCCCAGCTTCTATGACCTGGCTGTGTTTGGTGGCAAGGCTGTTCGGGTGGTGAGGCTTCACGATGGGGAGCGTCTGCGTTTGGAGATTTTGGGGCCCCTCCTGGAGCTCCAGGATTGGGCCCTGGATGTCCGCTGGCTCTCAGGGGAAATGCGTCTCTGTGTGGCTGTTGCCCACAATAGTGCACTCCTCCTGGATGTCAGTACAGGAATCGCTCTGGCTCAGCAATCCTGTATGGAAGGGTGTCTGCTATACTCTGCCCTCCTTCTGGTACACAAATCTTGGTCAGACACAGTCTTAGTAGGAGGGACAGTTTTTAACCAGCTGGTTCTCTGGAAGCCTGGAGGAGGATGTAATTCTGACCACAAAGCTCCAGTTGAAAGGCGTCTGCTGGGGCACAGTGGGGTGATCTTCAGCATCACTTACCTGCTGGAGGAAGGGTGGCTTGCTTCAGCCTCTGACGACCGCAGTGTTAGGGTGTGGGCTGTTGGCGCCTTAGGGGGGTCTGGAGGGAAATGTGGGGACTTGAACCCAGCTTGTTTAAGGGTCCTGTTTGGACACCAGGCGAGGGTATTCTCTGTACATCTCTCCCCAGGAAGGGTGTTCAGTGCCGGGGAAGATGGGGCCTGTTTAGTTTGGGACTGGGCGGGAGGTGGGACAGTGGTTCGCACTTTAAAGGGACACCGAGCTGGGGGGGTTCGTGCACTTGCGGTCAGTGAGGGAACTGCAACCCAAGAGAGATGGGTGGCTACAGGGGGGGCTAATGGAGGGGTGAGGTTGTGGCAGGTGGCGGAAAGTTTGGATAGGAAGGAGACACAGGAGGAAGCAGTAACAGAGAAGCTAACTGACCTGAAATTTTCTGGTCAAGGGGTGCCTAAAGCGGTTTGCATAGCAGAAGACCATGAAAACACATACTGGAGTCAATTTAAGTGTGTGGTTTGTACTGATCGAGGAGTAGTTTACCAATACCGCGATAAGCAGTGGGAGATGGTGTGGCAAGGGCCTGCTGAGTTTCAATCTTACTGTGTGATGGAATCAATAACCATTAGCGTGAAAAACTCAACTGCGAAAGTGGATTTGTGTGCTGTGGGAAACCTCAGCGGGTCCATTCAGGTCTTTCAGCTCTCTCATCCTCAATCTGGAATCCTTCTCAAAGCAGGGTCTGGGAAGATTCACAGCCTTATTTGGCAGGAGGGAGACAAAAAGGACATGCACTTGCTGGCGTCAGGTGCTGAGGGACTCACTTATCATTGGTTTGTTGAGGTAAAATTAAATAAAAACAGCTCCTTAGCTCTCAGTGTGAAACCCCTGCCTCCTTTCCTCCTGCCCCCCTGTGCCAAGCGCTGGCTTACAGCTGCAGTGCGCCTTCCCTCCACATCACAAGGGATGCTCTGGGTGTGTGGCGACAGGAGAGGCTCCCTGCTTTTGTTCCAGGAAGAAGACCATTTGGAACCAAATTGGGAAGATGAGTCAGATGGGAAGCAAACTGAGGAAAACGGAGATCGAAACAGTGAAACGAAAGATAGAAAAGACATGCATGATGTAAAGCTGCAGCCACTGAGTTGTCTGTTTGGGGTGCATGGCAAACAAGGGGTAACTTCAGTATACGAACACCAGGGATTGCTCTACAGCACAGGGAGAGATGGCTTTGTCAGAGTTTTCAAAGTGAAGCAAACAGCAACAGGAAAACCTGAAGGAAGTGGAAAGGATGGGCTTCAGCTGGTTGTTCTTAGAGTCCTGCGGGCCTGCAAGGGTATGGAGTGGCTGGAGAGGGTTTTGATTCTGAAATCTGAAAATCCAGAAGAGGAGATGGAGGGAGAGTTAAAGGAGGTTACAATGGAGGCAAAACAGATGGAGAAAAAGGGAAGAGAAGCCAGGTTTGTCATCCTCGGCTTTCACGCAACCAACTTTGTGGTTTGGGACCCGGTGAAGCAGGAGAGGCTGTTAGCGGTGCCCTGTGGTGGAGGTCATCGCTCATGGAGTCTCTGGCCGTTCCGTCAAGGTTATTGGTCTGGATATGGCGCCCTAGTCTTCATCAAGCAGGGGACCGTCATGGCTTCCCAATCCCCTGGAGAATCTTCGAGCTGGGATGTGCTGGCAAGGACTGGAGGGTGGGAGCTGCGAGAGGGCATCCATGGGAGGGGGATCGGGTGTGTTTGCAGGCTTGGGACAGTAAGAGCGACTAAGAATGAAACACAGACAAAGGGAATTGTGGGACGTGATGAAGTGAGAGCGGTGGATATAGAGGAGGGGCAGTGGGAAATAGTGGCGACAGGTGGAGAGGACACGAGCTTAACTGTTCTGGCAGTAAACTCCAACTCTGGTAATATTAAAGTTCTCTCCGTTATTACCGACCACATCTCTGGTATCAGGACAATGGCGGTGGTAACTGCTCACGAGAGAGAATGTGAAAACCAGTTGCTCAGTGCCCTTCTTGTCTCAGCCAGTGGCCGGGCACAAATGCACTGTTACCGACTATCGATTGGTTGGGACAACCAGAGACTGGTTCCTTCCTGCCAGGTGGTCCAAGTGGCCAGTCACCGTCTGGATGAACACTGGGAGAGGAAACGGAACCGACACAAGATGGTGAAAATGGACCCGGAAACAAGGCAAGTCAGTCAGTCACGTAGCTGTTAGATGTCCTAAAGGAACACACCAACTTTTTGACCCTGAGAGCTACTTCCTGGGTCCTGAGTCTGACAAAAGACTACCACTTTTCTTATTCACTTTTCTGAAATGACAAATTTGCTTTGACCTTTGAACTAGCATAGGTCAGAGTTCACCTAAATTCACCAAACTTTAAATTATGTTTTGACTCTTTTTTGTGATAATGTCATTTTCAAATCTATATAAATGCAAAAGTTTTTTGGGTTTTTTTTGTTTGTTTTTTTAACAGGCGTGTGGGCACCTCATGTTGTCCTTGGGGTCTACCTGGTGCCCACAGGCCCCATGTTGGTGACCCCTGTCCTAAAGGAACACACCAACTTTTTGGGGGCCGACTCTAAAATAATAACACTTTCAGCAGTTTTGTTTTTTTTAAACAAATGTTGAAACGAACCTTAGTTAAATTAATGTTGGCAAAAACAGTGTTGTTTATGTGTTGACTTTTGAGACTGCTTTCTATCTGCTTGCATTGATTGTGTGTGTGTGTGTGTGTGTGTGTGTGTGTGTGTGTGTGTGTGTGTGTGTGTGTGTGTGTGTGTGTGTGTGTGTGTATTTTAGATACATGTCTGTAGCAGTGGTGGAGGAGAAAACAGACCTGACTCTTCTGGCTCTGGGCTGCAGTGACGGTGCTGTCAGGTTAGTGTTTGTCATTTGAACATTTCCACACATCTTAAACTCATTCTCATGTTTTGGAATCAGAATTTTTTTTTTTTTAAATATGTTATTTTAAAAAATATCTCTAGGACACCTGAAAGGCTCCATAAGTGAGAGATAGAGAGAGAAAATTTGTATTGTATATAAGTATTTTCTTGAGTTCAGTTGTAGGTTTGGGTCATTAATGAATGTAAGTAAAAGTTGAAAAGTGTTTATCGCCTGATTGTAGTTTAGTAGCTTAGCTCAGATGTTTCCTCAATTTTGTCATTGCTTTTGCTTTAAATTTGTGCTGTTTGTCTTATTTTTGTCTTCCAATATTTCCAGATTATTCTCCATCAGTGAAACTAATCGTCAGATAGATTTATTGTGGGAGACATTTTACCATCAGCGGTGTGTGCTCAGTGTTGCCACCTGCATCCTGGAGGATGGGAAAGGCAACAGGTGAGCATGTGGTACATGTTTTTTTGTTCATGTGTTGTCTTTTGTTACACTTCTGCCCGTGTTTTCACGTTGCCCATCCATCCCATTTTCGGATTCCTTCAAATTTGGCGCAGATATACCCTGGGCCTCGAGGATGAACTGATTTTGGTCAAAGGTCAAGCTCACTTTGACCTCGAACGGCACATTTTTGGTCTGAAACCAAGAATCCATAAGCAAATTGTGTCAAAATTTAAAATGTCACAATTAACATTCAAAGGCGTGAAGAGCTCAGTAAATTAAAAGTGAAATGTGAAGGAAGCCTTCTTATAGAGTAAAGTTTATAGGAATCCCTCTCTTTCTCAGGTATCGACTGCTGTTCAGCGCTGCAACAGATGGGAAAATCGTATTGTGGGATCTGACGGAGACACCGTCCCTCTTATCGACTGGCACTCAGAGCAGAGCTCTTAGTCCACCAATCCCCTCTCTTGACGTTCCTGCTCACCAGAGTGGTGTTAACTCATTGGCCGTTCGGGTAGAGAAACAAGGGCACCAAGATGGTGGTTGCCTAGTAACTGTTGCCAGCGGAGGGGATGATGGGCAGCTGACAGTGTCCAGGATCAGAGTGAAGTACCCAGAAAATGGCACCTTTGGCAGCAGCAGAGGCTTGCAAAGCCAACACCAAGGCCTTCTCCATCTTTCTGTACACTCCCAACTGTACGTCCCACTGGCCCATGCTGCCCCTCTGACTGCTCTGAGGCTCCTACGCCCAGGCCTCATGGTCACCACGTCCTCAGATCAAAGGGTATGTCTGTGGAGGGTGTGCAATACCAATGTCAGCCTCAGAGAGGTGCTGTGCTCCCACATTGCCGACGCTGCAGGCCTTGCTGTATGGGAGGGGTGGGTGAAGGGCGAGGAAGATGAAGAGAGGAAGACAGGGTTTGAGTCCAAGCAAGAGGTGGCAATTTGGGGAGGGAGAGAGAGTCTGACAAGGTTAGTAAGGAGGAGTAAGACAGGTGGGAGTTTCAGTAAAGAGAGAGAAACAGGTGATAAACCTGTTGAAGCTGTGAGCAAGACAGATGACCCAATTTATAGGATCAGAGACGAGAAGACAGATGAGACAGGCTCGGAGTGTAATCAAACCGAGGCTGTCAGCCAGGATCAAGCTGAGAGGGAGGTAAACACTGACACTGGTTCGAAGACTTCCTCTGAGAGAAGGAAAAGCAGAGGAAAGACAGGATGGGTGCTGGTCTGTGGCCAAGGCTTCCAGCTGTTACGCGTGAGAAATACAGAGACGGATGAACAGATGTGGACAGAGGAAAGAACGAGAGAGGGAGGAGGTGAATCGAAAGAGTGAAATGGGATCAAATGAAGGAAGCTGTCCCAACAGTGGACGTGTTGTAGATTTTTATTGCAGCTGTACAAATCGACAATGAATGAAATGTTCATTTTATAATTTACATAAATTAATTTTAATAAAGTTTTCTTTGTTCCAAAATTTGCTTGTGGAGCTAAATATTGAATCGAAAACAACAACAAAAAAAGTAACTGTTTATAAGACATTTCGGTGCAACCAATTTGAACAAATTACTTCATGGGCTCTCAGGTATATTAAAAAAAATGAAGGCAAATTTAATTCTGACTAACAAAGCAAGAGAGCGTCTCAGGTGTTCATCGTGGGGAGAAAAAAAGCATGTTTACGGCTTTCAGAAGAGAATATTTAATCATCTACTACAGTGTGGGCTTCATTAATGACACATTTACGTGTACACAAATTTGTTCTTTATGTTGATTTTTCAAAATGTTTAAGTTAGACAATGAACCCATCAGAGATTGTTAATTGAATTGCAAGCACTATAAAGAAGCATAAGAGAATCTTCACACACGAAGGAAATAATTCACATCCTGTTAAACTTGTGACTTTTGCAGACCAGCAACTAAATCTGAATTAAAAATATATATTTTTAAAAGCACCTCTAACACTAAAAACACTTACTATCTATTCAAAGACATGCACTAACCCCAGATAAACAACCCATAGTGCAACCGTATGTCATGTTAGTACTGTAGTATACTTTAAAATTGGTGATTTTTGCGAACAGACATCATGGAAACTCTCCATCAAATAATAAAATGTTAAAAAAAAGACCAAATCTCATACAACCAACATAATATTGTACTGACATTAAAAAACATTCGGGCTATGAGTACGAAAGACTGGGCAAATTTAAGTGTGATTTTTTTTAAAGGTTATTTACTAAAAATTGACTACTCTTTATGGTGTTCAACGTTGTCGTTAGCCTATACAGTGAAAAAATATTCACTTACACACACACAAATGTTGCATGATAAACATCAGTGACTGTCCTGAGTGTAATACAGCAGTAACGCCTCAGTAGTGAATCTGTTTCAGAAGCATCATGAGGTTTCTGGTGCGTTCAGCGCGGCAGCGAGGCGACTGGTGCAGGGGAAGCTCGAAGAAAGAGAAGGTGAAGCTCCGAGAGAAGCTGAGGTTGGTGATAGGATGAATCGGCGGCAGGCGAGGCACCCGACACTGGGGCAACACCCTCTCCCGCAATTCTCTGCCCACTCCGCCTGCGGAGACTGAAAGGGAGAAATGGATCAACCATGCTAACCCGGAAGTTAGCATCTCCACGGGGGTCCTTTGACCAAAGGCATTTCATTTTTGGATGAAGGTGTAAACAAAAAAAAGTCTGGGTAAGTTTATTAGAGCTATAAGTTTTGTTCAGCAAGATAATTTCCCCAACTGAACACTATTTGTTGTTTTTAAAGCAGAAATTCAAGTTAAAGTGCTAATATTAGCCTATGAAGGAACTGCGAAAGACTCAACCGCAACTAGCTTCCCGCTAATTCTCTCTTGGGCATGGGTATTTTCCTGACCATCGCGGCCTCCTTTAGCCACTTGTAAATAACCACAAGTTTTAAGACACAAAGGTTTAAAAGCTTTCCAAATGTGGTATTTTCTAATATATTTGATGCCACAGAAGAACCGCAGTCATAAAACAACCCCAACTTTGTCATGAGGGAGCTGTTGATTTGACATTGCTAACCAATGTCTGGGTTCTAGTATTTGTTCGGGTGTTTCAATATTCTGCTCTTCCGATGTAAGTAAAACATCTCTCTGTCTAATGCAGTTATATTGCTACTGTGACATAAAAATCGGCTGTAAGAGACTTTTTCTGAGTGACAGTGAAATCACAATTTATGTTTCACCGATGGTACAGCGTTGCCCTACTTTCAGGCTTGATGTCACGTCATCTACTTTTTGCTGCAGATGCACTGATTTGGACTGATTTAATGTTATATTTTTGAAATGTATTCTGTTTTACAGTCTGAAAACAAGGGGCAGCATGGCTCGGAGGTGGAGAGGGCATCTCGCAACTGAAGGGTTGCTGGTTTGATCCTCACTTCCCCCGGTGACCATGTCAAAGTGTCCTTGAGCAAGATACTGAGCCCCCAATTGCTCCTGATGGCCCTGCCACGGACTGGCGACCTGTCCAGGGTGAACCCCGCCTCTCAAACAATGTCAGCTGGGATAGGCCCCCCCGCGACCCTTAATGGATAAGCAGTATAGAAAGTGGATGGATGGACAGTCTGAAAAACAAAGTTATTGTAAGTGTTTTTTCATTCACCAGGTTATTGGTTCTAAAGAATCTGAAAAGGAAGTTCTACAGGTTACTGGACAGAGTTTACTTTGGATTATAAAGCTCCTATTTGTATTGAGTTTTCTTCACCAGGCACATCATGACGGTTCAAACCGGGGACATGAGTCTGTCTATCCATCCCTTTCTCTTTAAGGTGATGTCTCAGGATAGCCTTGAGAGAATTCCTTGAAATTTTTCACAAACTTCCAAGCTGATTCAAGGATGAAGTTAGATTTGTTGGTTCAGGGTTGGGTCAAGCTCACTGAGGAATTCAGATGCTAAAAATTCAGACATATTTTCACACATATCTAATTGTATGAAATGTTGATGTAATGACATCTGATAGTTATTAGTCAATGTGGTTCATTCCTTTGTTCATGTGTTCCTCCAGGTTTTTTGGGGGGTCTGGATTTTGTTTCTGTTTTTTTTTATTAAAAAACTAATTAGACAGTAGATTTGGATGAGTAAGGAGACAGATGGTGAGGATGGAATATGACTGGTGCTTGCTGCAATCATACCTGAACTGTCCAGAGGGACCTCTGCTGGAGGAGATGGAACTGGAGAGTTAAAACTTAAACTCAGCACTTCTGCATCTCTCTTCTGTCTCCTGAGATGAGGAGTGGAGGGAGGGGGTTGTGGAGGAGAATGAGGTGGAGAAATGGAGGTAAAGGACGAGTCAGAGAGAGCAAGGCCTCCCCAAGGTGTCATTGTGGTATCTGAGAGAAGGATGGAGGGACGCCCCGGACGAAAAGAGGATGAGTCCTGACGTTGACTGCGCTGACAGTGATTGGCATGATGGGGGCGCTGGAGAGCCGGGGAGGAGAGAGGAGGCTTGGCTGTAGGAGGAAAGGAGAGATAGGAGGTAGGTTTTTGGAAGACTTACTTGTCCGACCCTCCTGGAAAAGAAAAAAAAACAACAACCACAAATCCAACTTCTACATCATGATGCAGTCATAGAAAAATGATTGACATGTAAATTTGACATCCAAGTTTAGATACTGAAACTACCAATCAGAAACAGTATTTTGCATAATTGAACAATCACAGGAAATTGGAAAAAGTTTAAAATAGAAAACACATACCTGCAATCAAACATCAGATTGTTACTTTGAGACCTTACTGACAATTTTAGATAATGAAATTTATTTTTCTTGGAAAAAACTTTGTAACTGTACAACTCAGATAGGTTTGTTAAATAAGACTGAAGAGTACAATGTTTCTTTTAATCGTATTTAATTGAGTTAAAAAGATATTTACACCGATTCCAGTAAAAGTGGGGTCTGTCTACTACATCAGTTATTCGTCATATTTTATTTGGATAACAGAATACTTAAGGCATTCGGATGATGACTCAATTCCTGCCACAATTTGTAGGAATTTAAAAAATGAGAATTCCCACAAATGCATGCGTCTGTAAAACTAAAAACACATGACATTGAAATATTCTTTGAATACTTTTGAGGAAAGAATACCAATTTTTGTGAACGTGTCATCAGTGGATCACCTGTTTTTTTTCGTGATGAACCAATGAGAGGCAGCCGTTCACGTGACATCAATCTGCGAGAACAAGAGTTGAAATCTGAATGATTGTTTGGAGCAGATCTGCAGGCCAGACTGGCAACTACACCCTCATGTTACAGTAAGGGTCTTACCCTCTGTAGATGAGGGTCAGTAGGACTTTGGTGCAGTGAAGCGAACAGCAGCGACAGCTCTGAGAACCAACATCCTGCTGGACGGAGTCACAGAAAAACATTTTTATCAACCTATTAAAATAGCCAGTGGAAAAAATTGTGCTGCTTCTCTTCCGCCATAAGATAAGATAAGATAGATAAACCTTTAGATAGATAGAAAGATGGATAGATAGAAAGATAGATATACTTATTCGTCCCTCAGTGGGGAAAATGGCATCGTTACAGCAGCAGAAACAGAGAAAATTACAATACACTACCGTAAACTACAATGAATACGAGCAGCATAAGTGTTGGAATTGCACAGTGCAGTGTTGAGTATTGCACACAAAGTGTCAAATATTGCACACAAATTGTCAAATATTGCACACAAAGATTGTCCAGGGTCTGGTAGGGGAGGTTACAGGGAGCAGTGCTTGTTGTACAGTCTGACAGCCGCAGGTAGGAAGGACCTGCGGAACCTCACCTTCACACACTTAAAGTGAAGGAGCCTGTCACTGAAGGAGCTCTCCAGTGCTGTCAGGGTGTTGTGCATGGGGTGGGAGTCAATGCTCAACAGAGATGAGAGCTTGGCTGTCATTCTCCTCTCTCCCACCACATCCACTGGGTCCAGGGGGCGTCCCAGAACAGAGCAGGCCTTCTTAATCAGTTTTTCCAGTCTCTTCTTCTCTGCAGCTGCTATGCTGCTGCCCCAGCACACCACCCCATAAAAGATCAGACAGCTGTTTCTTTTGGCTCTAGAGTTTTTACCGGTTAACTCCTCTTATATTGGTAGATAAACTTGAGAGTTCACCTCCAAGATCATGTAATTACACAAACTGGGGTTCGAGTTTGCCAATGACAATTTGATACATTTTTGTACAGAATATGAATCTTAGAATTGTCCCGATGTAGAGACGAAGGGGTTGTTGTTGCTAGGATTTTGGCAAATTCAACACGATGCCTGAAGAAACCTGTTATACAAGACTGGATTGGGTTTGGTGGTAGCTGCTGCTCACAGTTGAATTTTATTAAATTTGGATGTTTTTCTTTCCTCTGTGATCAGTAAAAATGCCATAATAAAAGAAGAAAGATATGATAAAGGAACAAAAACAAAGGAAAATGAGCAGGAAAAAGTGAACTTTTGCATTTCAAACATCTTTCATGGCCTTCAGGGTGTTGAAATGAAATGCTGAACATTGGGCTAATTTGATTGTGTTAGCGATCTACAAAGTTTTTGTGCTGTTGTTAAACCACAGAGGAAATCTTTGATTAAAAGCAAAAATTGGTTTAATACATACACAGCCTTAGTCCTGTTTTTTTTTTTAATCTGTTTTAAATTATTTAAATTAACCTTTAGTTATTTTTCTTCTGATCAGAAAAAACAGGCACTGAAAAAGAGAAAAAAAGGAAAATCCTCCAACCTGAAGGACATGTCCTTGATCGTTCTGTTTTGAAAGATTTTGGCTTTAAATCTGAAGATTTGGACCAAAAAAAAGGATTTAAACAACAAAAGCTACTTGAGGCTGAGTGACTGAGAGAATACCTCTTTGACGGGTGCAGTACAACACTTCCTCTGGGCTTTGACAGCAGAAGTCTTCACCCTCATCACAGGTACACACTCAAGCATACAAGAAGATGCAGGGACGTTTACCAGCGCTTCTTCACCACAGATGCTGAGGGTTTCTTAAGCTCGGCTTCCATAAATCACTTCCTGTTTCTCCCCATTTGAAGACTGAAGATGATTCACTCCTGTGGAATCTTTTGTAATCACAATCTTGGCTTTAAATGTAAAATCCCAGGGTTACAGTCTGTTTATAAAAAGCGCCGTCTTTTATGTCTCTGCCCAGTCTCTCCTGTATTATTTTATTTCTTGCTCATTCCCTCTCTCCTGCTACCTAACAGGCATCAGCTGTGGCGCAGAGTGTAGCAGTGGCCTTCTCCATTTCTGCCCCCCTCATCCTCCCATCACCTTTACTTTCTCAGCACTGGCGCTGTCACTCTCCCTCCACCCCTTACCCTCGCCCCCTCTTGTAAGTGAGAGTGGTGGTTATATAGGCAGTAATGTAGCTCTTCATTTTTCTCCCCCACAATGTTGCTTTCACCTCTCTTTGTCTTTCTTTCTGAATGAATGACCACCCTTCACTCCCCCTCCTTTCTCCCTCCCTCTACCACTCTTCCTCCTCTCTTTTTCTCTGCTTGACAAAAGGCAACATGAGACCAGGCCATAATATTGAAATATTCATGGGTACCAGCAGTTGGCCTCTTCATGGGCTCAGGCCCCCATTTCACCTAAATTACACACACACACACAGATATTGATGGAAAAGCATACACTGGCTAATACACATCTCATTTGCCCAACATTTTCTTTAAAATCAACATCACACATACACACGCATATACAGGTACAGGTGCATGCTTCACCTACCATCTACATTGAAATTTGAAAAAAGAGATGATTGAATTAACACACGCTCTAACTGACAGTGTATGACATTTAATGTGGCTCAGGTGAAAGTACTGCTCACTGTCTGACATTTCATCCTCTACTCACAGAGACATTTGCTTACCAGGGAGACACACACACACACACACACACACACACACACATAGCTGGAGTAGATTGAAGTATTTTTGTACTTTTTCTTCCCTGATAATCTGATTTACTCTGTCAGATTCATATTCATATCTGGTGATGAGCTTCTGCCCAATCAGTTTTCCGAGTGAATCATTATTTCACTCTTGAAAATGTCTTTTAAGATGTGCTCACAAAGCCAAAAGTGTGTCTGATTAATATGTTCACTGTCCATCATTTGTAGCATCAGACAGACAGATACCTTTCTCACCCCCTTGCATGTGTGATGGAGACACTAGTTGGCTTCGCTTGAATGAGTTTTAGTTGTGGGGCGCAGGGGAAAACTCTCTCAAAACCCTATTCTCCAAAACGAACTTTGCCTGCAATAATGGAACTAGGGATTTGCTGAACCTTTCCTACGAAAAAGTGATGAAAGATGGTCATTTCGAGTCAGATATGTATCTGGAAATACTTTTCAGACAGGGCCCAGTGATATGAAACAGTGTATGAAAGGCTCCATCGTATCGGTTATCAACAAAAGAAAATGTTTGCAAAAAAGAAGAAAAATCCAAAGCACTCATCTGGCAAAATGTTAGTTAATTGACTATTTCATGTAGACATCCTTTTCTTTCCACTGTAAAAAAAAAAAAAAAAAAGCCAACGGTTGCTGACGAATGGAAGAGGGACTGCTGCCACTAATCATGGCCGACTTTGTGAGCAAGGATGAAGAGGATTACTTTGGGACAAACTAAGACGCTGATGCCAGTCTACTTGAACTGGAACATAGACGGAAGGAGCTGCTGGCCTTCACAACTGAGAGAGGAAGATGGGACTGCAAACTTAAGCAGTACAAGAAGTTCCTGGTATGTATTTGATAAAGTAACAACAGTGAATATCCAGCACAACCTTAGTTCTGTTAATGCAGGCAAAAGAACATTTAGAAGAAAAGTGTAGCTTATGACTTTTGGGGTGATTTATTTCCACACCCAGTGTTTTTTCCAGCTAAGCTAACCAGCTTACTTTAGCAGTCGGTTTTCGGGGGGCATGGAAGGTCAAGGGTCAAAGTCACTGTGACTGGTTTGTTTTATTGAAATACCATCTTCTTCGCCTTCCAATGTCTAACTTGAAACCTCTGGTGTAACTTGGCCTTTATATTTTGTTCTAGAAACACCATAAACAAAGCACAAGAGAGTGTTTTCTTCACCAAGTGCAGAAGTGCAAGACTGCCTGGGGCTGCTGGCTATTTACAGCATGAGAGAGTATTAAAATAGAGTGTGATTGAGAGGCTGAAGTCCCTGCTGCAGCCTCCAGGGGCAGTGCCACACCTGCAGCTCCACGCTTGACTCAAGTGAAAATGAAACTACCCGAGAGTTTTTCCACGTAATTTAAAGTAGAGCCATCTGGGGATTGTGTGTGCAATGATGCAGATCCACTATTGGATGCTAAGGTAAGAACACACACGTCCACACACACACATTAAAAGCTGAGCTGAGATAATAGAGGCATTCAGAGTTAGTGAATGGGGGGGCCAAGCGAGGGGGCTAAAGGAGGCTGTAAATTCTCTGTAATGCATGGAGTTCAAGGCTGTTCCCCACCTTCCTAGACTCACGTGTGGGTTGCAGGGCTGTGTGTGTATGTGTGCTCGCCTCATATCCGCACACAACCACTTTTCACATGTGAACTCTTTGTACTCGTCCAGCAGGATATCAGATGGATCAGCCTCGCTCTCAGGCACTTGTTTGCATACTCTTTGACTCTGTTGTGTAACCTCTCTCACACATAAGAAAAGTAATTGAGACACATATGTAACACATACAGTATTGAAATCAGAACTAAGAGAAAGTCGTGTGTATTGCAAGTAATCATTTCAGATGGACAACGATGAAGTAAATAGCCGACCTCAGCACAGGCAGTCTTATCTCGCTGTTTCCCTGGACGAAGCCCAGCTAGAGGTCCTTGGGCAGCGAGTAGAAAGGAAGTCCATGTCATGTTTGGAGAGGGTGAAGGCACAGTGTTGGTAAGTTGAAGGTGATTTTTCTTTTTTATCAGCCAGTTTGGACCCTCAGCAAGACTTCATGGCCAGGAGATAATTTATTTGATTCTTTATCTGCTCCTTCAGGTGCTCTGGTCCCAGGTTGAAGAGCTTTCTACTAGGTTTATTTCCTGTGCTGTCATGGCTGCCTCGCTATTCCATCAAAGAGAACATTGTCGGAGACTTGGTGTCTGGGGTCAGTGTCGGAATCATGCATCTGCCACAAGGTGAGGAAGCAGCAACACATCAGTTTAAGATAAGTTTTTATTAATTCTAAACAACTGCTCAACTGTCTTTACTGGTTGAATTGTTACTTCTGGCTCCAGGAAAAAATGTAAAAAGCTTAGACGAAGTCTTTATCTGATAGAGCAGAGATAGGCTGAGCATTCGTGTAACATTGTTTCAGGATCATAACAGTTGTACTTGACAGATAGAAGGTCATCATTTCAGTGATGCACACAGTCAAAACATGCATTTCTGGGCCCTTTAACAATCTGCAAATCCTGTCCTAAAACCAGTGATGACTATTACTTGTAGTGTGTCCATCGTTTAAAGGGTGGGACCATGGGTTCTGTGATATCACAAAATATTCCTGCTAATCTCGTACTTTGACCTCTCACTGCTTTAACTGTCACATACACACTTTCAGGCAGCATCAGTGCTGTCCAGGGTCTTGACTCTCACCTCAGACGTACTGACTTCAAATGCGGCACTGCGCTTCCTGGAGGCACCAGCTGCGCACACGCTCAGTTTGACATCAATGAGATGAATGGGTGTTAATTGAGTCACAGTCAAACACAGATTTCTTGATTTATTAGTTAAGTATTAGGTTGGGGAGGGAGTAGGAGACAGACAGGTAGGGTGGTACATAGTAAAGTAGGCAGGTAGGTTGTTAAGAAGGAAGGTAGGCAGGAAGGTGAGAGAGAAGGTTTATTTGGTGAAGGTTTCTTCACTGCCATCTCTCCTTCTCTATCCAGGTATGGCCAACGCCATGCTGGTAGGAGTCCCTCCTGTGTTTGGCCTGTACACCTCTCTCTATCCTCTGATCATCTACTTCATATTCGGCACATCCAGACACCTCTCCATTGGTGACCAATACTACCAAGAGTCTAACTAGTTTCACGATGACCATGTGATCCTCAAATACTCCATTAACATCTCTGTACTGTTAATGTGTGAAAGGTACTTTTGCTGTCCTGGCCATCATGATTGGCTCTGTGACAGGTGACATGGAGTTGCCTAGCAACAGCTTTGAAGGGAGTCAGGTTCAGATGGAAGCAGCCAAAGTAAATGTGGCTGTTCAAGTCACCTTCCTGTGTGGTCTCATACAGGTAGGCTACACTACACTGTAAACACAAACATGCACACACACGGCAATACATCGGTAAACATTATAAACCGACTATGACCTCTGACCTTTGGACCCATGATAGAGATGAGTAAGGGACTTGCAATCAGCAGACATCCCCTCATGCACAATACTTTGCTGATCTTTTTATTGTTTTGTGGTCCTTTTTAAAATTCATCATTACAGTGAGATATCCAATATAAATCTGCCCCACTTTAAACAGTGTGAGAGTCTTGCTGATGGTCTTTTATTGCTTGTCCATTTTTTATGTTATTAATATGGAATTAATAAGGTGTTTACACCATTCCAGCATTTGCATTGTCTTCTTACCAATCGGCTGTTGACACATTAGCAGATCCCCAGCATGCTTCTCTTGTTCATCAGCCAACATATGAAATTGATCTCGTCCGCTGTTGTTGAGCACCTGTTTCAGAGCCTTTTTGGAAGTTAAAATGTATTTAAGATTATAAACTGCAACAACTTCTGTTATTCGTGTTCCTTTGCATTAACCATGCCTTTGAACCTAAATTCTCCAAGTTTTGTGTGTGTGCGTGCGTGTGCGTGCGTGTGTGTGTGTGTGTGTGTGTGTGTGTGTGTGTGTGCGTGCGTGTGTGTGTGTGTGCATGCATGCCTGGGCGCGTTAACTCAGCTCCTGTTGTATCTGCTGCGTTGCGGCGGTGTGTGTTGCTGGCTGTCCAATCCTGTCATCAGAGGTTACACCACAGCAGCAGGTCTGCATGTGATCATCCTGCAGCTGCCACTGATGACCGGAATACCTGCACAGAGACATACTGGCCTACTGCCGTCTGCTTGGGTCAGTTGAAACACAGAGGTAGCGCACACTCATTCACATCAGCAGGCTTTTACACTGCCTAATGTGTCATTGAGCCAGACTTTGAAGCCACATAGGCTTCTACAGGCCTGTTATTTGGTTTGCATTCCAGAAAAAGAGCCAAAGTCAGTCAGTCTAGTTACCCTTTGTTATGAAACATCTTATAAATATGTAACATTATTGATATTCGAAAAATGACTTGTGATTTCGCGCTGCTTTATTTAGTATGCTATTTATTTCGTATTGGGCCTATCAAGCTTTTGCTTTTGGTGCATGAAAGCTTCACAGTTGTTAACCGAATGTTACAATGGGATTTTGAAATGTTGACCTTGGTCAGGAAGCTAGTTGCAGATATGTATGTGAATTTAAAGTAAGAACTTGTAATTTTAAATGTATTAATAAAATTGTAATTTTTCACAGCAAATGCAAAGCCCAGCCCTTGTTTTCTTAATGCAGGAAAAGACTGTTTTGTAGAAAAGGGTATTTTGTGATTTTAAGGACAACGTCCTCTACCCGCTATTAGCATTAATTGTAGCTAAGCTAACTATCAGTCAGCCATCTGATAGGGATCTGGAGAGAGCTGTGAGGATAGAAGGGTACAATTCTGCTTTTCTGGCTTTAAAGATGATGACCAATAAGTGTATTTCTCAAAAAGCTGGTGTGTTCCTTTAACCTCGGTTTGTCTTTCCAAAAAGTCTTTTTCTGACCGCTGCTGCTGCGAATGAGCGATAGCTTTGTTCTTGTCTTGGCACTACATTTGAAAATTCAAGCTTGGCATCAAACATGTCAGTTCTACATGGATAGCGTTTGCAAGTGTACGCGGGATTTGGAGGCTGTCAGAATGGCTTATCAGATGTTTGCCGACGGGAGTTTGCTTCAGTTCACTGGAGCAGCTCAGAGGGAAGATGTGACTGAGAGGGAGATGACCGGATGTCCAGTTATCCTTTAGATATTGGTGGACAGCAATGGAAATTTATGAGTGGTACAACCGCATGTATGTGTGTATCTTCCAGGCTATAAAGGATGTGCTGTATGGAGTGACCAATGTTGTACCTGGAGCCCTATCAGTGTCTGCGGTTTCCATGGTGATACTCACTGGAGGCAAAATGCTTAATGAGCGCTTTAAAAACAAGTTGCCTGTGGCTGTACCCTGGGAACTTATACTGGTGAGTTTTACATGCATACATTCACACACACATCCACCCTAGGGCTCCAAAATAGACTGATGCCACCATGATGTAAATCTATCTCTTATATC